>NC_040036.1:71893482-72201706 GCF_003713205.1 Coffea eugenioides
TTTTGAAATTGTTTATGGGTTTCAGCCGCTAACCCCTCTAGATTTATCACCTATTCCTGTTGATGAGTGTTTAAGCGCAGATGGTGTCAAAAAGGTAGAGGCTGTTCGGACCTTGCATGAGAGAGTTCGAGCTCAAATTGGGAAGAAAAATGCGCAATATGCACAACATGCGAATAAGGGTAGAAAACATGTTGTATTCGAACCCGGTGATTGGGTCTGGGTGCACATGCGGAAGGAAAGGTTTCCTGCATCTCTACGGACCAAGTTACATCCAAGAGGAGATGGACCTTTTCGTGTACTAGAGAGGATCAACGACAATGCCTACAAATTGGAACTTCCAAGTGAGTATGGCATAAGCGCATCTTTTAATGTGTCTGACCTATCCCCTTTTGACTTTGATATAGACTTTGAAGATTCGGGGACGAATCCTTTCGAAGAGGGAGGGAATGATGCGGATACGGGCGCACAACAACTCCAACCTTGGGTCAAGGACCCTTTGATTAACATGGGTGGTCCGATGACAAGATCAAGAACCAAGAAGGTGAAGGAAGCTTTACGAGCCTTGATCATTCACCATACAAGCAAGGAGCAAGCTAGGTTTGAAGATTCGATGGACCATGAAGTTACTTTGTTCACTTGTACGTTTGAAGCGAAGGAATGATCTCATACTTGTTAGCTTAGTTGGTAGTTGTTTTAAGACTGTCTAGTTTAGTAGTTGTTAGGCGTTTAGTATTTTATTACTTATTGGGCCTTATCGGATGCCTTAAAGAGCTGGCTCTTTAAGCTTTTTGTGCGGACCGAATTTCTTCCAGGTTTATGTGGGCCGGATTTTTGCCCTAGTTTTAGCCTATAAAAGGCACCTCTTGTAAGAGTAAAGACAGATTATTACAACCAGAAATCGTGAGGAATTTTCCTTCAAGTTCTTAACCGAACTTACTCTTGAATTCTTGAGTTCATAGCTTAGGATTCAAATCAGACTTTATCGATTAGCTTGTTCCCTAATCGTGGTGTCGCTTTATCCATCCTTATTTGCTTAAGGTTGCTGATTACCTTTGTGTGTCAGAGGTCTTGAGTTCATGAGAACAATCGAGTTCAATTTCTATTGGGAGAAAAGATCCAACTCTGATAATTACAAGGTTGGGAGGTTCTAGGAGGGTCTTCCCCTAGGGTTGCCTATATCAGCTATACTTCACTAGAGAGCCTCAAGTCAAAGTTTCACCCCTGATGGTGCTTGATAACACAACAGGCATGCCTCGCCAAAGGAATGGCGGTGCTTGATAACACAACAGGCAATACCTCATCAGAGAGGTTC
This sequence comes from Coffea eugenioides, assembly GCF_003713205.1. NCBI lineage: Eukaryota > Viridiplantae > Streptophyta > Magnoliopsida > Gentianales > Rubiaceae > Coffea > Coffea eugenioides. Next base: position 71,894,795 of record NC_040036.1, read on the forward strand.
AGTTCAAGAATTTCAATCCCTGGTGGTGCTTGAAAACACAACATGCATGCCTCGCCAGAAGAATGGCGGTGCTTGAAAACACACCAGGCAATGCCTCACCAGAGAGGTTCTGTTCAACCACTACAGAGGAGTAGTACCCGGTCTACAACCACACAAGTAAGAATAAGTTCAGAAGCAGAGTCAAAAGCAGGGTTCATGTATATATAGGTTCAAAAGCAGGGCCAAATAGTTCAGGTTCATGGAACATGAGTACGAATAGAAACTCACTTGCCTAGTTTATGCCCAGTAATTCATATTCCCAAGCAGTCACAGAATTCAAATCCACTTACAGGTCATATACGAACCAAGCTACTTGCTCAAGCATGAAAGAGATACCCTATTTTCAGTCAAGTCAAGTCTGTCAAGTGTACGTAAGAGTACACTAGCCAAAACATATTCAAGTCTTAAATGAGCTCAGTCTAGTCGGTCTCAGATAGTTCAAGAATTTCAAATCCCAATGATTACAAATTGGGTAGTGTACCTTAATCAAACAAGAAGACTAGAAGAAGGATGCGAAACCCAAAAGTTTCCCAATAAATCCGGTCACCACCATAATGTATCAAAACCCTAGCCAAAATCTTATCGGATAGATCCAAGATAGCAGTCATCATGTCAATGTCCTCAACTAGCTTAATCCATTATACACTGGTAGATCTAATCTTCTGGTTTACTCTCGATTCATATTCAGTACTAGGGTCTCCTTCAATTATATAAGCCTACCCACCAATTTTCTCACGAGTACGGGGTTGTCTAAGCCCTCGGCCACGACCCCTTTTTCCCATTCCTGCTGCCATACTTAATAGAAGTCTATAAGCGCAAGAAAAGGAATAATTAAGCATAAAAGAACTTAATGCATATACAAGTTGCAAAAATATTTAGAATCAAGAAATGATTCTTTACATATATCAAAAGTTATAGCACGAGTTAAGAAGTCACAAACAAGCCCAATATGTCAACAACTCTATATAGGCAATTAAGTGCCACAAAATGTAGACGTATATGCAAGCAGGGTACAAAAGGCCTCACGGCGTGCACCACCCTTCCTAAGTCCTTAGTTAAACCAAAAGGTCCAAATATCACTAATTTCAATCAGATCACATGCCTTTACGAAATGAGATCCAATCAAACCATAATACAAGCTGAAACTAAAGGTTATCCATTCGAAGTTCAAAATCTTTAATAAGCAAGCCACCAGCCGGAGCACCATCATCTCCAAAAATAACTAGTCTTAGAGTTTTATAATTAAAGTCTCAAGCTCCAAGTTCAAATCCAAGAAATAAGTACAACTTGCTAACTTACGTGTCAAATAAAAACCAAGTCAATTCACACTAATTTCGTGCTCTTAAATGCGGTTACTCTATATCTCAAAGTTCCCTCAGTCCGTACACCTAAAGATACGCTCACTCTTCTTGAAAACCAAAAATTTTAAAACATAAGAAGAGTATTTAAAGTAACAGAAATCTTATCAAGTTCAAGATTTACATTATAGCAACAACAGTTCACCATTCTTCCGAAAACTCAAGATTTTTTTTTTCATATAAAGCATAGACAATTCAAGCGTGAGAATACACCAGTATACAATCAAGGGGGAAAACCTAATTTAGAAAATTGTAACCTTGTATCAGCCCATCATATACAAAATTCAACAAGCTCATCAGTTCACATAATTCACATATTACCAAAATCGGAAAATTAGACCAGCTTAAACCACATATATATATATATTATTTCCAATCATCGTTTCTAAATAAACTAGTACATCCCAGTTTTTCTTTAGAATTTCAAAGAAGAAATTCTCTAGGAGGTAAATGGGCGGAAAATGCATTTTATTCTTTTGATACTCTCTTATCTTAGTTCAAAATCATCATACATAGAGTTGGACCATCAAATCTTGGTCTCTTATCCTCCATAGTCAGTACTAATAATTACCTCAATCGCTTAACTTTCAAATCAAATCAAATCAAATCCCACAGTTCGGCATCCTAAACTTTAGCCTAGGATACACTACAGAGATCGGAAGCCTAAGCTCTAATACCAACTGTGATAGCCCACCTCACCCTAAGGCGAACCAAAGGGTTCGGCGGACCGCCTGCCCAGCTCTCGCCGGGACTCAGTCACTCACTATAGCCCTCAAACAAATTACAATATAAATCTCAAATATTACATCAATTTCCCAAGAATTACATATCATAAGCGAAGCGGAAACTAATTCTAAGCTTGGAACGTACACATACATCCATTTCAAATCCAAAGATTTGTACAAGCCCAACTAGTACATAGAATAAATCCAAATCTAAACTATACAAGATATATGCCTTCCAGTCACACAAAGACCCAAATACAAGTTCTTCCTTTGCCTCAATCCCTGCGGGGAGAAGAAAATAATTGGGAGTGAGCTAAAATCTTAGTGAGTAACCAGTAAAATCAGAAAACAAATAAGCTTCCCAATAGTGCATTTAGATGATGACATGAATCAGTAATCAAATGTACATTTAATGCTCATGTGGACCAGTGAAATCATCGTACTTAGAATTCCAATGCTCCAACGGATCCAGAAAAGTCAGACAGTACAAGGGAGCCAATTGCTCCAACTACACAGTAGTGGAGACGTTGGTTCTAATCACAAGATTTCCCAAGAACTCATCGGAGTCAAATTATGTCATGGCATACACACATACACAAATGATATGCAAATTGAGCGACCAATGCAAGAATTAGTTATGCAATCGGGGAAGCGATGCAAGAAATAGTTCAAAAGTAACTTTGGAAATAGTTGAGGGGTCACTCACCAACCACGGCTGAGGAACCATCCATCATATATCGTTGCCTTGCTCAAGTCCAAGCCCTTCAACTCAAACTCAAAGCAATCAAATACTTTCAAAGATCGGACAGCATATCCCCTTAATTTCCTTACTTTTCCATCCTACAAGCAACACTAATTCATCTCAAATCAACCCCATACACATCATAAACTATCAAATACACCTTTCCGTACAACAACCACAACTGAAGCTACACTTATCGGATTGAAACAAATCTTATGGCGTTTCGAAGCCAAGACATGTACCTACATTTCTCATGAAGACCTCCAAAGCCAAATCATGCATTTTCAGGGTCACAAATGGAAATTTCCATGAAAACAGAAATCTGGGCCCGAAACATGGTTCATGGGCAGTCAGGGGTATTTCTGTCGTTTCACATGCTACAGTACTTGGATCATGCTGAAATTTTGTAGGAAGCTATTTAACACCATTTGCTACAACTTTTATGTTTTAACCTAAGCCTGATTCAGCCTCTACCATGCTCGAATAAATCCGGTCAGAACAGGGCAAATTTAAACCCTAAACTTGGAATTTCCGCACAAAACTGAAATTTTCCGCCAACAATCGTAACTAACATATACAAGCTTCAGTTTACACCATTACAAGCCATCATACCATGATTAAACTAAGATCATCATATAAAATCAGAAAAATCTCCATTAAATCAGAAATTTAACAAACACTACTTAAACCCATGAAGTCTTCCACAAATTAACATGTTAAGCCACTAGAAATCACTAATCTATCTTTATTAAGAACAAAAGGGAAATTTCTTAGCAACTTACCTTTACAACTCAAGAAAGATAGTAGCTTAGGTTTTTTCTCCCAAAACAACTCCACCAACTACTTCAATACTACTAAGAGAAGGGTTTTTATCGAGCAAATCAATGTTTTAACGGTTGGATTCTGAGATTAAGCAAGATTGGATGATGAAAGTTGGAGGTTTTTTTTTTCTTTTCTCTCCCTAGAAGCTCGGCCAAGGGGGCTAAGAATGAAGAAATATTTTGGTCAAAATTAGCTTTAAGAAGGTAAAAATATCTTGGTCAAAAGTCCACCCTCGAATAGAAACGCGACATGTGGCACCTTATATGTTTAACCTTATCCTCTTGTCTCTCCATACTCATTAATCTAGCTAACCTCTAATTATCTCTTAACACCTTATAAAATAATATCACTTAATACAAAACTCCAACAAGTTGTCAAAAATATATCGCATTTACCGCACTAGCGAGTCCCACGTCCATAATACACTTCAAACTTAACGTGGACTAACTTGTATCAAGGAAATGATTTGAAAACTATATTCCTTTATAAAAATGTATAGAAAATTAATATATTGAAGAAAGGCATAAAATTATGGACAAGGAAACAAAATAATGTCTCAAAAATATATAAAAATTTTCGGGTTCTCACACTCATCCTTTCGGGGCGTCACAAACTCCCCTTCTTAAAAGAATGTCATCCACAACATTCCATCTTGTACCAATCAGATCAAAACATTCCTCGAAAGTATTCAAATACTAGGAATCACTCTAATCCCACATATCAAAATCAAGTGCTAAGAAGCACCCTACTCCAACTGATCAAATCGTCATGATCCAATAGATAGTTGATCAAGTAACAAGATAAAACATGCAAAAGGCTTGAAGTTGGACTTAAAGTCCCAGATATTCGAAAAATTCAAGACATGGTTTAATCTCAAATCGAAATTTCTCAAGTCGAAAATTTTTCCCTTGGCGGTGCTGGACAACACAACAAGCTAGCACGACGGCTATATTTCGCCAAAGAATCTCAGTTCAAAAATTTCATCCTTGGTAGTGCTTGATAACACAACAAGTTAGCACAACGGCTAAACTTCACCAGAGGATCTTAGCTCAAGAAATTGGGCCAAGTGGTGCTTGAAAACACGACAAGTTAGCAGAACGGCTATACTTCACTAGAGAGCCTCAAGTCAAAGTTTCATCCCTGATGGTGCTTGATAACACAACAGGCATGCCTCGCCAAAGGAATGGCGGTGCTTGATAACACAACAGGCAATACCTCATCAGAGAGGTTCAGTTCAAGAATTTCAATCCCTGGTGGTGCTTGAAAACACAACAGGCATGCCTCGCCAGAAGAATGGCGGTGCTTGAAAACACACCAGGCAATGCCTCACCAGAGAGGTTCTGCTCAACCACTACAGAGGAGTAGTACCCGGTCTACAACCACACAAGTAAGAATAAGTTCAGAAGCAGAGTCAAAAGCAGGGTTCATGTATATACAGGTTCAAAAGCAGGGCCAAATATTTCAGGTTCATGGAACATGAGTACGAATAGAAACTCACTTGCCTAGTTTATGCCCAGTAATTCATATTCCCAAGCAATCACAGAATTCAAATCCACTTACAGGTCATATACGAACCAAGCTACTTGCTCAAGCATGAAAGAGATACCCTATTTTCAGTCAAGTCAGGTCTGTCAAGTGTACGTAAGAGTACACTAGCCAAAACAGATTCAAGTCTTAAACGAGCTCAGTCTAGTCGGTCTCAGATAGTTCAAGCATTTCAAATCCCAATGATTACAAATTGGGTAGTGTACCTTAATCAAACAAGAAGACTAGAAGAAGGATGCGAAACCCAAAAGTTTCCTAATAAATCCGGTCACCACCATAATGTATCAAAACCCTAGCCAAAATCTTATCGGATAGATCCAAGATAGCAGTCATCATGTCAATGTCCTCAACTAGCTTAATCCATTATACACTGGTAGATCTAATCTTCTGGTTTACTCTCGATTCATATTCAGTACTAGGGTCTCCTTCAATTATATAAGACTATCCACCAATTTTCTCATGAGTACGGGGTTGTCTAAGCCCTCGGCCACGACCCCTTTTTCCCATTCCTGCTGCCATACTTAATAGAAGTCTATAAGCGCAAGAAAAGGAATAATTAAGCATAAAAGAACTTAATGCATATACAAGTTGCAAAAATATTTAGAATCAAGAAATGATTCTTTACATATATCAAAAGTTATAGCACGAGTTAAGAAGTCACAAACAAGCCCAATATGTCAACAACTCTATATAGGAATTAAGTGCCACAAAATGTAGACGTATATGCAAGCAGGGTACAAAAGGCCTCACGGCGTGCACCACCCTTCCTAAGTCCTTAGTTAAACCAAAAGGTCCAAATATCACTAATTTCAATCAGATCACATGCCTTTACGAAATGAGATCCAATCAAACCATAATACAAGCTGAAACTAAAGGTTATCCATTCGAAGTTCAAAATCTTTAATAAGCAAGCCACCAGCCGGAGCACCATCATCTCCAAAAATAACTAGTCTTAGAGTTTTATAATTAAAGTCTCAAGCTCCAAGTTCAAATCCAAGAAATAAGTACAACTTGCTAACTTACGTGTCAAATAAAAACCAAGTCAATTCACACTAATTTCGTGCTCTTAAATGCGGTTACTCTATATCTCAAAGTTCCCTCAGTCCGTACACCTAAAGATACGCTCACTCTTCTTGAAAACCAAAAATTTTAAAACATAAGAAGAGTATTTAAAGTAACAGAAATCTTATCAAGTTCAAGATTTACATTATTGCAACAACAGTTCACCATTCTTCCGAAAACTCAAGATTTTTTTTTTCATATAAAGCATAGACAATTCAAGCGTGAGAATACACCAGTATACAATCAAGGGGGAAAACCTAATTTAGAAAATTGTAACCTTGTATCAGCCCATCATATACAAAATTCAACAAGCTCATCAGTTCACATAATTCACATATTACCCCCCAAATCGGAATTTTAGACAGTTAAAACAAAACGTAAAAAACAAATACAACAACGCGCCTATTCAAAACCCTGTCATTCTGTTATAAAATAGAACGAAATGCTAGTTGTAAAGGCAGGTATGAGTCTTAAGTACATTATATATTTTGCTTTCTTCTCTTCCGATTAGGATTGATAATTACATGGCTAAATCTATTCAATTATTAAGGAGTGAAGTAGTAGACTATTTAGATGTAATCCCATCACCAAGATTCATTTTTGTCATGCTAATCCCAAAAACCACGCAACAAACTTCAGTTTTTCTAGGACTCCATCTTCCTCTTGTAGTTAAAGAAAGATTCTGTATAGTAATTCGATGGACTTTACGTTTGTTGGACCTCCAAATCATTTGGGAAACAGTTTTAATGTACAACAACAGTTTTTCTAGGACTCCATCTTCCTCTTGTAGTTCAATAAAGATTCTGTATGGTACTTCGATAGAGTTTACGCTTGTTGGACCTCCAAATATAAAATTGATATTTGGGAAACAATTTTAGTGCACTTGGGCTGTAAATGGATCGGGGTCCGATGCTATTGACAACTGGGCCTCAAGTCGCTGGTTGGGTGCTGTTAGAGGGTTAAGGGTCATGGACCTCACGAGTTCTATTTTAAAGCAGTTAAGAATAAAATAGTTCTTTTCTTAAATTTTTCTTTTACACTACAGTATTTTCAATTTACACTCTACCTAATTCTATTACACTGTCCCTCCACTTATTTTGAACTGAAACTTGTGATGCTCCTGATCTAATGATTAATTGCACTAACTAGTAAGAATTCATAACCCTTGCTCTAATACCACTTTGCCTTCTACTTTTCTCTTTGAATTAAAATTCAAAGACAACGGTTTCATAAAATGGTGTCAATACCTTTAAGTTATCAATGGTAACTTACCTCTATGCAATAGAGGAGTCAGGACCTTTGTTTAGGTGGTGCAACATTAATATTAGCTTAAAATGCGTTAGTTTAGAAATTTTTAGTATAAATAAAAATTGGAAAATTTGTCAAATTGGTTCCTAACATTTTCAAAAAAAAACTTTTTTAGTCCCTAACATTTAAAATCAGCCAGTCCCTAACATATAAATTATGGGCCAGTTTCGTCCTAATGCCCGTATTTACTCATTTCTCCGACTAAAAATAGCACGTTTTTCTCATGTGGACATAATTTCAAGGGCAAAATTGGAAAGCACACTTCATTTCCCTCTAAAAGCAAAAGTGCACAGGTTGGGACCGAGGTTGAGGATTTCAAGACGAGTCAACCCACCCAGTTGGCTTGGTAACTCGCCGAACAACTGATTACCGCCAAAGTCTACTTTGAGCCTCTGACGCGAAGCAATTCGGGGTGAGATTTCACCATAGAACAAGTTGGACGAGAAGTCAAGTACAATGAGGCTGGTGAGGTTGAAAATAGAGAGAGATAGTGGTCCTCTGAGCGAGCAACTCGGAAGAACGAGAGAGATAACTCGGCCGTTTTGACAATACACACCCTGCCAACGACAATATGAAGTGGCAAGTGTCCACGAAGTCAAAAGCTGCGGATTTTCAAGAGAATCCTTGAAAGAAATTAAGCTTAATGTGTCAGGGTGAAGCTCTGTTTGCTGTGCAATGGCTGTGGAGCCCTAGAAACTGAGGTGCAAGAGGAGGAAAACGGAGCCCAGAAGCCTGAAGGCGAAGGTCATTGCTGTTGCTGGTGGAAGGTAGGGAGAATAATAATGAAAAAGTGGTGGGCGCAGGGCAGTGAGGGGTCACAATCTTCTTAACATGAGGCTGATGCAGCTGCAAATGAACTCCCAGATGAGATGACTTTCTGCTATCATTAATCATATGCTTTCCGGTTCTGCAGTGGTTAAGGCTAAAGAGGTCGAAGGAATGATTGAGCCAGTGGACTTTCCAAAGAATAGCGTTGCACTTATGCATCTGACCTCTCCAAAACAAATTTAATGTTAAGTGTGAGAATTGTTGCTGTAATTGAGGGGGAAAGGTGAAAAAAGGGTGGTGGTTCCGTGCACTTTTGCTTTTAGAGGGAAATGAAGAAGTGTGCTTTCCAATTTTGCTCTTGAAATTATGTCCACATGAAAAAAGTGTGCTATTTTTAGCTGCAGAAATGAGCAAATACGAGCATTATGATCAAACTGGCTCATAATTTATATGTTAGGAACTATTTTGGCTAATTTTAAATATTAGGAACTAAAAAAGGTTTTTTTTGAAAATATTAGGGACCAATTTGGCAAATTTCCCATAAAAATTTGATATAAGTACACCAATCAATTTACTTAACACTACAATTTTTTTTGTTTAAAAAAGTTATTTACTGCTTGTGATTAACCATTTACAATAGTTATCATGTCATGTTATTTTATAAAATTGCATAGAATTTTAAAATGTGCATAAGACTACAAGATGTAAAGATCTAGTATATAAACTAGACTAATAATATACATACAATTGCACTGTCAAAAGAATGTTCGTTTTGCTTGTAATTTGTATTATTGGACATTTAGAAAACATTAAAATGAAAAAAAAAGTAGCATTTTGTAATATATTTTGTTTTACGTTGTCATTAGAAATGGTAAGAGCAATTGTAAAAAGTTTTAACACCTTCGAGGGGGATTTGCGGGATTAAAAGGAATATTATCAAAATTCAGAGGGGCAAGAGAGGAACAATACTAAAAAATCTAAAATTTATAGCCTATTTTACAATTTTTTAAAAATTAAGGGGGTGCAACCTGAGAAGAACCCTCTGATTTATGTTGATATGAACGAATACTGCAGTTGTTAAACGCAGGTACGTGTCTTAAGGTCACATTCATACATTGCTTTCTGCTGGTCTAATCAGGGTTTGGATGTATTGACTAGGCTAAAGTTTTGCATTAATTAAGGAAATTTGCAAGTAATAAGAAATGTAGATGCTAAAGATTTCTTTTGTCATCCTAATCCGAAAAAACATACAACAAATTGTATTTCTCTCGGACTCCACTTTCCTTGTGTCGTTCATTAATAAAGATTTTGTATAGCATTCCGCAGAGAGGACTCGTTGCACTTAGAGTTTGGAACGGCTAAGTTTGATTATTGTACTTTTTATATTACTTGATACACAATTACATTACAATATTACATTCGAAATAAAATTGATATATATAAATAAAATATTTAACATATATTATTATGATGTATTTATACACCAAAACTTTGAATATATATAATGACCGAATGAAACCGCACAAAATACAAATGTGTTGAATTCTCGTCCAATATTTCGGTAGAGTTTACATCGGTTGGACATCCAAAATCCAAATATACACACAAGATTCAAGAAATACTTTCAGTGTAATTGGGCTGTGAATGGGCCGGCTTCCGATGCCTTTGATACTTGGGCTTCTGATACTATTAAAGGATTAAGATCATGGGTTTCACAAGTTCCCTTTCAGATCAATTGAGGACAAAATAGACCTTTTATAATTTTTTATTCTGTAATACTATCAATTTACATCCTACCCTAAATCTATTCCTATTTACACTGTAAGGGAAAATTGATTTGAATTGGAACTTATGAGGCCCCTGATCCAATGGTTAATTGCACTAACTATTAAGAACTCATAACTTCTGGTTCCAAGATCACTTTGCCTCAAATTATCACAAACTTGTCAAGGAAAGCTAGATACCTATGGCAGGAGCAAACTTGCACCCTTTTCACATAGGCAGCATATACAGTTTGCCCAAATAGTAGCTGAAAAGAAGACTATCATGTTACATTCCTCTATTTTGACACTTGGTATAACTATTACATGCAACAGAAATTCAGTTCATTAAGCATAAACAGCTATGAGTTCACTTGCCATCAGTTAAGCCACTTCTCAAACTCATCTGTTAAAGTCCACAGAATGCAACTTGAGCCTCTCCCATTAGACCTAGAAATATTGCAAGCAAAGTAAAAATATCAATATATCATACTTTGAAATGACATAATAACTGTTGTGAATTTGCTACCATTTAAGAATATACCTTTCCATGTTCTAAAGGTATCACATATAAAACCTGTCTGTACAACACCCAATGGCAAAAGTAGATGTTAAAACGGCTTTCTCTAACGTCTACTTTTGAGAATACTTATATAGCAACAACAACAAACAATTAGAAAGTAAATTCTAGAATGTTTAGATTCAAGAATTGGGTGGAATTGCTTAACATGTAATAAGTAAACTAGTTTCAATCATGAACTGGTATAACAAAATATGGCCCTTTTAAGCCTTATAAAAGGCTTAAACAAATATTTCAACTGTAATCGCACGTTAAAAATTTTTTTAGTTCTAAATTGTTATTATTTAGAAATTTATTTTTGTTCTAAATTTGTGATTATTTCTATTTATTCAGTCAATTACTGATTTAATTGATTAAGTCCATGTAGTTGCCAAACACCTTATAGAGTACAAGGCTACTACATTTATTTCACTGAGTCCGATGTAAGCATTAGGACCCAATGTTATGGCAGAGGAGGTATCTGAAATTGCCAGTGCAGCTGTCCGAAACCTCAAGGGAGGTTTTTGAAATTATTCTCAAAGGAAAAAAATTACACCACCCATATAGGGTGGGTGGGGTGGGTGCTACGTACGTCTTGGCCGCTACGAGCACTGCAACTACTTCACCCTATAGATTGATTCAGATTCATTGATAACATGCAATGCAACTACTTGAACATATAGATGGATTCAAATTCATAGATAATGCTACCACCTCACCTTGGACATCTATGCCATGCAATTGCAAGCAACTCCACCTGCTGCTAGGGGGTGATCACATTTCAATTTTCCAGTTAATTCCAGCCACCCCACCCGTTGTGGGGTGACAAGCCATACAGATTATATTGTCTGTAATGAGAAGGATAAAAACTGCATCTAAGATCGATGTGGTATTATGATAAAAACAATGTTGAACAAAATGAAGAGGAAAATCGAACGATCGAATCTTCCTTATGACCGATCGGATAGAGGGAGGACCAACGGATTTAGACACCAAAACATCCCATAGAACCTTAGAATCAACTTCCAATACCAAAGAAGAAAACCCTCTGCAAGGACAGATCTCCAATCCCGTGCAAAGAGCTCTAACTTCTGCCTGAAGAGATGTCAACCTGCCTTAATAGTCAGAGAAAGCAAAGGCCATATGATACGAACCAAGAGACACTATTGCGAACTATTCGAGTTCCCCTAGGACCCGTAACTCGAGCACGAGCTAACAAGATGAGGGAGGAACTCCAAGGACTTGTTCGTGACTTATCAATCTAGAATCACACTAGGTTGTGGCGTCTTCTACCATTATACCAAGGTTCGTTAACCACGTGATTAACGGGTTGAGGTCATCCGCTCCAAACTTGGTGTCCTCTTGTCGATCCTGAAACTAATCTTTTACGGGTTTCGTCACAAGGTTGGCGACGTTCGTATCACCATATCACAACAAGAATCCCTAAGAATTCTGCCACCATCCACGCTTGCGAAGAACCATTCGTGTTTAATTTAAAGTAACCCTCATCCGGCCTTCTCCAGGCAATTGAAAGGAACCTAAAAATTCATGGAATGTTCTGTAACCGAAACAAAAAGTCTCTCCAAGAAATACCAAATGGAAGAATTAAATTAAATTTGGCACAGAGCTGGAACAATTGTTCTTTGAAAGAATTTAATGGCAACGTTGAAAACTACCTTGAATTTAGCTTGTTTTTTCTTAATGGTTAACAGAAGCATGGGTTAGCTTTTTTTCCATATCTAAAAATTTGAACCAGCAAAAAAGAACAAAAGAAAAAAGAGTTGGTTGTACTTGATGCTACCCCACCCATATCAGGTGGCAATGTATTAGCCGGCATAGCAATGGAAATGCATCCAATTGATCAACTTCAATGCCAGCCATCCCATTTAGGGTGACGGCGCTTGATGGAGAATGGCTTTTTTTAGTTGCTTTAGTATTATATGCTTAAGTGCGATGTGGGATTAACAAAATTAGCAATTCAAGCCACTGTCGTGTCTTTCTTGAACTTAAAAAAACACGCTTTTAATCACCCTAAGCTTCTTACAAATCCCTCTTAAACGGAAGTTCATCTATCATAGTTAGGCTGATTGACATAATAAATACCATATATATGTGGAATAACATTAGGTTTTTCTACTTCATCCGTGTAAAAAATACTTTTGCACTAGTATGGCCGGATGTGTGCCACGTAACCCAGTGCAAATGTAACCAAAACTGCTGATGTCTTTTTTTTTTTTTTTTTTTTTTTTTTTGGGCAAAGCCCCAAATTGGGGTAGGGATGCCATCCCCTAATTTATTTATACCGAAAAGAAAAAAGAAAAAAACAAATTAGAGGGGGCCAAACCTGACCACTGTTGAAGTAAAAAAAGAACACACGAACGAAATCAACCACACGAGGGAGCCCCACATTTGTGAGACTGTGACTGATGTCAGAAACTTCTTATACTAAAAGTATATTAAAGAATAATCTAAACAAATTGTTGCATTAAATGCACACTCCTCCGTGGGTTTCTTAGCGAGAATTTTTGTAAGTTTTTTTTTTTTTTGATCTGAGGTTTTTTTATTTAATTTCTAATTTAAAATGTCTTAAGTCTATACCGACAAATCTCACCATAATATTGGAATTTAAAGCAGTTAATTAGTTAATATCAAGATTAGAAGCATGCATAGATATCGAAATTTAAAGCAATTAATTAGTAATACGATGATTAAAAGCATGCATAGATGTTCTTTGATTCGGGTTACAGGTGTTACCATTTGATTTTTGATAGTTGAGATCCTTGGTACCACTACTCGAAACCAAATCTAGTGCCAGTTCAACTTATGACATGAGAGTAAATGAAACTTGAATTAAATCAAATCAATTTAATTTATTAAAAAAATTAAAAAGTATATGACAAATTAAATGAACAGGATACTTGACATAAATATCGACGTAACATTGAATTGTTACGGGAAAGTGACATCGACGATCCCACGTGGATTTTTGAGTACTAGAGTTTAACAAGTGTTATAATAAAACAATGTTTACATCCTTGTCTCTTCACTTCCTCTATTCCCTATTTGGCTTTACCAAAAAGCAAGTAATTATAATGCACTTCCTTAGAACATACGCGCCCTCTCCATCTTCAACTCTCTCTTCTATCCTCTCTTCGTTAATCACAGATTAACTCTCCGTACTTCGCTCCTCTCCTTGACTCTCAAACAGATTACCCCAAAAAACAAGAATGTAATCTTCTTAATTTTTAAATTAAATTCAGGTACGTAATATAAATGTGCTATTCTCTTCGGTTAATCCAACTAGTTCCTTGCATTGAAATTCGGTTGGTTGAGTACAATAAAACAAGTAAAAAAAAAAATCTTCATGTTCTATTTTTGTTTGTATTATTTCCTTGTTCCTCTAATGTAAAGTACTAGAGAAGTCCACGACCTTGTTCTCGGCTGCTTTAGATTTTACAAAATCTAATTATAAAAACTGATTATAGAGAATAATTAAAATCAGCAAAAGCTAATCTTTAGATGATTATAGACTTTAGTTTTTTTTGTTATTAAAAAATTATAATCAGAATACAAAAACAATCAAGAACACCACACAAATTGATTATCCAAAATGAAAATTTATAATCAATTAAAACAATCAATCGAGAACAAGGCCTACGTGTTTGACATATAGAAGAATTTATGTGGTTTTCGCATATCAAAATTATTTATATAGAATCTGTATGACTACAATAATGTTAAAAGTTTCCCATATCTAACACTTTGCAAATTCACAAAGGTATGTGCCTATCCCTTTTTATGTCCGTGCAACGACTGGGTACTAAACTAGTTCCTTAGTAGAAGGCAAAAGAATATATAGTTCACTCTCTACTCACCACGCAGTTAATACGGCTACACAATACAAGTGAATAGATTGATATCTCCAAAACAAGAAATGTAATAAAAAGTTGCAAAGCTGATGAGCCATCAGGCAGATATCTCACGTCTATTTCGCTAAGGACAATTAGTCATCCCAAATAATTCAAATTCAGGGTTTAACTTAAACTTTTATATCAAAATTTTATTAAAATATGGAATGCACTTTATTCATGTATACGGACTAAATGCAGGCATTGAAGTGTTTTGATCTTTTCTCATTGAATTTTCATTTTTTCGAATGGTTGACGCCTAATATTAATTTCTCTTAACCAGTGCTCACGTAACTTGCTAAATTCAACTTCCTGTATATTAGGAGATAAAAATTTTTAAATCTGCAATTAGAGGTTTCCCAGTTTCCTTTTCTAGAAACAAAAAAAAAATTATACTGGACACAAAAATTTTCTCTCAGTTTCTGTATATTTTTTTATCTATGTATTGAAGTAAAAGGCAAAGCAGAAAGATAAATTTTTGGATGTTATTGTGTGAGTTCTCATATTCTTTGTAATTTCTAAAACAGCTAGAACAAAATGTCCTTTAATTAAATGATGGGTTTACTTAAACATAGAAAGTATGCACTTCTTTTTAGTGAAATCAATTATATATGGACTCATATTGCTAATTGTGTAAAGGTGCGCAAGTTTGCTTTGGGAGCTGTCGTTGATCACATCTGGCTAGAAAAGATCGAATGAACGTCAATTTCATAAACATTGCAGTTAACTAATTAATAAAAAACAATTATTGTGAAATTATATGAAATTTATTTTAAAGAACTATATGAGATTTTTGTATGAAAGGTAATATTGAGCTTATTAATGTTATAAAACTTTCTCATTCTTTGGATGTAGCTAACATTTACTACTGTTAAGATGAAAAAAAAATACTCTTTGCCCCTGTCAACATCCAAGGTAAACACAACAATTTATCTAGTTTTTTTTTTTTAAATAAAAGCATTTATCTGACAGCTAAAAAATGTTCATGTGAATGCTCACTATTAAAAAGTACAAACTCTTTTTGCTTGGGGGGTAAAAGTATATGTATCTGAAATTGGAGGTCATGAAATTCGACTACTTCAAACGTGGGGATAAAGCTTGATTAATCCTTAAATCAATGGGTGCACCATCATGAACATATAGGCCATTTCCTATGTTTCTTCTAAATCAGTTGGAACTGTCCCAAAATGAATAGAAAATAGTCCATTTTTTATCAACTTTTTGTTATTAATGGTGATTTATTATTTATAACATGTTCCAATCTGTAACACTACTCATGCAAGTAGCTAATAATTTCTCTCTCATCTTACAACTTCTATTATTTTTTTTTAAGAAAAAAAGAAGAATATATTCTTTTTATCCATATAAGGTAGCTTTGCTTAGTGTGAACTTAATTGTTACATTGGTAAATATATTAATTTTGATAAAAACTAATAAATCATTCATGTAAAAAATATATTTTTGTATATATATATATATATTGTATGGTATTGAAAATGAATATAAATTGGTGTATGCTCATATTCATGGAAAGATTTAATTATTACCCTAAAGAATGCCTATTATTTCTTTCTTTTTATGCAATACACTATCTAATTAATATTATCACACGGTAATAAATTTATATATAAAAAATTTTAAAGACAAATATGGTAGTCAAATGATTGGAAAACAATAATTTTATGGTATAATATGAATATACAACACATAAAACATTGTTGATGGATTATTTCTGTCTAACTAATCACAATAAGAAAAAAAAAAAAGAAAATTCTACAATTCCTTTTGGGTACCATACCCATGGCTGTAATTCAATAAAGTCTTACACATCATTCAATAAATTAAATTTTTAAAATCATACTAATATCTCTTTTTATATATCTAACGGTGCATCATACGTAGCGATATAGATGCTGTAGAACTCACCTACAAACACACTGCTAATGCGCAGGCTCCAATAGCTATCTTCTTATGTCACGTATATACCTGGCAATTGGATGGGTTGAGGGGATTTTGAGCGGGTTAATATTGAATTTTCATTTAAATGGGTTATACTCAACCCGTCCAATTTTAAATTAGATTGATTTTGGGTTGGGTCATATTGGATCATCTCAAACCCATGACCCAAATGTGACCCAACATATTAATTAATACACTATGATACATAAACTCTCTCTCTCTCTTATACATTTATACAGACAAAAAGATTTTTTTCACATACATAAACACATTTTCACACAAATAAATATATTTTCACACACTAACATACTTTCACACATACAAACACACACTCACTTCTTAAGCTCATTGGAAACACATCATAAATAGAATAATATTTTATATTGCTTGTATTGCAAATTTTAGGTAATAAATTGTACACTTAAATAGATTAGCTAACAAAATTGTTTACTTTATGCTTTGTAATACTACTAATTGATTGAAACTTATTTTTGTCACAACTTATTTAATACTTTACTATTCATATCTACTTTATTGTAAGTTGTAATATTCTATGTATTTAAATTATTGAATGTTAAATTATATTATGCTTGAAAATCGAATTAAGAGACATGTAATTTGTTGTATTATAATATTGATGAGGAATTATTAACAATGAAATAAAACAAGTTAGGGAAAAGTAAAAGAATGCAATTAGAACAAATTTAAAACTCTATTCTAGGTACACAAAATATTAACAATCAGCAGCAAGAAACAATGGAGAACAACAACCAAAAAAAAAAGAAAAAAGGAAGAAAAACAATATACTCTTAAAAGGCATAATAAATTGTTATAGACGTTGAGCAAGTTTAACTATTGTTGTAAAAGTAAAATAAGCATGAGTTTTTATTTCAAGTTTCTTTTTTCTTTTAAATAAAAATTTTTAAAAATTGATTGAAAACATATATATGAGAATTTTGAATACAAATTGGTCAATGAATTCTTAACACATGTCCAAATGCAAGTGGTTGAGTATATATGTATTGAATCTTGCATTTATTGTTTTGAATTAAATTTGAACAAGTTGGATATTGGGTCTCCAAATAAAAAATCCAAACCGTCCAATGAATAAGTTGAATAAATTGGATTGTTCTTATCTAATCCAATAAATTTTATAACCTAACTGACCCAACCATCCTTTAAAATTAATAGGCGAGTTGGGTGAATTATTGGGCTTTGGATTTTTTTGCCAACTCTAGTCGCATAATCATCATCCAACTCAGAATTTCAATCATTGTCTAGTAGGCAACTTGAAGCGCCTTCTTAGACATATCCTCAGCAACATCGATCTGTCACTTGCTTGGAATTGTTTAGGATCCACCTTGGAATGATGTGGACGAATATCCTTGTCGAAATTGCATGGCAGTCACCTTGGAATTATGCGGACAGATATCCTCATCAAAATCTATCACTTTAATTTTTTGTCCTTTACTAAAAATCAAGATATGGTAAATTTTCTTAATCACATGATTTATTTTAACTTTTTAATATATTAAAATTTAGTAAGATTTATTTATTTAGTTATCAAATATTGCCTTTGTAATTCGTGATGTTGGAAAAAACAAAGGAAAAAATATTTGCTTTTTTTAAAGAAAAAATAAAGATAGCTGAACTATTAAAAGAGGAAAATAACAAACTGGTCGACATATGCGAGAAAGCACAAGTTACACGGTTAACAGGTTTTCACCGTCGTTTCACTGTCGTTACTTTGTAACAGAACATAAATCCTTTGCCATCACATAATCCTCAAAGACTTTTTTGCAGTTGGTTGGTATAAATCTTAGATAAATCATGACCTGTGGCTGACTAGGAATGACTTGGAATTAGCAAACTGAATAAATAATTTTTTATTTCTTGTATTTTTTTCCCTTCCTATATAAAGGTTTCATCACAGATATGCAGAGTGGCATGTCAAAGATGAAAGTGAAGAGGCTAACGAAACCTTTCTCTGTTAGAATATTGAAGGTTATTGGATTCAATCCTTAACCAACATTATTCAACCTTTTGGGAGAAAGGGTTTTCTTTATAATCATCCTTGTCCTTGGTTTTCTCCTACCATCAGGACTAGTTTCTCGAATTTTTTGGTTGGAGGAAAGGATACAAGGGAGAAAATGGCATCCCTCCCTGATATTGAGAAAGGTGGTCGTGATGGAAAAGAAGGATCTGAGGTGCCACTTCTGGAGAAAAAAGATGATTCGAACAGGCTATATATGGTTTTTCTTTCCTCAGCAATTGCTGTTTGTGGCTCTTTTGCATTTGGATCAACTGTAAGTTTTTTTCTCTTTTTTTTTAATCAATTTAAAGTTTTATATCTTTAAATTTTGTTGCTGTTCATCTCTGCCTTTGGCTTCTTTGCATTCAAATCAACTGTAACTTGATATTCTATTCCTGTTCATCCTAGATTCTAATGTATATTTTTTTTGGCATTAAATGGAATGATGAATCCTTCAATCTAGTTTTAGCTAGATTTTTGGTACATACATGTTCTTGCAAGAAAAAAATATTGCATTTGCTCTTGTTAAATCACCTGAGCTTCACATTCTTGATTAAATTAATGATTTTGTGTCATTTATCTTGTAGGTTGGATATTCATCACCAGCCCAGTCTCCCATTATGGAGGAACTCGGATTATCTTATTCTCAGGTTTGCATGACGAAATAAAGTTTTACTTCTATTTTTAGATGATGCATAAATATTTTTATCTGAAAAAAAGCTTTTTTCAAATGCAGTACTCAATTTTCGGATCCATACTGACAATTGGGGCAATGATTGGTGCCCTTACCTGTGGTACAATTGCGGATGCAATAGGCCGAAAAGGGGTAAGAGTACAAATTATGTAAATAAATAAGTTTGTCTTATTTAGCAGTGAAGAGTAAACTTTTCTATATATTTTATTTTATTTTTATGTTCAATTAGCTAAATCAAGATACCTCCCTGGGTTGGTGAATTCATATTTCTTGATGATTCCTTTATGATTCTTGAAAAACAACGTCCATTGTTTTTGTTCTCAATTTCTTAATTAATATTCACTTTTTGGGACATAAAAAAAACGTGGAAATCTAGAAGCAGGAGAATGATTGATTGGCTTTTTAGTTGCTTTTAACTCTTCTTTTGTCTGAACAGGCCATGCGACTTTCATCAATGATCTGCACAGCTGGATTGATGGCAATATATGTGGCCAAGGTTTGTGCCATTTTATTTAATTAGTTCAGATTTGATTTTTGATTCAAATAATTAACACTCTTAATTTAATTAATACCTGTCTGTGGATTTCAACTTGAAGGGGCCTAATATGCTTTACTTGGGGAGATTTCTATCAGGTTACAGCGTCGGCATTTTGTCTTACGTAGTAAGTCACCAAGTCTTCGGTTCCCTTCTTCTTTTGTCTCTCATTTGAATCATTTGAAGTTGAAAATGCAACTTAGAATATGCTGAATATATATATACATAATTTCATTCCCCTTACCATTTCCTGCATTCATGGACGATCGACTTAGATTCCTGTCTTTGTTGGTGAAATTACGCCAAACAAACTACGAGGAGCTATTGGATCTTCAAATCAGGTAGTCGAACTATCCTAATTGTTCGTTATATAAACCTTCTATATATAATAATACTGTACTGTATTGATTCTTTTACACGAGCAAGTATAGATACATATCATGATTACAGTTAAAGTTTTCATAAATTTGTACGAATTTACAAGTGATTTTTTCAATGTCATTTGCTCATGTTGACAAGCAACATTTTTTGTACAAAGCATTTTGACAAGCAACTTTCTAAAACTATTGTGCATTAACTCTCTCTCTCTCTCTCTCTATATATATATATTGCTATTTTGGTAAGCTACTTTTTCCAACACAAGTACACAAGAGAAGGAACATATACATGAATCCATTACTAGCTAGCCACTACCCTTATTATGTCTATCTTCATTTAGTTTAGAATGTATCAAGTAATATGGCTCCATGCAGCTTTTTATCGTCGCCGGCTTGTCCACAAGCTATGTAGTAGGGGCATTTGCCGGATGGAGGACTCTGGCTTTATGTGGTACAGTTTACAATTTTTGAAGCTGCCAAATCTCAAAAAACTTGCATTCTTTTTTCCTAAAAATTTTTTTGAGGGCAACTGCCCTAAAAAAAAAAGTTTAGACTACAAGATTTTCTAAGAGTCTTAGATAGATGGTAGTGAAATCGGTTATTCATGAGAGTTCAATATCTTGTAAATTCTTAATAATCATGTTTTACTTCTCATACACAATACACTACCCTCTTATGATCCTGGAGGCAACCTTAAGACAAGATATATATAAAGGTGAAAAGTAAATCAGAATGATTTTTTTTAGCTGCTTAATTGGAATATGTAAAGTTGCTTTAAAAAAAGTCATCAAATTGCAGTTACTTTAAGTTGATATTTAAACTGTTTAAGAAATCTATGTTTAAAAAAATAAAATAAAATAAAAACTCTAAGATATATATAACACTATACTGTGTCATTGTAAGAGAAGAGATTCTCACTTCTGGAATACTATTTGAAAGAATCTCAAGTTACAGTGTGTTAAAACCAAGACATTAAAAAATTTTATTTTGACATGAATGTTATGATTATTCGACCGTATGACTAATTTTCAATTTGAATTATGTGCTTTGCAGGACTTGCTCCATGTGTTCTTCTGTTCTTTGGACTCTTTCTGATTCCAGAATCTCCAAGATGGCTGGTAATTCTCAGTTCTACGTTTATTACCATTTGATCTCAAATGCCATCTTTCTTTCTGTTCTTTTTTTTTTTTTTTCAACTTCATGCCCTCTTTGTTAGTGTTATAAAACTCAAATCTGCTGCTGCAAACAGGCTATGTCAAGACAAGAAAAAGAGTTTGAAGCGGCTCTAAGGATACTTAGAGGACCGCAAGCTGACATTTCTGAAGAAGCCGATCTGATCAAGGTAAATTTACATGCTGACATTCACTTGTTCCTTTTATTTGTTTTCCATGACTTCTTCATTCTCAATCTACTTCAGAAATCTTCTTTATTATTGCAGAAAATGGTTTTGATTTTGATTTTGATCATCATTTGCAGGAGAATGTAACCAGTCTTAGGCTACTCCCCAAAGTCACCGTGATGCATTTGTTTGATAAAGCTAATATACGTGCAGTCATAGTAAGCATCTAAAAACTAATCCACTTCTTCTTTTCCCTTTCAATAGTGATCATAGCTCATTTTGCATTATAAATTTGGCAAATTGATCATCTTTCTTGACACCTTTTCTTTGCAGATATCCGTTGGTCTAATGGCATTTCAGCAGTTAGTGGGAATTAACGGAATTGTTTATTACTCCAACTATATTTTCCAGTCGGCAGGTAAATACACGAATCTCCCTGTCATTCACCTGTTTTTATCGAATGCTTTTGTATTTAACAAAGAAAGGGGATCAAAATTGATTGTCTACTTCTGAATATACGATTCATCTTTTATACTTCTGTACATTACTAGCTCCATACATATACTATATTGATGATCACAAACATTAGTTAGCAATGACCAGCCTTAAGGCGGTCATTTGTACTAATTCCTGAGCATGCAGCTGCTAACTATTGAGTTCATTAACTCTATATTTTCTTTGACTTATCAGGCTTTAATCCCACCGTTGGAAGTATACTTTTTGCGGTTATACAGGTTTCATTTCTCTACCCCTCTTATTTTCACAAGATTGAATTTCACAAACTGATAGTTTAGAAGTTTTTCCACACGAGCATGTATATATAGATGCATGTTACATGCACGAGGAAGGAATTTCATGTATGAGTCGAGATAGGGTATCATGAATCTAAAGCATGATTGTGTATATAGGTTCTTTTAGTGTTACTATATACAAGATCAATCTCTTTTTTCTTATGTCTATATCGACTTGTCTTTTTGCTAATTATTTATTTCTTTCCTAATTGCTCTATCAGGTTATTGTGTCCGCAGGAACTGCAATCTTAATTGATAGGACGGGCAGAAGACCCCTCTTGCTGGTAAATTCATACAATATAAACTACAAAACAAAACAAAATAAACTATAGCTTCTTCTAGGAAAAAAAAATCAAAATAACTCATTATTCATCCTCCTTATTCACCATTTACGGCTCCCCTCAATGGAAATCAAAAGAAAAAAAAATTAACTTTCTGAATTTAAGAAATTCTTTTTGTGCCAAATTTCAGATGTCCGCTTCTGGCTTGCTTCTTGGTAGTTTGCTTATTGCAATGTCCTTCTTTCTCAAGGTAAATTTATGCACAAGGCACCATCCAACATTTAGCATGTTATGCATATGCTTCTTTAATCAAGCATTCATGGTTTCTGATTTGTTATTGTAATTAATTCTTTTTTTTTTTCGTCAGGCACATGAACTTGCAATCCATTTGGTACCTCATCTTGCAATAATTGGTGTTTTGGTAATTCTCTAAACTGAAGACTACTCTAACAGCTTTGCTACATAACTGGCTTTTCAATCACAACTATCAAATCTTCAGAATTCCACTATTGTTTTCTGAGCTTTTTATGTATAAAGGGAGCAATATCAGAATTTGCAATATTCCTCAAGATTCCCACTTTCTAATTTTCTTCTTGCCAAGAACCGAAAATTTTAACTTATTCTACTTGTGTATGTACATTGTGTGCAGGTCTATATTGCCTTCTTTTCCATAGGGATGGGTGCAGGTCCATGGCTTATCATGAGTGAGGTGAAGTATACCATTCCCAGAATACTTATATGTCATTATTTATTTATTTATTTTTTGTAAGATCTTCAAATTCATTCATATTCCTTTTTAACATTTTGGGTTCTTTCATGTAGGTATTCACATTGCATATTAAAGGTCTGGGTGGTGGGCTAGTGACATTTATGAATTGGTTTGGGTCATGGCTGGTGTCTTACACTTTCAACTTCCTCATGTTATGGAGTTCATCCGGTAAGCCTAACTCATTATATTATCATCTAAATTTTTGGGCTTTATGCTTTTTGTAACCAAAATATTTGCATTTTGATCTTCTTAAGATAAGAAAATGACACCAAAATTGTTCACAAATAGCACAAAAATCCTTACACTTTTCCAGGAGATGTTTCTTTTTTCCTTCCCTCTCTCCTGGAATTGCCATTTGACACAAGTTTGTCTTTGGTTGTTTTTCAGGTACATTTTTCCTTTATGCATCCATGTGTCTGCTTGCCATAATATTCATATTCAAAATGATCCCAGAAACCAAAGGGCGAACCCTAGAAGAAATTCATGCTTCTTTGACATCAAACTAGATTCAACTTACTCTCTCTCTCTTTCTGTCTCGCCCGGTCGAGTATCGAAGGGGAAGAAGAAGAAGAGATAGATGTTGTTTAGGAGCAATAGCATGCTTAAGATATTTTCCTATTTTGAAAAACCAAAGTTCTGACTAGGTTCTAGCTTTATTCAAACAATTAGCCTAAGATCATTGAGTACGACGTCTGTAATTTATTTCATGCTAGATGAAATTCATCCTTTCATTTTAATAATTTTTTTGCATCCTATATTCGTATGTCTGCTTGTGTTTTTTTTCTTAAAGCTTTATGAGTCAAGTGAATTTTTTTTTTTTTAACTACGAATGCAAATTAAAGAAAAGGGTTTAGAAAACTTTTGGAGATTATTTACATGTAATACGTGAAAAGGGCCAAATCTCTAATTACATGTTTAATTTGGCCGTTCAAGTGAAAAAATCTCTTCAGATATGATTTGGTTGAAAAAGAGAAGTGTTAAAATGCAAGATGTCCCTCGAACTATTTCAATTGATGACTTGGCCCCTAAACTATTAATCTTAGCAATATATTACCCTATCCTATCAATTTTTTTTTTTGTGTGGAAAAACACTAGGATGACAATTTAATTTGTCCCCTCTAAAAATCTTAAAGTCTCTTTTTCCCCCAATTTCTTGGCTTGCCTCAATGCACTAGTCTCCTCTCTAATTAAATTGATATTTGTTACATGTTTTAAGATACCATACGACATACACCTATGTCTGTGTCCTTGATATCTTTTCTTTTTCTTTTTATTTGTCTTATGGGATTGGGTTAAGTGAGGGTCAAGAGAGGAGAAAGTTAAGGACCTTAAGGCTGGAATTTTAGAGGCAATCTAGTGCCCTTGTTAAGGAGAGAAGGAATGAGGTTGAATGGAAGCATCACTCTTTTATTTTTCTCGGATTTCTATTTAATTTGCAAATTTCGCTTTTTCGAGGTTATTATAGTAACTTCACACCAATAATGGAGATAAATATAATTTTTTTATGAATAAATTTTATATACATTTTCAATTAGAATATAACAATTTTGTATATTAGTATATGTAATATAATTGATAATATCAATTATACTAATAATTATATATGACTACTAATGGAAATTATTAATTAGTTATACTAAATTTACTAATACATTTATACTAAATCCCTAATTACACTTAGTACAATAACATTTTTTCTATAAAAAAAAAAGTACAAGCACAATAATGAATTAGTGATTGTATTTGTGCCAAAAGTGAAAATTGACTACTTTAGTTGTATTTATTTTATCATGTTAGATTGTATTCAAATAACTTTTGTTTGATTGTTTTTATAAGTTTCAATTGTAAAATTACAATGAATAATAATTTGGTGATGTGCTGATATTTTAATACTTGATTATTTGTTAAAATTTAATTATAATAAAATTATATAATAAATTTTTATTAGCCCCGCAGGAGCACTGGTGAGGGAAGCTGGGTGGGCAGGAGAAGCGGGGGCGGGGGGAATTTGTAGGCAGCAGGACGGGGGCGGGGGACCCCGTTGCCGTCCTTATGCACAATGAGAAAGTTAGTCGATGAGCAAAGAGACAGTTTGATGGAAGAATCTTTGTGTTGGGGCCTGAATTAAACGTTCAAGTAAAACTGGAGAGGGTAGTCTTGACATCTAGGGATGGTTTCTCAGGCACTATTCCTGCTCTTGGCAATAAATTATATGCCCAAATAAAATTTGCCAAATAGTTGTATTAAATTGACAAGTACATGATATGATTAACATGTTATGCTACAAGACGAAACATAAAGCTAGATCTAAAAACCCAATGGATCAATACAATTAAAATGTAAGATAATTGCTCAATTAGTGAAAGACTCCGACTATTTTTAACTCTACTCTTACACTTGATCAGGATGTTTTAGTTCTTGGTTTTTCGAGCTCTTGTGCAGTTAGTTGTATGGTTTCAGATCCCAGTTGAGATATTCACTTAAACTAACCAGGCAGGTTGAGATTAGGAGGCTTTCTAAATTGAAGAGGAGTTTAAGGACATTAATCATACATCAATGATTTGTTTTCTTGTTTTTGCAATGGTGGGCTATTGTTTCATTTTCTCAAGCTATAACTGGACTTCTCTTTCTACTTTCAGAAAATCTTTCTCAAATATGTAGAAAGACCTTCGTTATATCCATCATTACGGAAAACCAGGATAGCTGAGATTAATTTCACTTCATAAAACAAGATCAAGTTTAGACTTTTATATAATTTTCATTTTCCAGTTTGCTCTTTCTATTAAAAAGTTTCATTAATCCTGTAATTGTGTTTGTTTGACTGGTATATAACATTAATCCACTTTTTAATCAAATAATTTTCGATCTTGAACGCGTTTACTTTTTGAATTTCCCTAAAACTTTGCTCAAAGAAAATAGTTTGTCTTTTTCTTTTGGTTGCTTCTGCATCACCCCCTTACAATTTATGGAAGCGTTCGAGAAAACTAAAAAACTTATCACTTATTTTGCAGAGCAAATTTTGCATAGAAAATTCATTGTCAGTTAATTAATTCAGATGTCTATTTTTTATTATGAAACACATCTAAATATATTAAAATCTGAACTCATCAAGTTTAAGTGTTGAATTGGGTTATCAAGCAGGGCTTTAATCTTGTATAGATATTTCAAGTGTTTATCCAATATGGCAAGTTGCAACTGCAGGAACAATGGTCAACAGGAAATAGAACAATAAGTTGGCTATGCATCTCTTACGGCCAAATTAAAAAACTCGAGAGAGAAAGGTTTAACAGGAAAGAAAACAAATCAAGCAGGAAATGATTCTGATATCGACAAGGATGAATAAATTTATAACAACATTAAAGAAATTCAACATCTTAAGGTGCTTTATGACTCGGAATTTTCAGCACAATATTTACTGTTCCTGTGGTTTTGCAACCAACCAAGTTCCTTAATTTGCAAATTCTTGACTTCTTTTATGAAAGCCATCTGCAGAACTTCCAGTTATCTGAGTATTGATGAAGAACAAGAGCAGCATATTTTCTAGATGGGACAAAAGAAACTTTCATGTATTTCAAAAATCAAAACATTTAAGGGAAAAAGAAAAAATTGTTCAAAGCTGGAAACAAACAATAGCAAGTCATTAATGTGACTGAGAAACATAGACAAAATGCATATAATAACTGACACTATGGTTGAATTCAAATGCATCTCTTCATTTAGATCATGTTGCAAAAGTTAATGTGGACAGGACACTGCAACAAACTAGTGTGAAAATGATTCATAAGCAGCCCCTAGCAGAACCCACAAAAGTTCCAAATTCAAATAGATTATCCATATCTGTGAAAAATACTCATCAGAGTGTGTATCACAAATCTACGTAATGTGAAACATAAAGTTAAAACAGAAGCAGAAGATGATCTGATAAATAAATCATATGTACAAAGAGGCCATATGTAATCTTCTCAGAGCGTACATGTGAAAACCATGTGGAATCAAAAGGAAGACACCACAGAATTGGATGATGAAACTTGCAAAAGCCTAGGCCTGGATTCTTCTTCCATCTATATAAATATGAGGAATATGGGAAATCCTGGACCACTGGGAGTCAGGGCCAATTTGAGGGGTGCATCTTTCCTCTAGCAAGGGACAGAACAGGATTGACAGGCTGTTCAATTTGCTAAGGTCTCGCATAGAAGGTAAAAAGCGCAGTTTTTCACAAAAATGTAGACACAGTGCTTCGAGAGACACAAGGTTCCCAATCCAATGTGGCAAAGCATCTATAGAAAAATTATGTATCTGTAGCTCCGTTAGGGCTGTGAGATGCTGAAGTTGACAGGGCAGAGCATCCCAATGAGGCCAGCCATATAAAGTTAGTTCCCGGAGGGACGAGGACAGTAAATGAAGGCCATTGAAGATGATTTGAAAAGGATCAAAATCCATAGAATTCGAAAATGGACCAATCTGTAGTTCACTTAATCTGCTAAGACAGCAAAGCCCCTCAGGCAAACTGGTCAATTTCGGACATTTGAATACTTCCAAGGATGAGAGAGCAGACATATGATGCAAATTAACGGGAAGGGATGCAAGATTGCGGCAGTAATTCACCCACAAGGACTCAAGCCAGGTACATGAGTCAAGCATTTCACCAGGCAGACTGGTTAATCCTCCACAGTTGTATATCCTCAGATGCCGAAGGGACTTAAGACCTTCCTGTCCGTTTGGAGTTGGAAAGGACTTGAGTTTGGGGCATGAGTCTATCTCCAGTCTTTCAAGAGATTTGAGGCTATGCAAGTCATTAGGAAGTTCCATAAGATTATCACAATTGCATATCTGGAACTCACGAAGACAAGCACCAAAGCCCCATTCGGGAACAATATGAGTTAAATCAGGACAGTGCTTCAACTTCAGAAATTCAAGATTCTGATTGTTATGTGATAGCACATCCGGAAGAGAAGTGAGATGACACACACGTTCAATATCTAGACTTATGAGAGTCTTCACTTCACTGCAAATTTTTGTAACTGGTAAGCCATGGTTAACATGCTTGATCTCTAATTTTTTAAGATGAGAGAAATGGCTGGGAGCAGTGGTCAATCGGGTACAATACCTTATCTTCAACTCTTCAAGGGAGGGAAACACTTCCATATTACCTGCTGTTGACGTAACATCAGCCTCCATCCACTCTGTAAGGTTGGGCATATTGTCTAGGATCAGAGCCTTGAGTGCTGGAAATAACTTTGTTCGTCCTTGACCACCCACAGAAGCACCATTGTTGTAGAATGAAGATCTAATGCTTGTTATCTTATGTAGTCCATCTAGTACAAGACGCTCAAGAAATGGCAGATGCCCAAATGTTGGGATTTCCTGCAAGTTTCTGCAGTGCAACAATTTGACCTCTATCAAATTTTTGAGTCTCAGGAATGAATTATCAATACAAACTTCCATTCTCATAACCCATGAAGGTAACCGATCTCCCATAAAATCTCGGATTGTCAAGCTTTTCAAATTTGGGTGAGGCTGGAGACCTTTCAGCACATTCTTGTCATTCATAACACCATTCCTGTCCCAACTCCACTCGAATTCCAACTTGTATAGATTTGGCTTTCCAAACAAATCTGCCCTTTGGGCTGCTTCTTTGTCCTTGACTCTCTCAAGATTGCGGATAACCAGCCTACCAGAAAGGTTTTTTAGAAATCCCAATTCTTCAATCTGACGACCCTTATCATGACCAACATTGAAGAATCTTAATGTTTGAAGACAAGTAAGTTGCCCTATTTTAGGTGGCATTTCGAACTTGGAATCGAATGTAGAAAAATCAAAATGCCTCAGGCTTATCAAATTCCTGAACTTATCAGGAAGCTCTCTTAGAGAATAGCACTCCTTAACTCTCAAAGTCTCCAAGTTGTAAAGCTTGCAAACAGAGATTGGCAAACCTTTGATTGCAGTACTTGATAGATCAAGATACCGTAAATGTATCAACCTGCAAATTGAGGTTGGCAATTGCTCAATCTCTGCCCAACTCAAGTTAAGAACACGCAAGAACTTGCAAGTAGGAACATCATCAAATGTATTAGTTTCCAAGAACAATGTCCGCAGATATCTCGCATTGTCCTTGCTAATTGGACATGTCTTTTCTCCAAATGATTCCAGTGCAAGGTAACGAATCTTGTAAGTTCCGTCCGCACCAGTTTTTCCAAAATCGGAAACAGATTGTGCAAGATCATGTACAAGATCATGCATTTTACAATGTGTTATGTTGCAATACTCATCCAATATTACTTCCTGAAATAAGGAACTCTTCAGCAAAATGTCAAAAAAGGCATAGCCCATGTTCTCCTTTTCTGGTCCATTTCCAACACTTGGTTGAATATATCCCTCTGCCATCCAGAGTTGAATTAGTTGTTCCCTTTCAATGTCATGATCCTTGCTGAAAATTGAGCAGTAAGCAAAACATTTTTGCAAATATGGAGATGGCAAGTGATCAAAGCTCAATTTAAGTAGTTGCAAGATGCTATTTCCATTAGCACTTGAACCTAACAGGCTGCTCTCTAGAATTGAGAGCCACTCATCACTTTCTTTATTTCTTAGCATGCCACCAATTATGCTTGCAGCTAATGGCAAACCTTGACATTTTTCAGCAATCTTCCTCCCTATGTCTTCCAATTCAAAAGGTATTACTCGGCCCAAAGATGCTTTTTCTTTTATGATGGACCAACACTCATCACTTGATAATTTCCCCAAGACAAGTAGAGGATGATTTGCTATGAAGGATGCAGCCTGTTGCTTTCGAGTTGTCACAATAATGTGATTGCCCTTATTTTGGTTAACTCCTGACAAAGACCCCATGAAATCATCCCACACCGCAGGGATCTCATTCCACACATCATCTAGGACAAGCAGATATCTCCGACCTCCCAATTCCTTTTGAATTTCTTGAATTATCACATCCCTACTCCCTACCTCAACATTTTTCCGTGTCAATGATTCTAGAATTAATCGAAACAGCCTGATGGCATCAAATGTTTCAGACACGCAAACCCAAATTCTCTTATCAAAATGCCTCTTAACACGTTTATTATTGAAAACAAGCCGAGCTAGGGTTGTCTTCCCTATCCCTCCCATGCCCACCAGTGGTACAACTGAAACAACCTCGTCAGTTGGACTCAATAACTTACTAACTATTTCCAATAAATTCTCATCTCTTCCAACCATTATTGGATCACAAGTTGCAGAGTCAGTCTCTCTTCTTATTCCAATTCTATTATCAGCACAAATAGGAAAGCTAGTCTTAGTTGTACTTGAACATTCCATTTGAGCTTGGAGGCCAAAGCTACTTGCTTCTTCGTTCAGCAATTTTAAGTTTACAGTCACTTCTTGAACTTTAGGAACCATTTTCCAATGAAACAGTATTGAATTTTGCGACAGAGAGAAGAAGAAGCTTACCTTTTTCTTTCCTCGGCTAGAAGTTTTCTTAACCTTCAGTCTGAGCATTTCGTAGCTGAACTCATCCAAGACATCATCGGCATCAAAAGCAACATCTTCAAGGCTCTGCAACCAGAGCTTGAGGGCCTCACCTCTGACTGCAGGTGTCTGTGCATCAAGCAAGAAGGCTTGAATTATGATCAGTGATCTTCTCAGCCTTTTCAAGTCTTTCTTGAAACCCCATGAAAGATTCAGCTGTTCAGAAATGAGGGCTACGGCCTTCTCTAATGGAGGTTGCAAAAGGGCCTTTACAGTTGCACTTATCACTGCAGCTTCTGCCATTTCTCAACAAGTTCATGAATAGAAGAAAGAAGACAGCCGCCGAAAGAGAAAATAGATGTTGTGCCAATAGGTTGTTTATTTTTGTGTTTATCAAGAATTGGAAGATTTTTGTTGAAGTGAATAAGACAAAAAGAAGATCAATACTTTGGCATAATAAACTTTGGTAAACCCAAATCTTTAGGCATTCCTAGCAAATTTTCTGTGTAACTTGAATGAAAGTTCCTCAAAGATTGAGAGAAAGAAGGATGATGATAAATGAAACTAGAAGGAAATTCTACTCTTCAAACTATCACTACTTTTCAAAAAAAAACTATCACTACTTTCCTTCACGCGTTTAATTGGCTACTCACTCGTGCAAGACCTTCAATACGCATTTGGTGATTTTACTTACTAATCACAAGTTCCTGCTAAGGATTTTACTCTAAAAGCCCAAAATACCCTCGTTAGTTAATTGTGGACTCCACAACCTCTCCATCTTTTCGCAGCAGCCATGGTTGGAATTGCCAATACAAGCAAGCTTAGTTGATAAGAACGGACGGCTTTATTACAAAACGTAGTGTGTTTAAATCTGTCAATGTGAGGGCATCTGCAAAATCCCTTGTAAGCGATTATAGTTCCAGAGCATGTGTTGACGAGTGATTTGTAAAAACTTTTATAATTAACCTGTAAAAATCCTGGAACATGTGTTGACTAGTGAACTGCAAAATCCCTTGTAAGGGACTATACTCCCGAGGCATATCCTAACCCGTCATGACGACCGGAATCAAATCCACCTAATCTTTGTCAAACTAAAAAAAAAAAAAACCATGGCCGGAATTTGATATCAGATCTCATCTCAACAATCATGAAATCAGACATGACAAGAAAAGTATCAACAACCTTTTCACATGCTCCCTCCCTTTTTGGGGTTGGATTGAAATTTGTCCCCTAACCTGCTTTTAATCGCTTAGCACTCGATTAATTGCATGGATAACGACTTTAAGACAAAATCATATCATGGCCTATCATGATGATCGGAGTTGAACCCACCTAAACTTTTTTATATTGAAAAAAAAAAAAACCATGGCCAGAATCTGATAAGTCACTGAAATCAGACTTGACAAGAAAAATATCAACAATCTTTTTCACGTGTTCCCACCCTTTTTTGGTTTGGATTGAAATTTGTCCCCTAACCTCTTATTCTCGCTCAGGACCTGGTTAATTGCATGCATAACGATTTCAGGATAAAATTGTAGAAGACTTGCTAAATGGACCTAAGCCCATTTCTTACTAAACGCTGGATTCACTATTGAACTCGAAAGAGATTGCGCTTAAAGGCTTAAAGCAATCTTCACTGAATCACTTTGAATACATCCAAACACTTTTCATTAGACCTGTAGTAGATCTTGATTTCCAAATTCTTCTCATACTATATTAATTATTAGGGGTTTTTTCTAATCAGTACCTAATGAGCACTCGTTAATACATTTTAATCATATTTAGTCCATCGCCTGAATGCACACATTAACAATTGTTATCCACCCTTATACACTTTCCTTAATTAAGTTTACCATTCCAAAATTTTAACACTTAAATTGTATTTTAAAGAGTGCCCACGACAGACCCTATTTATTACACCTATGCGGTCACAAAATTGTTGCCAGATTAAAGGTGTTGACTTAGGAGGGTAATTTGGACCTTCAAAGTAAAATTTAATAGTGACAGTACCTTATCTTATATTTATATATTTTCCTTGTTTAATTTTTTAATATTTCCACCTAAATTCCACTTTCTTGGGTGCAAATGTGCAATCATCAGACAAACCCAAGAATTAAAACAATAATATGTTTTTGTTTCCTTTCCCTTTTTTCTATTTTCCAGATGATACAGAAGAATATAAAATGTATAAAACCCTCATGAGATCTTGACGATTACTGTTGAATTTATTACCATGAAAAAGAAAAAAAATTAAAAAAAAAGTTCTAAGTTGACTTGTCTTGACTTGATTTTCAAGTTGATCCAAATCCAATAGGCAAAGCTCTATCACCTTTCACAAAAGCTTCCTAAAGGCACAGACCCAATCCACCATGCTTCTTCTCCTCGCAAATTCAAGGGCCCCTTTTTGTTTCTTTTGTGCTGGCGGGGGTAGTGGGATTTGGGTTCTTTGTTGGTGACTAATGGGACAAACATTGCCTAATCACTTTGCATAATTAGATTTTGCAAAATCTAAAGTAAGTGATCCGTCTAAGAGTAAAATGCAATTAGGATGATCCTCATAACTCGTTGAGTATAATCGTCAATTTAACCTTGCTTCTTTTTTCTTTTTTAATTTGTTCCCCTCCAAATGCCACCCCTTGCTTCCCTTTTGTTTTTCTCCAAATCCTGTAATTATTTTGTTTTCTTTTTGCAAACTCTTAAAACAACAAAATCGGCTAAAAAACCATATCATGTTAAGAACTCTAATTGTAGACTAATAATTGACTACTTCTCACACTGACGTTCATTTCTACTTAAAGTTTTTCAATTTTTTACCTTTTTTTTGTATATTTTGGATGATTACTTACTCAAACTAACCATGTTATTTGGCTAATAAATTAAAAAAATAACTTAGGTAAAAATCAACATAAGTCAAAAGTGAGATATTATTAGTCTAAAATTTTAAGTTTTTAACGTGATGTTGAATTTTTTGCCAATATTATTAGTTTAAGAGTTTGTATAGAGAAAATAACTAGAATCCAAAGATTTGGAGACAAAAGGATCTGTTAACTAAAAATAAAAGATTGTTAGAGAGATAGAGTAATATAAAGATGTAAGTCTTACCCAAAAAAAAAATTAATGAAATAGAGATTAAGTGAAATTTTACTGACATGGTAAGGTTGGAGTGTTGAATTGAATCCATGCAAAGAGTTGTCAAGATCATCCTAACATCCTTTTTCACTCCTTTTGTTACCGTATAGGTTTTACTTTCAAAACTATTAACTCATACGCAAGCATTGATCAATGATTAATTGAGATGATACAAAAGTAGACCTCAATGTCGATGGACAGTATCCTTAAAACAGGACGTAGATGTATGGGATTAGCCTACTTCTCATATTCCAACCGAGAAAAAGGGCAAAAAAAAAAAAAAGGGCTCGTCTAGCATCTGCTTCCTAATAATCACAATAGGGACATTGGCCAAGATTGAGCATTATATGCAAAATGCTGCTCAAGTAGTCGCTTTGATTCTCCACTTGTACCATACCTAGTCATCAGGGCAAGCTTTTTCAGCGCTCACGAGCTATATTATTAACTTGAAACATGGAGTTTTGCTGGATTTTGAGATTTGTGATAGGGTGTTAATTGTTGGTATTTTTATTATTAATTTTCCCTTTTATCCCTGATAAATATTGTGTTAATTGCTGATATTTACTCATACTTGGTATTTGGAATCAATTTCAGGAATGAAGCAGAAAACTACCAAAAAGGAGGGACTTTGTGAAAAATATGGAGATTTCTAAGGGCTTTAATCCTTGGGCCCTTGAATTGGTGGGGGACCACAAGCTAGTGAAAGGCATTTGGTCATTTGGGCTTCAAAGAAAGCAACGTAGAGAGACTTGGAATAAGAAGTACTTGGGAGGCTTTGTCCACATGTGTGGGGACCACCTAAATAGCTTTTAGTCATCTTTCTTTTGTTGCTTTAAAAGGGGACAACGTACAGAAGCAAAATCTATCTAGGGCTTTAGTTTTAGTTTTTTAGTTTAGTTCTAGTTTTCTTTCTTTGGACTGGCCTCTGACACGCGCCAGGTATTAGACAATATTCCCCAACAGGGAGATTTTCTCATGAGGCGTGGTTAAGCTTTTCTAGTCAAGGGGACAACTGACGATTTGGTTCGACAATTACTGTGAGATCGAATCTGTTTTAATTATTTTCTTCATTTATTAGTATTTATATGTTCCTTGATTTTAATTGCTATGGCCTTGTGTATGATTGATTAGTGTGCAATAATTAATTATTCATATAGGCTATTTTTGCTAAATAGGGGTAATTGAATCCGTAATTGTTCGTTATCTCTATCTCAGTAGCAACTGGCATAATTGGGTTTATGTCAGGGGAGCATATGATCTAATTTAAACAAACCCTCGTAGCGTGTTTGTTGGTTAGGATTGGGCCTTTCTAATTATTAATGCAATCTAGAAATTAAATCCTACGGTCGTACCTAGGGTTATTTTTGGGTTAGAGAAATAGCTAACGGTCGTACCTTAGCTATCGAGAAATTAAGGAAGGGTTGGTTGTTTATCGCGTGCATGACAACTATAACTAATCTATTACTAAATGTTGGAATTATTTCTGCATCAATGATCAGTGCATGAACCATTTCTGAAGTGTACCCTTGGCTAGAGTTTTCTCTTAATTATTTCTCTTAATCAATTATTTCCTGCAGTTAATTTATTTAGTTAGTATTTAATCCAAAAACCCCCCATACTTTGGACTCTAGAAGAAACGAATTATCCCCAGTCCCTGTGGATTCGACCCTACTCACCGCTATATACAAAAATCTGTATTTTTCTCGAATAGGTATTTATTATTGCACAGGTTCGGCACCTGTCAATTTTTGGCGCCGTTGCCGGGGACTGGTGCCTGATTAATTTGTTTCTTTTTGAGTTTATCTTGTTTTCATTTTTTTTGATTTATTTTTCTCTTATTTTTTCTTTTTTTTTATTATTTTTTATGGCTGCTAACATTCCATATTTTGATGATAGACTGGACTTTGTTCCTGAATGGGGTTATGAGACTCATGTTTTCCCTAATGATCAATGGGCTGTTGCAAATTGTGGAACTTATTTTGATTCAGGTTATTCAACTGACACATGCCCCGCATTTCAAGATAATCTAAGTGCTCCAATTGATACTTTTGGAGATTTTTCACCCCAATATCAAACGCAGCATGACCCTTATTCAAACGGGTATGATCAAAAATGGTGGGATAATTCCAATTTTGATTATGTGATCGGGCCAATGGATTTTCAACAGCAAGTGTCTTAACAATCATCCTCCGTGTCAGGCATGTCTCTTGAAGAAATGATGGAATTACTAATTGCTAATACAAATCGATTTCATCAGGAGACACAGAGCCTAAATCGATTTCAGCAGGAGACACAAGCGAGCCTTCGCGACCTGGCAGATCAACTATGTCTATTGACATCCAGAATAAATTGATTGGCTTCTCAAAGGGAAGAATTGCCCTCGAAAACCATAGTTGATCTAGAAGAAAATGAGAGTGCAATTTGCTTGACTAGTGATGAGGAGATGCAAGAGTGTCAAAATGAGAAATCTACAGATGCAGTTGAAAAAGAAGCCGAAAAGGAAGAAATGGAACCCCAACCGCAACCCATTCAAGTGAATGAATCCAGTGAACAATCTCCAAATGCGGTGACATCTTCTCCACTCCTTAATCAATATTTTCCTGACTCCTATTCTTCAATTCCTGTTACTGAAATTGATTTTATTATACCAGAAAATTTGAAATTTCATGACAGGAATAAGTTAAGAGTGGCAATGGAAAAATATCTTGAACCGAAGAATGCGTGTGATGGAGGAGTGAGTGGAGAATGCAGATCATTGTTGACTTGTTTAGCGCCATTCACTAGTCCATGGAAGGCCGTAACTCGTATGCTCAAGGATTATTCTATTTATGAGGGTTATCAGGACTATATAGAGGATGAAGCAGTAAGACGAGCCACAAGATTTTATCCTCCATGAGCAAAACATGATAATGTCTAGCCAAAGACATTAAAGAAAGGCGCTCCTTGGGAGGCAACCCAATTATTTTTTTTTAATTGTTTGTTCATTTTCGTGTGGTAGTTTAGATGTATTCTCCTTGCATTCGACTGATTTTGGGTTTCAATTTTCGTTTTTGCTAATTTATAGGTGCCCTTCAGTCATGACGCGCCCACATGGTGACAGCAGGAAGCTCACGATCAGAAACTTCTGAAACTTCTGGGAGCTCTCTTGCCCTCATGACGTGCCCGCGTGGTAATGTGCAGGAAGCTCACGATCAGAAACTTCTGAAACTTCTGGGAGCTCTCTTGCCCTCATGACGCGCCCGCGTCACGTTCGCGGAAAAGGTAAGGATTCAAAAAAAAAAAAATTCTTTTACCGTAGCTACCTCTTTTCTTTTTTGTTACAAAAGAAAAAAAAATAAAAAATAAAATAAAAATAAAAAATTTTTGAAGAAATAAAAAAGAAAAAAGAAAAAAAGAGGAAGTAATACGGAATCAAAAGGAAAAAATTTTCTTTCTCCTTAACCGTAGCTAGTTCTTGACTTGTCAACGCAAAAAAAAAAACAAAAAAAAAAATCCTTTCTTTTTCTTTCTTCTTTCTTTCTTTTTTTCTTTCTTTCTTCTTCTTTCTTTCTCTTTTCTTTCTTTCTTCTACTATGTTCCCCTGCTGGTCCGTCGCCCCTGCTACCCGCACACCTCCAAGCTCAGTGTCACCCCTGCTACCCGCACACCTCCAAGCTCAGTGCCGCCCTCAGCTCTTCTCCACCACCAGATCTGCCACCATCGCCCGCCGCGGCCCGTCACTGACACCGCTCGCCAACCTCCACCAGTCCATCAGCCCTCGCGCGCAGCTCTCTCCCCAGCGAGCCCGTTGCGCCATCTCCACCTGCGCGCTCCAGCCGCCACCATTTCGCCGCTGCTGCCACAGCCCCAAGACCACCGCCGTGCGGTCAACCTCAGCGGCCACCAGCTCTGCAACCTCGTGCGCCACCAGCGGCTGACCACCAGACACGCCACCCACTCGCTTCCCTCTCTCTCCCGCGTCTCGCAAACCCAATCTCTCTCACTCTCACGCCAGCCACTACCACCCCAGTTCTTTATTTGGTAGCCGATCGAGGTATTTCAACCTCGATCCCCAATTTTTGGTGTTGATTGGTATCATTTAGCGGCTGTGTTACTTTACTCCGGATTTGTTCATTTGCTGTTGTTGCCTATCTAATTGATAGTGAGGGGATTATGCCTGTGTTACTACGGTCTATATTCTAACTTGCTATTTCGGGTCGGCCAATTTCTTGGGAATATTTATTGTGTTTTTTATGGATTTGAGTTCAATTGTTTTGGGTTATTGGGTGTTTGACAGTTGCCTTGCTCTTAGCCTCTTTGATTAGCACATTCGTTGAAATTGGTTGTGCTCTAGCACAGTGCCGGGGGGGACATTTGTTCAAACTTTTGGGGGGAATTGTTGAAGTTCTTGGGTGGGCTGGAATTTTAACAATTGTCTGTGATATTTTGGGAAGGATCTCGGCCAGTGTTGTGCTTGTTGAAATTTTGGTTGATTTAATTCGGCAACTGCATTCCTTGTTGGCATTAGTAGTTTTTAATTGAGTTTTTGAGGACATTCTGGATGTTGGTTTACATTGCTGATTTGGAGGAGCAGTGTCTGTGATTTTGGTCTGATCATTTGTGCAATTTGTTGACTCATTTGCGGACTTATTTGTTTCCTGGGTTTGTTTATTGACTTCGGTGGGCTGGGTTCCCACCTACGGTTCCTCTACTTGCTCTATTCATTGGAATTATAGTCGCCCGTTGCTCTTCTTTAGAGGTTTAGAATCTTTCTTGTGACTAGATTAACACTTTGGGTTTTTGCTTTACTACTGCTCTACTCTGCTATAGCAATTTCATTGATTTTGGACTACATTTTACCCAGTGGTACTGGTGGAAATATTTTCAATTGAATTTGGTACCTCTATTTGGTTGGCTGAGTTAGTATTGTCAAATATCTAAGTTGTCATTGTTGAAATTGCTGATTTTAAGTTAAGGCATTAACTGGCCAACTGGAGCCATTTTTTTTTTTTTTTGAGATTTTGGGTGGACAGAGTTTTGCATTTGCTGGTTGACTTGATGTCTCACCGTACTTCTATCACATGTTTCCCTCCGCTGTTCCCGCCTACCCCTTAGCCACTCGAGAGGGAAGTTTCGTTGTCCTCACTTTAATTACTTTATTTCCTCCATTGAGGACAATGTAGGATCTAGGTGTGGGGGGGACAGCTATACTAGTTCTTTATTTTTAGTTTGTTATTTGTCCACCTCTCGTTCATTTTTTCTTCTTTTTAGTGATTGGCTCGTAAGTGCATGCCAAGGTTTGATGTTGGATTATTGCCTCTATTTCTACTTTTGCCAAGTTTTAATAATAAAAGGGTACCAAGTTAATGTGGTTGAATCCAAAAACATCTCTTTGGTGAATATCAATGATTGTTTTACTCTTATAATTTTTGGTTAACTTTCCTAGGCATAGGGAATGATTATTGGCATTTTCATGTGAATTGGTCCGGTTATTAACCTTAGTTCTCCATATTTAAAAATGAGACTAGCAGCTGCAAAGTTTCTTTTGATTTTTGTGTTATTTTGAATTTTTGGTATTATTTGGCTGTGAATAAGAGTTGACTGTACTCCGCTAGTATTTACTACCGAGTAACCGGGGATCTTCACCAAAAGTGTCGATTCTCGCGTCAAAAAGTAGTAATTGCTATGAGTACGTGGTCACGTGGCGATAGAAGCTGAGTAACCGGGCTCCTTCATCTGGCCAATGTTGGAGTTCGCGTCAAAAGGCTCAAATGGCTAGCGACTAAGTCTTTTGTTACTATTGAAAGAAAAAAAAGAATAAAAAAAAAAAAAAAAAAAAAAAAAAGAGAGAAAAGTAGAAAAAATGTGAAAAAAAGTGAAGGTTGTGTTAGTGTGTAATAAAAGTCAGCTTGCCGAATTATGGATTTAATGTTGAGATTTTGGTTAATAGTTGGACCATTTGCTGATAAATGTTGTGTGTCATTCCTTTTTCTTAGATTAGTTAACCTGGAATTAGAGGAGTTTGTGGTTTAGAAGCTAACCGGAGTGATGTTTCTTGGACTTGACCATTGATGCTTGAATATTATTTTTCTTGGTATCTTGGCAATTTGTTGGATAGAGCAATAGCCACTATCAAATATTGGTGTTTGTTTCTTGTTCTCATGCTTGAGGACAAGCATGGTTTAGGTGTGGGGGGAATTGATAGGGTGTTAATTGTTGGTATTTTTATTATTAATTTTCCCTTCTATCCCTGACAAATATTGTGTTAATTGCTGATATTTACTCATATTTGGTATTTGGAATCAATTTCAGGAATGAAGCAGAAAACTACCAAAAAGGAGGGACTTTGTGAAAAATATGGAGATTTCTAAGGGCTTCAATCCTTGGGCCCTTGAATTGGTGGGGGGACCACAAGC
Organism: Coffea eugenioides; assembly: GCF_003713205.1. Lineage (NCBI taxonomy): Eukaryota > Viridiplantae > Streptophyta > Magnoliopsida > Gentianales > Rubiaceae > Coffea > Coffea eugenioides. The sequence goes on from NC_040036.1 coordinate 71,935,153, forward strand.
TAGTGAAAGGCATTTGGTCATTTGGGCTTCAAAGAAAGCAACGTAGAGAGACTTGGAACAAGAAGTACTTGGGAGGCTTTGTCCACATGTGTGGGGACCACCTAGATAGCTTTTAGTCATCTTTCTTTTGTTGCTTTAAAAGGGGACAACGTACAGAAGCAAAAGATATCTAGGGCTTTAGTTTTAGTTTTTTTAGTTTAGTTCTAGTTTTCTTTCTTTGGACTGGCCTCTGACACACGCCAGGTATTCGACAATATTCCCCAACGGGGAGATTTTCTCATGAGGCGTGGTTAAGCTTTTCTAGTCAAGGGGACAACTGACGATTTGGTTCGACTGTTTTAATCGAATCTGTTTTAATTATTTTCTTCATTTATTAGTATTTATATGTTCCTTGATTTTAATTGCTATGGCCTTGTGTATGATTGATTAGTGCGCAATAATTAATTATTCATATAGGCTATTTTTGCTAAATAGGGGTAATTGAATCCGTAATTGTTCGTTATCTCTATCTCAGTAGCAACTGGCGTAATTGGGTTTATGTCAGGGGAGCATATGATCTAATTTAAACAAACCCTCGTAGCGTGTTTGTTGGTTAGGATTGGGCCTTTCTAATTATTAATGCAATCTAGAAATTAAATCCTACGGTCGTACCTAGGGTTATTTTTGGGTTAGAGAAATAGCTAACGGTCGTACCTTAGCTATCGAGAAATTAAGGAAGGGTTGGTTGTTTATCGCGTGCATGACAACTATAACTAATCTATTGCTAAATGTTGGAATTATTTCTGCATCAATGATCAGTGCATGAACCATTTCTGATGTGTACCCTTGGCTAGAGTTTCCCCAATCATTTCTTTTAATTAATTATTTTCTGCAGTTAATTTATTTAGTTAGCATTTAATCCAAAACCCCCCATACTTTGGACTCTAGAAGAAACAAATTATCCCCAGTCCCTGTGGATTCGACCCTACTCACCGCTATATACAAAATCTGTATTTTTCTCGAGTAGGTATTTATTATTGTACAGGTTCGGCACCTGTCAATTTGAAATCAGAGTTATGTGTTGTTAATTAGTGTAGTGCATGTTATTAAGTGTCATGATACGGTTCTCGATCAACACGTTTCGAAGCACGTAGCATGATCAACACGTTTCGAGACACGTAGCATGATTGTCCAAGGATCTAGTGAGGTTGTCCAACGCTTGGATTGCGGGACCTAAAACCAACACGGACGACACAAATTGGTTAAAGGTGGTAGAACGACGACTCCAATCGAGGTTATTACTCAAGTGGATAGGTCGGTAGAACAATCAAGGACAAGCACGAGATTGCTCAAGCACCCTTGCCATTGCAAGTAATGGAACTGTACTCTCAATGTAAGAGAAACAAAACAATGTTTATTATCATAAAACGGCTATCTAAAACCTTACAAAACAAACCTATTTATAGGCTAAGGGTTACTAAAACCCTAAGGAAAACAAGGAAGGGAAATTCGGCCATCTTGGGGTCAAGATGGGCCGGCCCATGCTTTACTAAATAACTAATCCAACTCTATTAGACACCAAGGCCTAATGCCCTAGTCGGCAAGAGTGGGCCGACTTTGCACAACCAAATAAGTCGGGCCACAATTTGGCAAGAGTGGGTCGAATTTGCACAACCAAATGAAACTGCTAATTAAGCTAGCAATTCAACTAATGACTCGATTAAGCCCAACTAACAAACAACTAATAACAAACGACTAAAGGACTAACGATTCGACCAACTCCATTAAGCTTCATTGACTTGAATCAAAGTGTAGACAACTTCAAGCCTTTAATGTCTCTATGAAAGCCTTGAGTCAATGCCGTCATCCATCTCGCCATCCGTACACACATCAGTCCCCTCCTCTTGAGAAGGATTTGTCCTCAAATCTGGATGGAGATGAATGATACTAGCAAGAGTTAGTAGTACGACACCTTAAATCGACGGTGCGCTTGGAGGTCAGCCACGTTGGGAACAAATGAAAGGTCACAAGCCAAGTTAAATGTCGTTTGGTCAACTTCATGAGACTCTCAAACAAGGAAATGCGCCAAGATAGGAAAGAGCTTGTGTAAGGCTCGTGAAAATTTCAGGTAGCAATCCAAAGCTCTCTAATCAGCTGTCGGCCATGGATTGTCATATTGGTACCTACACAATAAATCACATAGTTAGTAGTCACAAGTATAAAACTATGCAATAGCTTACCAGTCACGTGCACAAGATAAGGTTCTTCATAATGATGTTCATTGAAGCTAGAGAAACCCTGAATTGGGTTGTACAAGGTGGTATAGTTCGGCCCTTCTTCGCAACATGCAGCTGGAACAAGCATGAAATCAAGTTGCAACTCTTTGGTCAAAGCTGAAAACTTTCGGACAGCTTTACCACCTAAAAAAATGAAATAAGTTTCAGCTTGTTTCGAACCAGAAATTGGATAAAGAAGCAATGGGACATCATTAGTTAAATGGTAAGAAGGTGTAGAACAAGATTTAAATGTGAAAACTCTCTTTGACACTTCAATGTGCCTTCCACCACTTGATTTAACTTGAGAATCTAGTGCAGGTTCTCTACACTTCTTATCAAAAAGATGAGTTCGAATAAATCCTCCAATGGCGCGGATAGGTTTGAATGGACATTGTTCCATGGATTGATACCAGAGAGATTTAGCTCCTAGGAGACAAACTCCATGGAAACTCGCAAAGTGTCGAAGTGACTTCGGAATGGAACATGCCATGACCAACTCTACCTGACCTTGTTTAATCTGCACAAACAAAGAGATACTAAACAAAACATGTGTTATCCGGTTAGCAAACAAAGTGTTCACACGTTCAATGTTTGCAGACATGGTCAACTCTTTTTCTTGACTCTTCACTAAGGCCAAATTATTCTTGCCTGTTCCCACTCCATTCTTCTCGGACCATTGTTCATTCATTGCACTTGAGTTTGGATTTTCATTGTCTAGCTTATGTTCGTGGCCTGGCTGCAACTTATTCATATATGGCACTTCAATCAACGAAGGACTAGGATGAATTTTCCCTTTATTCCCACCAGTTGATGCATGATTAAGTTGCTCCAAGTGGGAATCCAACACTTGGTTAAGTCTTTCCATCATAGAATCAACCAATGCTTTAGTCCGACTTCGGAATTCATCCTTTGCTTCACGAAGCTTTGACTCAATTCAAGAATTCTCAAACTCCTTGTCTGGATTGTCAAGACACTTCTTAGATGAATCTCGTTTGCTTGAGATTGACCTCAATTTAGATGTTCGGTGCAAACTTCTTTGCTCTTTCTCATACTCATCACAATCTCGTTTATACCTTTCATATACACATGAAGCACGGTAACGTTCCATCTCTTTCCGGAGTGAACGAAACTCATGTTGTGAATTAGATTCCATGGAACTAGAGTGCTTGTGAGTAGGCCTCTTGGGACCCCTCCTCTTGAGAGGCTCATTCTCCAAGAATTCTTGGTTGTACGAGTAAGAGGCAACTCCACTAGGCATGATTACGTGACCTGCCAAAATTGTTAGCAAAGAAAAAGAGATTCCTCACGACACACAAATGTATGTGCTCATCCCTCGTATATCTCTCGAATTTACACTCTAATGGTCTTACCAAAATTCCTTACCTGGTCGGCTAGGATAAATTGAAAAATGCCGCACAAGTCCAAAATTGTCACCTACTTTTTCCACAGGAGTAATCAAGAAAATAAGACACAAATGTGGGGTGCAAAATGAGGTGAAAATGGACTACTTTGGAAGGCCAATGATGGCGGACAGAAATGACAAAAAAAAATGCGCTAATGGGAACACAAAAGAAAGAAAAATCCTAACTCCTAAAACGTAGGAGTAGTTTCCTAGAGTGTAGGAGGGAATATAGGAGAGTTTCCTAAAAATGGATGAGAGAATATAGGAGAGTTTCCTAAAAATGAATTAGGAGAGTTTCCCAAAAATGGATGAGAGAATATAGGAAAGTTTCCTAAAAAATGGATGAGAAAATATATGAGAGTTTCCTAAATGGGTGAGAAAATATAGAAGAGTGTCCAAGTGAGAACCAAGAGTTACCCAAACTATCTACTTAGTTTCCTAATTGATTTTGGGAAACAAATTAGTTTTGGAAACTTCTTAGAAAACCTTTCTTGCACAACTTTAAGAAACCTTCAAATTCTAACCCAAGAAAGCTACAAATCAGATTTGGTTTCCTTCTTGAAACAACCTTTAGAAACTTCCAAATTCTTACCCAAGAAAGCTACAAATCAGAATTTTCCCCCACACAATTCGGTTGCTATTATTTTTTTTTTCTCTTTGTTTTCTTGCCAACCGATTCTTCTTTTTTTCTCTCTTTTTTTTCGGATGAACAGTACTTCTACAGTACGGTGAATAGTACCAACGTGAACAGTACCCCACGAATTTTTTTTCTTCTTCTTCTTTTTTTTTTTTACTATAACGAACAAACACATCACAAGCTTGGCCAAATGAAATAATATTCCAGATTTGTTTCGGCTAATCAAACACACAAGAAACCTTCAAGATCCTTCAAGAACTCCCAAGCAAGTTATCAAGACTTCAAGAACTTCAAGATTATAACCAAGAAATTCAAGAAACCCTAAATTCTTGTAGGTTCTCTTCAAGGTTCACAAATACCCACAAGTTTAACCAAAATCAGATTTGGAAAGCAAGAAAAACAGCTTGGACGACTCAAAGCTAACTTGGACAGATTTGGAAGGGAAAAAAACCCTAGCCGCCACTACTAAAACTTTCTTTTGTTTCCTTGTTGAACACGGACAGGTTGTAGACAACAACAACACGTATGAATTGGACAGAAATTTGATGCAACAAAGGACACCAAGTATGGTCAGATTGTCAAGACAACAACGACGCATGCATGGACAGATTTGATTTCACCACGACGCCTCAACAACACAAGCAAGTTCGGGCAGAATTTTAGCGAGTGATTTTGCAAAACAACATGGAAACAACGTTGGCCAGATTTGACACAACTAACGGACAGAAATTTGGTGAAGAACGACAACACTCAATGGACAGAATTACTTCAAACAACAAGACACAATACTGACCAGAAATTGACGCAACAATGGACACGAACGGCGGACAGAATTTCAACGATAAAGCAACAATAACAACTAACGGTCAGAATTTTTTTTTTTGGTATAATGCAGCGGAAATAACACCAATCCTTACGACACAACTATGAAAAATAAGGATATAACGAAAGATACCTCTACCTAAGCTCTGAAGCCAATTGATTCGGTCCTCGATCAACACGTTTCGAGACACGTAGCACGATTGCCCAAGAATCTAGTGAGGTTGTCCAACGCTTGGATTGCTGGACCTAAAACCAACACGGACGACACAAATTGGTTAAAGGTTGTAGAACGACGACTCCAATCTAGGTGATTACTCATGTGGATAGGTCGGTAGAACAATCAAGGACAAGCACGAGATTGCTCAAGCACCCTTGTTATTGCAAGTAATGGAACTGTACTCTCAATGTAAGAGAAACAAAACAATATTTATTATCATAAAACGGCTATCTAAAACCTTACAAAGCAAGTCTATTTATAGGTTAAGGGTTACTAAAATCCTAAGGAAAACAAGGAAGGGAAATTTGGCCATCTTAGGGTCAAGATAGGCCGGCCCATGCTTTACTAAATAACTAATCCAACTCTATTAGACACCAAGGCCTAATACCCTAGTCGGCAAGAGTGGGCCGACTTTGCACAACCAAATAAGTCGGGCCACAATTTGGCAAGAGTGGGTCGAATTTGCACAACCAAATGAAACTGCTAATTAAGCTAGCAATTCAACTAATGACTCGATTAAGCCCAACTAACAAACAACTAATAACAAACGACTAAAGGACTAACGATTCGACCAACTCCATTAAGCTTCATTGACTTGAATCAAAGTGTAGACAACTTCAAGCCTTCAATATCTCTATGAAAGTCTTGAGTCAAGGCCGCCATCCATCTCGCCACCCGTACACACATTTGACAGGTGCTGAACTTGTGCAATAATAAGTACCTACTCGAGAAAAATACAGATTTTGTATATAGCAGTGAGTAGGGTCGAATCCACAGGGACTGGGGATAATTCGTTTCTTCTAGAGTCCAAGGTATAGGGGGTTTTGGATTAAATGCTAACTAAATAAATTAACTGCAGAAAATAATTGATTAAGAGAAATAATTAAGGGAAAACTCTAGCCAAGGGTACACTTCAGAAATGGTTCAGGCACTGATCATTGATTCACAGATAATTCCACATTTATTAATAGATTAGTTATAGTTGTCATGCACGCGATAAACAACCAACCTTTCCTTAATTTCTCGATAGTTAAGGTACGACCGTTAACTATTTCTCTAACCCAAAAACAACCCTAGGTACGACCGTAGGATTTAATTTCTAGATTGCATTAATAATTAGAAAGGCCCAATCCTAACTAACAAACACGCTACGAGGGTTTGTTTAAATTAGATCGTATGTTCCCCTGACATAAACCCAATTACGCCAGTTGCTACTGAGATAGGGATAACGAACAATTACGGATTCAATTACACATATTTAGCAAAATAGCCTATATGAATAATTAATTATTGCGCACTAATCAATCATCCACACGAGCTATAACGGTTAAAAGCAGGAAACATATGAATACCAATAAATGAATGAAGCAATTAAAATGAATGAAGCAATTAAAATAAATTAGATCTCACAGTAATTGTTGAACCAAATCTTCAGTTGTTCCCTTGACTAGAATTGAGAAGCTAGTTCTCCATTAATGGAGAACCAGCTGTCCAAGAATAAAAATAATAGTCGAGCTTTTCTAATGTTTTTCTCCTCTTTAAAAAAGTCGGCTCCGGAGGAAAAATAAAGACCTAAGTGCCTGCGAATTTGTTGCTGGCCAAACTCCTCATCTGCCGCCCCTTCAATTCGAAAGCTAAGGAATTGTTTTTGAAAACTACTGCCAGTCAAAACAAAAACCAAGTCCCCTAATAATAGTCAACAATAGTGGCTCTTAAGGGTCTCTCACAAAACATACGAGAGATTCCCTTTTTTTCTCCCTTCAATTTCGGTCAAAGCAAGATTGGAAGACAATTGCAATGGTCCCCACTTTCCAAGGTCAACAACCGTGGCTTTCTTGTCTCCTGATTGCTTACAAAGCATTCAAAGCCAGACGAAATACATGCCAAGCCAAGCAGACCTACTAGGAGTATAATACTTCCCTCCTAATCCTCCGTCAATAATCCACGTAGACTCCATTTTGAATTGAAAAACTCTTGAAAAATCACATCTTTTATTCTCTTTTTGCTCCACCTTCCTACAATTAGTACCAAATATCAAATATAAGTAGAATCAATCAATTAAAATAATATTTGGCTAAAATCAGGGGGAGAATAATTATAAATTTAACAACAAATTATGACCTATCAACATCATGTCATCTATATATCCTCTACATAATTTTTAACATCAATCTGGTTCAATTTTCTCCTCGAATCTACAATATGCCAGGATGCCAAATCCTTCATAGAACCAGATGCCACGAGTCTGTTTTAGTCTTCAAGACTAAACGATTCTTCTAGCTTACGTGCCGTACATGGATGAATTTTGATGACTTTATTAAGTGCTTTTCCAAAATATAATTCAATTTCCTTTTGTAACATGGATGCGTTGGGACATTATGCCGTTTAGCCCTGATGCTTTTATTGTGTCTTAACTAACATTACCGCAATCCTAATACGGCTGTTAAAATTGATGGCGAGACATCCACTAACTTCATCTTTTGCAATTACCTTCTTTGTCTAATTATCTTTATATGACTTGACGTAAAAAGAAAAAAGAGGTTACTGGACAATGAACTGAAATTTTGTTCAACATGCATGCAAAATAAGCCTTAGGAAGGTTTGGTAAGTGGTAAAATTTTCAAGAGGAACAAAGTTTTGAATATCATGAAGCCATTTTTGAACCAAATGGTCAGTTAAATTTTGAGTCCACCCTTGTCAAGATTGGAGCATATCTTAGCTTCTTTGTTGAGAATATGGTGAAAATTCTTTGCTTGCCAAGTTCTTTCGGAGCTATGTTTGCAGGGAGATTATAGTTCTAGTTTTGTCTAACTTCTATTTGCTGAATGGAGTTTGTTGTTTCAAGTCAACACAAATTGGTTCAATTGGTAATATTAGATTATTATTATTTTTTATTTTACAAAAGATCATGTGTTCGAATCTCATAACTGATGTCTTCAAAATCAAGATATGTCTTCAATAGTGTGTTTGGATGCCACTGCGAATATTTTCAAAATCAGGATATACCTTTGACGGCAAGTTCGAAATCAAGAAATGTCTCCAAAATCATAGATTGTAAGCCGGTGTCTTCAAAATAGGATATGTGCTATCAAATCCCACTGATGATGTCTTCAAAATTAGGATATGTCTTCGATAGTGTGTTTAAATCTCACTGTCAATGTCTTCAAAATCAAGATATGTCTTCGATAGCAAGTTCGAAATCAAAACATGTCTCCAAAATCATAGATTGTAAGCCAATGTCTTAAAAATCAAAATATGTCCACGACAGCAAGATTGAAATCAAGACATGTTTCTGAAATCATAGATCACTGACAATGATACTTATAGATTATCCATCAACATAATTCTTACATTCGTACTAGGATTTAAACACATAGACCTTTTGTGAAGATTTTTTTTTTTTTTGGTAAATAAGGATGCATTAAAGTAAAAGTCAAGTCTACAGAGTGGAAATTAAAGTACAGTCATCCGTGGGGTGGTAACACCCTTTAAGTCTTACAAAAGCAAGGGATGGACAAAATTAGGACATAATTCAAAAAAAGTGAAGTCTTGAGTGCTGCTTCTTCCCCAATTTGCTAGGATGTCTGCACATTTGTTTGCTTCGCGATAGTTATGGTAGAAACATGTTTGCTAGAATGTAGTCAACAGCTCCCTGCAGTCAAGAATAATAGGCAAAAGTTCATGAGAAATAAGATTATTTAACTTACACAACGAGATGATACTGGAAGAGTCCATTTCCACTTTGAGAGAGTGGATGTTGAGGTTTTTTGCAAGTTGTAAACCATCTCTAAGAGCCCAGCATTCTGCGGAAGGAACGGAACCGGAGCCTAAATTTCTTGCGAAGCCTGCAATCCATAACCCATTTGAGTCACGAATTATGCCACCAGCTCCTGCCTGGTTTGATGGTCCAGAGACCGAACCATCAATGTTGAGTTTGACAAAATCTATAGCCAAGGGGATCCATCTAATGAATTTTTCCTGTCTAGGGGATCTGGTGATATGAGAACCAGGTCCTAATAGGAAAAATTCATGGGCATGGTGAAGGAAAAATTTGATAGAATCTAAAAAAAATTTTTGAAAGATCTTAGCATTGTGAGCTTGCCAAAGGCTCCAACAACCAAAGCTAAAGATGGTTCCCCAGGGAATAAGATTGAAAGGTGAAGGAATGGTAGAGGAGCATCCATCCTTGATCCAAGAATAAAATCTGAGTTGGTTTGGGGACAGTTTTGAGAGATTTAGGTAAGTTTAAGCCAAAAGGAGGTTGCTTGGTGACAAAGCCTTAGTATGTGGTCCGAATCCTCAGAAGGAGCTTCACAAAAAGGACAAGAGGCTTCGGATAGAATTGTACGGTGGGTAAGAAGGCTTTTCGTAGGGAGTCTATCCTGGGAGGCTAGCCAAAGAAAATGCTTGACTTTTGAAGAGGTATTAACTTTCCAGATCCAACGGAAGTGGGATGGAGTTCTATTGTCTACTGGACATGAGGAAGGATTTTTGCACAAATTATAAGCTGATTTAGAGTTGAAAACCCCATTGTTGGAGTGATTCCACCTAAGGAAGTCATGAGATGGATTGAGCTCTTGTCTTGGTGTACCCTTGATTTTCTTCAACAGATGAAGGGGAAGCTGGAAGGAGATTCTATCTAGGTTCTAGCTGGTGGGGGAGTGAAAGAGTTGAAAGACTCTTAAGTCCTCTTCCCCCTCAGTTAGAGGCCCCTGGATTTGGCTTCTGATAGAACCGGAATGGAGCCATTTATCTCCCCACAATCTGACTGTATGCCCATCTCTGATAGACCAAATTATACCTTCGTTGAAGGTTTTGATCTTAATGTTTAGGCTTTTTTTATTTATGGAGCCATTTACATTGTTGAGATGGAGCATGTGGGTGTTAGTGGAATTATATTTATCCACATAACAGTGCCTGAGGACTTTCACCCAAGATTTGTTACTCTCTTGGGTGATATTCCAGCAGAGTTTGACTTTTGCAGCCTTGTTAAGCAAGGCAGCCTGTTTGAGTCCAAGTCCCCCGAGGTGTTTGTCTTTGGTGATATTATCCCAGCTAACCAGATGAATTTTTTGTTTATCTTCTGAAGAACCCCAGAGGAATCTTCTCTGCTCTTTGTCAATCTCATGACAAATTTTTTGTGGTAGAGGAAGGTATTGAGTGTAATAAGCTGGGATAGCAGAGATGGATTGTTGAGCAATGGTTTTCCTGCCTACTAGGGACAAGAGTTTGGATTTCCAGCCTTCAAGTTTATTTTTGACTTTGTCAAGAATAAAAGAGAAGTTTCTTATTGAAGGTCTGGAGATGGTGAGGGGGATACCCAAATAGGCGCCAAGGTCTTCAGTGGTGTTGATGTTGAGCATCTGAGAAAGAACTGTTTTTTGGGTAGAAGGGGTATTGGAGGAGAAGAGGACTTTTGACTTCTCAAAGTTAATGGTAAGTCCAGATTGAGGCAAAAATCATTTAAGGCAGTTGTTACTGCCTGAATGGAGGAAGATTCGACAGTGCTGAAGAGAATTACTTCATCTACATAAAAATAGTGGAAGAGGGTGGGGCCCTGTCTACCAAATTTAATTGGTTTCCACAGCTTTTTTTCGCATAGGAGTTCTATTTTTTGAGATAGGTACTCCATGCAGAGAATGAAAAGGTATAGGGAGATAGGGTCTCCCTGTCTAATACCTCTAGAAGGGGTAAAAATTTCTGTGGTTTGACCATTTATGATTAGGCCTAGTCTAGAAGAAGAGATGCATTGCAAGATAAGATTGATGAAAGTAGGAGGAAGCTAGAAATGGTAAAGGGCTTCCCTAATAAAACCCCATTCCAATTTGTCAAAGGCATTTTCAAGGTCGAGCTTGATTGTACAATTGCCAGTTTTCCCACTTTTTTTTCAATCTAAAGAAAGCTTCTTGTACAAGCAGAATATTGTCTGAACAGCTTCTTGTAGGAAGGAAACTTGCTTGAAGCGGGGAAATGATATCAGAGAGAATAGGTCTTAGTCGGTTGACTATGATTTTTGCTAGTACCTTGTAGGCAGAGTTAATTAAGCCGATAGGTCTAAAATGGTTCAGGGTTTCTGGGTGTTACATTTTCGGGATGAGACAGAGGAGTGTATAGGTTTGAGCTCAAAGCAATCAGAGATCAGTTTAATGAGGGAAGGTGAGGTTTTATCCCAAAATTTTTGAAAGAAATAGAGGTGAAGCCTATCTGGTTCCGGGGATTTGAAAGGTTTAAGTTCAAAGAGGGCTTTTTTATTTCTTGAGGAGTAGGCTTAAGTGCAAGAGATCTTAAGGGCTCAAGTTTTTGGTTTGCAAAGGGTATGGGAAAAGGCTCAGGTTCTAGGTAATTTGAGGTAAAGTCTGTGGTGAAAAGGTTGGCAAAGTAGGATCTGAAGATGTGTTTGATAAGAGAAGGATCAGTGACCCAATTACCAAGTTCATCTTCAAGATAAGAGATTTTGTTCTTGTTTCTCCTACACACGGTAGTGGTTTGAAGAAATTTGGAACTAAGGTTGCCCCAGCAGAGATAATCCATTCTAGATTTCATTGCCCAAAGATCTTTTTCTTGATTCAGGACATGATTATATTCAGCTTGAAGAGAAATTTCCAGCTGGTCCAAAAAGGTTGAGTGATGACTTTGAAGCGATGATTGAATTCCCTTTAGCCTGTTGAGAATTTTCCTTTTTTTTTTAATTGAATTCCAATTAGAAGTTAGACAAAAAAGGTCACAGACCTTTTGTGAAGATATGTCTTTGGCAGCAGGGTCCGAAGTCAAGACATGTCATCAGAATTGAATTTAAACATATAGACCTTTGTGAGCATATGTTTTCGAAGCAAGATTCAAAATTGAAACACGTCACCAGAATCATGGATCACTTATAACGGTATTTACAGATTATCCACTAACATAATCGTCACATTGATAATAGGATTTAAACACAGACTTTTTGTGAATACGTAATCTGCGCTTACCAATCAAATGAAAAAATTTTGGCAGCCAAGGTCGTTATAATGCATATAATGCAGAAAAAATGGAATTTTACACATTCTACTAGCATTGAACTTGTAATTTGTAAAAGAATAGCACATTGTCTAAGAATGATGATAATATCTGAAGGCAACATTATAATATCCAAGGCAGCGAGGAGTAGTATTACCATTACCAACAGCGACAGAAAAAGGTTTTAAAAATCAGTCGAACAAAAATTCAAGTACCAATCAATAATCAATAACCTACCCGTAAAAAATGCCCAAGAGAGTTCGAGAAATTCATCGAAAACAGAAACTCAAAATACAAAATAATTATTAAAAGTAGAAAAAAAAGAATAGTGTAGGTTTTTCTACCTCTAATAATATCTACCTCCAGAGAAACTACCTAAGTTAGATATGTAATTTCCAACGATTTTGTTACATGCGTATGGTTCTAGTGTCAACATAAGTGAGAATATAGCTTGATTGTGGCATATCTTGAAATAACGCTTTCGATCATTTCCAACTCTCAAATAGTGGAGAAACCTTTTTAAATAAGCTCCATTAATTTGGATTGCATTTTATTTAAGAGATATTTTTTTGTAACTTATAAAGGGTCTATGCAAGACAAAAAAAAGGGGTAAAATTTTGCTAAAAGAATCTTTGACAAATTCATTTCCCAAATTGTAAACCGAATCGAAATATTAGCTCATCGTCAATTTCAAAATGCCCTTTAAGTTTCAACGTTAATTACTAGAGATTTGAAATGCAGAGGCATTAATTTGCATTGATTTGTTGAAAAAAGAAAAAGCAAACACAAAATACTATATATTTTTAGCCGGTTGAGGACCTGAGGCTTCAATCTTCTTGTACGATCCATATCCTCAATGATTGCATTCTCTTCTCAATAAATGTGAATCTGAAGAGATAAGAAGGTCCTACACTTGTACACAGGGTGGAAAATTTTGCATCCACTTCACGATTTAGATATTTGCTTCCCTTTTTTTTTTCAGAGATGATAACTGTTGTACAACCTAATCTATCCTACACTAGAGGGAGGAGGCGGACCTAAGAAGATCCAAGAATAATTCGGAAAGGATTGAAGCACCACTGGATCAAACGGATGCCGTACTTACCTGCCTGAATTTTTTAAACAAAGCCACTTTTTAACGAGACAATAATGCTTTGGTGTGGCCACCAGCCCAAAGCTGGTGGTTAGATATTTGCTTCTCCGGGGTCCATATGTGGTTGGTTTCTATTGTGCGGATTACAGGTTTCCATGGTACGTCACTTCTTGAAGCCAGATCCTGAATCTTGAGAGCAATAATGAATAAGTTGTTTGCTTCACTTCATGCCTCCGAACTGCAAATAGAACTAGATTCCGATCTTGTAATTGATTTATATTTCTTGTAAGAATACTAATCATCATGAATTTGCTTCACTACTGTCTGATTGTTAGAAGATGACTTAGGAGGCCTTTAGTTGTCTTGTTTTGTAAAAGACAAATAATTAGATTAATGCATATTCTTTCATATAAAAAAATGAATAAAAGTGTCAACCTTCGAACCCTTGCTCTTAAATTGCATAAATAAAGCTTGAGAGTTGAGAATTTCCACATTTATTGCCACACTTTAGATGCTATACTAGGCATTTGACCCCGCGCTTGTCGCGGGGTGCCCATATTTGGTGTTATTGAGTGATGAAGAATATAAAATAAAGTAGAAGAAATCATAAATAGAGAATTATTGATTTGTTGAATATTATAGTAGTGACTGTAGATTAAGCAAGCAAATATGAGATAGTATATGTAAATGTAGAGGGATGTGAAATTGGTATCTATTGTAACAGTGTTAACTGATGATTTATTTATGAAGAATATGTTTGTGTAGGAAATAGATTATGAATAGGAAAGCTAAAAGCATGCGTTTTTTTTTTATATACATCCTAACTGAAGAGTGCAGCTTGCTACAAAAGTTAGTTGCAATTTTTACAAAACAAAATTCTAACGAGCTGCCTTGGTTGTTAAATAAAAAGTACAGTTTTTAGTCTTACATCCAACTGCAATGTAAACTGGTTAGTCTAGTTTTTGATGCTTTGTGGCACGGTTTTTTTCTAAACAGTATTCATCCTCTGATGAAAATTTACGCTTGCGACCCATATGGAATTGCAGCTAAAACCAAAAGAATTCTGTTATCTATAATATGCAACAATAATAATGACAAATCATCTGAAGTTTGTCCAAGCAATCAGAACAAGTGTGCATGAAAGAGACGATCACTATTCAATAGGCAAAAGGATAACAAACACGGCTTGAAAAATAAAACACAACGAAGCAGAATAGACTAAGCAGTAAGCAAATGAGAAGCAATTAAGTGAAGAAAGGATTGCTTTACCTGAACAATAAGCGTCGAATAGGATGGTGGAAAACTAGGGTGTATTAAATGAACTGGTATGATCATGGAAAAAGTACATACAGTGAGCATGAGCAAAATACACCAAAATGGAAAAAGTGACGAGATTTTTTAAATTTGCTAAGAATTAATGGAGTCAACTAACATAAGAAAATTCAGAGTCAATGCAAACTAAAAAGCTGCAACAAGAAAAATGATTCTGTGCGAAGTAGTAAGTTTTTTGGCAAAAATCATGGGAAAAATAGATATTCTCAGGTAATTAATACGGAAGAGAAAATGATAGAAACAAAACTTCAATCATAAGGAAAGAAAATAAGTAACTGCAGATTGATTAAGAGTAAAAGAGGAAAAGGTCGACCAGGAAATGCAGTAAAGAAAAACAAGGAGATACCTGATTGAAGCGGGTGCGAAGCTAAGAATTCGAAACAAAGATCAGGAAAAGCCAACAGAAAATAAAAAGCTAACAGAAAGGCGTAAGAGAAAAGAGAAAGATCTCTAAAGCATTATAATAGTTGGTAGTCCGTAGGTAAAGAAAACCAAACCAAAGAAACTGACGGTGGAAAGGTTAAATGTAGATAGAACACATAGTCTTGAGCTATACAAAGAGTTTGTGCTTTGGCAGAACCAAGCACGTGCATGCATTAAATCTGATTAATGATTGCAAGTCCACTATGACAATATGTAATCTGTGAAAGAACTGAACAAAGCAAGCATATCTCTTTCTTTAAGTATATGACATGAACTGTAACAACAAGTGTAACTTCTAATTTTTAACCACGTAACATAAATTTTGCGCCACGTTACATTTAACCACCAGGGAAGAACCATGTAAAATTTGAGAGCATGTGGTGGCATCGTAGAAAAATTGCAGGATATGTTGGCATCATAGCAGAATTGCACCAGAGGACAAAGCAGGACAAAATTATTGATTGTCTTAGTCTAATGTGAGATTTTTTTAATAAGATAGATTTATAGTATTTTGTATGATAATGGAGTTGGAATAGTTGATAGAGAGTTGATATATTGGATTGATTTATTTATAAATAAATATAGTAAAACTGATGCGATTTGTATTGTGTTTTATAAAATTAATATGATTAAAAGATTTGATGGATAATATTGGTTTTAAAAAATTTTGTTTTTATTTTTATTTAGTGATAAATAAATAGTTTTAAATTAATGAGATATATATTAATTTTTTTAAGTTGATTGGATGGAAAAATAGGTGAAGAATTACATTGAGAGTGTTATAATTTTGGTATCTTGGGCATTGGTAGTTTATGTATTTTAGGACGATGATATTTTCATAATTTAGATAGGTAGGATGAGAAAGTGTGCATTGTTGCAGTGGAAAAGTCTATGGAAAAGATATAAGAGAATGGGAAGTTTGTTGAAAAATCAATGGAAAATAGATTTTTTTGGGTCAATTTTGATATAGTTTGGGTGTTGTGCAATGAGATAGATGAATAATTTGGAATAATTTGACACTATAGCTTGGTAAAATATTTGTTTATTGATTAAGTAGGTTTTTTTCTGTAAGTAAAGATGATATTGATTAAGTTATGAATAAATGTGACTGCAATAAATGGAAGCTGTATTTTTTTAATTAATAGAACCTGAATAGGTAAAGGATAATATTATTTTTGAGAGTTGAAAGATTTTATATTAATAGTTTAGTACTAAATGGATATTATTGAAAGTGAGGTGATGCATATAAATTTTTTTATAAGAAATTGAAATGATTGTACGTGAAAATTATAGAGTTTAACCACTGCAATTTACAGAAGAATTTTTCAACATTTATTGTTTGATGTTTATGCGACTTATTTTATTGTACTCAAAGCTGTAGCGAATCTTGTATTAATACATAGATATAGGCATGCGATATATTTTGTAATATGTGTGCATATATATATATATATATATATATATATGCTTTTTTATATTTGTGGTATTCCTATTTGTCCTGTGATTCATGTGTCAATATGATATTGTTTTTTTTAGTTGTATCATGTATATGTTTGCTATATATATAAGGATACTGTTTTAAGTATTTGTATGTAAATTTGTGGTTGTTTGGTTATCTTTGTTATAGTTTCAAACCTTTTGATTTTGGTTTTTAGTGATATATTTTCCAATTTTTGAAATGTCATCGAACTAACATCTTGGAAATAGAGGGAAATTATCCTGTATTTTTCAAAACAATCAGTCGTATTAATGCAAGCTAATACAATGTGGCACAATTGATTTATATTTATTAGATACACACAAAATTTGTGTTGATATATATATCTACATATATATAATTTTTTGAAAATAAATATTTTTATCGATAAATATATATTTCGATATATATTTTCGAGCTGCAACAAAGAAAACCAAAAAAAATAACATCTTGCAAATAAAGGGAAATTATCCTGTATTTTTCAAAACAATTAGTCATATTAATGCAAGCTAATACAAAATGGCACAATTGATTTGTATTTATTAGATACACACAAAATTTGTGTCCATATATATACATATATATAATTTTCCGAAAATAAATATTTTTGTGGATACATATATTTTGATATATATTTTCGAGCCGCAACAAAGAAAACCAAGGAAACAATAATTATTAGGAAATGAAATGTAGGAGCTGAACAGCTGCAACAAACAAAGAAAACAAAAGAAAATGGAATAATTAGGGAGATGATAGCTAAAGACCGTTGGAATAAGACTAGCAGAAATATACCGTGCTTGTGCACGGTGAAGAATTTATGTAATGCCCACAATGAAATTTGGTAACCAGCGAATTGCAATTATAAACTAACGATATGGAGAACATTGAAGGCAAAATAATTTGGTGTAATTAATAGAATTAAAGAACATTTATTACAATTAATATATTTACACATTATTTGGCTTTCTACAGGTGAAAACTTTTTTGAGTTTGGATATGATATTACAGTAATAAAGGTCACGTTTCAAAGTCACAAAATTGCATAGGCTGGACTCCTGACACTATTAGTTACCAATTTGGTCAACATGTATGGAAATGCACGAAAGCTACGCTGACCCTTTATTTACTGCTTGACAGAGAAACGATGAAATGAAATCAAACAAAATAGGTTAATTGACGAAAATAGTCCTGCCATGGAATGTCTGTCAAACTTGAGGAAATTTTTGATGCATGTTGATTTTAATGTATTTCATGTTTTGGTGTGTGTCATGTAATTGTGCATCTATTGGAATAGCTTAGCTTAATTTTTTTATTAACGCATTTTTTTGTTTGATACCTTTCTTGGTTTATGCTACAATATATTTGAATTGTATCATAGTCATATTAAGTATACCGTTCTTAATAAAAGGCACAAGTTTAAAGATAAGATGTTAAGCCTCGTAAAATTGCATATTATATGAGAATAATGAAGCGTTGAGAGTTGAAGTTGTAGATTTATTCAAAGCTTTTTACAAAAAATCAAGCACAGTCCTGAATGGTTGAAAATAATTCTGCAGCATGTTGTCCATAAATTGCTAAGTTAAATTGATATGGAAAAAGAATGGACAATAGAAACTGACATTCATATGTTTATTGAACATATAAGAAGAACAACCCGTTTCTTGCAGAATAAATTTAAAAGAAAGGTCTAAGTTCTACCGGTTGGTGTATCAGAGAAGATGTAGAACTTATTGTACCAAGGGAATAGTTTTTCGACTCCATGTTTGTTGAAGATTAGGACAGTATTGCAGGACTTTGATTCAGGGATAAATACTAAAGTATCGCCAAATTGTAGTTGATGCTCAAACTTAAACGTATTCCAATTATTTGTAAACTGTCTCTGACGCATTCCAAGAGTGACTGTCGTATTTACAATTCTCAGGGTGGTCAGAGGAGTTTTGTCACCATGCATGAAGGAGGATACAAACTCGGGCACTTTCTGTTGTTCATCGACAAAAAAATTTATTAGTGGGAAAGAAAGTAATGAATGATAAAATAAAACAGGATATAGCCAAAGCTCACAAAATTACGCTGGTTTTGTTGAGTGAAGATCTCATAGAATGATAGCCCATCAGAGATGTCTTGAATGAAATTTGGTTTCATTGCTGATGCTACTTTCCGGCACAACATTCTTTGTCCTATATTTCATACAAAAAAAGTTTAAGTGTACGAAGGTGAGAAATAAAACAAGAAAAAACTATTAGACGGGAAGTAAAAACAGAAGAAGATAATGCGTCCCATACATAAAATGGAGAACAAAGTAGCTAATAATTGTTTGATCAAGGGAGAAGAACAGAGATGAATGAACTATTAAAGATTATGTTTCAATTCCAATATAAAAAATTAAGTACCTTTTGCTGCAGCAAGAAAAATAAGCAACAGACCATAGCAAGCAAAACCTGGAGAAAATTAAGAGGGCCATGAAAAAATGGATAATAGGAAAATGTCATTTTCAGATAGGAATATAAAAAAAAAGAAGAACAGCAATAAATGTCACTAAACTGCAAAGGGTATATACCAAAAATGGAGAAAAAAGTAGCTAATAAGTGTTCGATCAAAGGAGAAGAACAAAGATGAATGAACTATTAAAGATAATGCTTCAATTCCAATAAAAAATAAAAACAAGTACCTTTTGCGGCAGCAAAAAAAATAAGTAGCAGCTCGTAGCCAGCAAAACCTAGAGGAAATTAAGAGGGCCATGCAAAAATGGATAAAAGGAAAATGTCATTGTCAGATAGGAATAAATACAAAAAAAAAAAAAAGAATAGCAATAAATGCCACTAAACTGCAAAGCGTAGAAACAATAGCATTAAATAAATGAATATGATCAAGAAAGCACGCGAAGCATACAAGCGCAGGAGAAAAAACAGGAGAAAAAAAGTCTAACAAAAGCAAAAGCAATGTTTCAGCAGGAAAGCTGACAAAAACAACGGAGGCAACAAAAAAATTGGGCAAAAGGAAAGTAAAAAATCGAACTTCAAACAATAGGAGACAACAGTGCAATGAGAATGAAAAATGATAGAACAAAGAGAATCATAAAACAAAAAAAAAATGCAAAAGGAATATTAATAATAGTGACAGGCCAAAAAAAGCAGTAAGCATGGGAAGTAGAAGAATATGAAAAACAAAATAATCGAAGGGGAAAAAATATAAAGACTATTACAAGAATAGGGGAAGGGAAAATAGAGCATCACTTACAATAGATGTAATAGCAGACAGTAAAAAACAGTAGTGAATGAAGAAAGACGCACAACGAAACGGAGGGAAGGAAAAGCTCGAGGAAGAAGAAGCAGAAGCAATACATAAAACGAAGTAAAACAAGAAAAGCAAGCTAAAATGCAAGGGAAAGAAATTTACATGATTACCTGTCTTGTATTCGGTGCATGAAAACTCGGGAAAGCATGTTTAAAGATATGCAAATCTCGCATGGAGACGGCTTTAATGAATTGCAGATTGTGTTTGGTGAGAGGTGAATCCACCGACCAATAGAAAGAATGGGCAAGGCCGCTGCTTATTTTGTACAGCTAGATAATGATGATGAAAGAAGCAAATACTGGACAGTGACCAATCTGAATTGAGAGGAGGAAAAAAATTAGAAGATGGGTGGTGCGGTGCAGGGGCATGTTGATGACGAAGAAGCAAAAGGCAACAACCCATTGAAGATGTCATTTCCAACACACGGGCCACGTGACTTCCGCATGAGGAGGACGAAAGACCAGCAAACAATTGAAGTACCATTCCCACTTTATATATAACTAGCAGAAATATACCGAATTGATGTAATGCCCACATTGAGCATTATAGTGTATGAATTTAATAAAGTAGTATAATTGATATTTGCAGTATGATGTGTATAAATTATGTGGTGTAGGGGAGATAATTATAAAGATGGAAAAAAGGATAAACTAACTATTACTTCAAATGACACCACCATCCGAATTAAGAATCCAAAGGTTAGTAGAAATTATTTTTTTACCATGTACCATGAAATTTGGTAAGCAGCGGATTGCAATTATAAATTAACGGTATGGAGAATTTGGCATTAACAAAACAGGAGATAATTAAGGTAGAATATAATAAACTTAATTATTTGTCCCACCCTTAGTGAAACAGATAAAAAAAAATTTTGTAGCCAAATAAAGCGAACAGATAACTGTTTGTAGGCAAAATAATTTGCTGTGATTAATAGAATTAAAGAACATTAATTACAATTGATATATTTACACAACACGTATAGAAAAAGTTCTTCCTTCCTTTCTCGGGGCATCTCGGCATAACGTTTCCGGCATTTTGCATTTCTATCCATGATATGGTATGATACGAGACTTGTGAGAGAACTACATAAACGGCTCACAAGCATTTCCAACCGCAAAGTAGGGACATTAGACAGGAAGTAAAAGCAGAAGAAGATAACGTGGCATATACATAAAACGAAGAACAAAGTAGCTAATCATTGTTTGATAAAAGGAGAAGAACAGAGTTCAATGGATCAGTTGACATAGCGCCTCAATTACAATAAAAAAGCATTAAGCACCTTTTGCTGAAGTAAGGAAAATAAGTAGCAACTTTTAGTTAGCAGAACCTGCAGGAAATCAAGACGGCCAGGAAAAATAACAATAAATGTCAGAAAACTACAAAGTGTAGAAACAATAAAAGCATGAAAACGAAGATGACAAAGAAAGCATACGAAACATATAGAACAGAGGCAATGTTCAGCATGAAAGGCGACAAAAAGGAACAGAGGCAACAAAAAAATTGGGTAGAAGTGAAAGTAAAAATGAAAACTAAAGCAACAAGAGACAACAATGGAATGAAAATGAAAACTATAGAACAAACAGAATCGTAAAACAATTAAAAATGCAGGATGAATAATAATAGTATCGTCAGGTAGAACAAAGCAGTAAGCATGATAAGTAGAAGAATATGAGGAAAAAATACAAAAAGAGTATTACTAGAATAGGGATAGCGAAATTGGAGCAACACTTACAGTAGATGTAATAACAAACAGCAGGAAAATAGAAATAACACTGATTGAAGAAAGACGCACAAGGAAACAGAGGAAAGGAAAAGCTCGAGGAAGAAGAAGCGGAGGCAATGCATAAAACGAAGCAAAAGAAGAAGGAAAGCAGGCTGAAATGCAAGGGAAAGAAACTCAAATGATTACCTGGATTCTCTTGCATGCATGAGAACCCGAGAAAGCACGTCTAGAGAGGTGCAAATCTTGCATGGAGACGCCAAAAATTAATGGATTGTAGGCTGCGTATGCTGAGAGGTGACTCCGCCGACCAATAGAAGAAACGGGCAAGGCGTCTACTTATATTGGCTCGATTATTAATATTTTGTTTTCATTATACTAATCTATCATTAGTATTAGGCTTATAATAATAAGTACTATTATTATTATGATTAATAATATTTTCATCACAATATAGATAAGATATTATACTAATCTATCATTAGTATTAGCCTTATAATAATAAGTACTATTATTATTATGATTAAGAATACTTTTATTACAATATAGATAAGATATATATCATATAAGAAAATATATAAAAAACTGGAAAACGAAAATAAAGCGAAAAATATTATGCAAAAGGGGAAAAAGATAGTCAGGCAGTACCCACAATAGAATAAATAATATTAAATACGGGATAAAGAAAAAAATAGTATATTAAAAATATACTAAAGATTTATTTAAAGAAGGAGAGGAAAAAAAAAGCATGGGTACTATATAAAAAAGAAGCAAATACTGAATAGCAAAATAATATATACGAAAGAATTTATAACTAATATAAAAAATATAGGCTAAATAGAATATAGGTATATAATATAATATAAAAACAAAGAAGGAGCGGAAAAAAAAACAGCATGGGTATATAAAAAAGATGCAAATAATGGATAGTGACCAATCTGAATTAAGGGGAAAAAAAATAGAAGATAGATGGTGCAGGGGATGTGAAAAATGACAGTGCACGATGGCGGAGGAGCAAAAAGGCAGCAACCCACTTAGGACCAGCAACAGGATTTGCATGGCCATGTGATTTGCACACGAGTAGGAGGACGAAAGACCAGCAACAATTCAACTGGCATTCCCACTTTATATAAAGTTCTTTATATTCAATACTTCCAAAGTTAATAATAATAATAATAATAATAATAAATAAAGTTCTTTAGCATACGATACTTCCAAAGTTAATTAACGAGAAAATGGAATATGAGTACAACAGCAAAAGGAGACAATTAACTTGTAAGTGAAGCTTGACGACTACATATTGGACCAGAGGACATTGACGATGGACAAAGGAGTACATATTGGACCAGAGGACAAAGAAGGACAAAATGAACAGCGGAATTACAAAATAACCGGCGGAAATCACTGTAGCAAGACCTTCCACGCTTTATGTAATTAGACATTTAACTTTTTATCTTTTCGAGATACTAATACTTGAAGGATAAATTCCTGTTAATTAGTGCTGGTTGGACGTGGTTAAACAAAATTACAAGGGAAAATGTCTATTTTAGTCCCTCATCTTTAGGGTCTTAGCCAATTTATCCCTCATCTATCACTACCACCATTTTAGTCCCTTATTTTTGCCAACAAAAAAAATTCAATTTAGGATCTCTAGCAAAAAATTAAAAATTTCTAATACTATTAGCCACATACAATGCGTTTGCTTTGTTAAAAAGTGAACATTTTGGTCCATATCTTCAAAGTTGTGTTCAATTTTGTCCTTAAAAGCACACACACACATGCTAATTGATATACGGTGACATGTAAGGGATAAAATTAGACGTGACTCTCATGATAATGAAGCAAAATTATCATTTTTAATTGTACACTTACTGCATGCATACAGGGCTAACTCCGCTAGAAATTTTAATTTTCTGTTAGAAGGTCTAAATTAACTTTTTATAGTAAAGATAAGGGATCACAATGGTCACAATAATAAATAAAGGACTACATTAGTCAAAACTCTAAAGATAAGGAACTAAAATGATCTAAATCTTGTTTTGGGTCTTTAAACTTAAAAAAGTCCCAATTTGAATTTTACAAAACATCTCAATTTGATCCCTCAAAATAAGAAAGTATCATTTTAATCCTTCAAAGTAGCACAAAAGTCTAAACTTTAGTTCCTCAAATGAAAACCAAACTCTCAATTTGCTCATCCAAGTCGATAAAATAATATCAACTTGGTTTTCCTAACTTAATCTATAAAACTTAATATATATGAAACAATCAAACTATTGAAGACAAAAAACTAACATGACTCTTTTACTTTCTAAAACTTTTCTTACTTTATTTACTTCAATTAGGGGAAAAAAAGTGCCTCGTTTGTTGAGATAAGTTATTTTGTTCTACATTGATGAAACCTCAATATGACTCTATATATTGAAATAAGAAAAGTAAGTAGCAAAATGTCATAAAGTAAGTAAGTAGCAAAATGTCACAACTTTGTCATTCAAACGGTCAAGGGACAAATACTTTTTGTAAAACAACTAAAATGAGTTCACTTATTTTTCTCCTTTTATAGTTTAAATCATCCTAGAATAAACCAATTGGTATTGCTTCTACTGAAATAAGTTGAAAGGATCAACCTCGCAACTTTCTCCAAATTGAGAATTTCTCAATACATTGGACTACTTTGTGTGACCAAAATGAGAGGCTTTTTCAATTTGAAGGAAAAAATTGAGATGCTTTGTTACTTTAGAGTATCGTATGGACACTTTCCAGTTCAAAGAACTAAATAGAGAATTTAGAATACTTTAAAGGACCAAAATGAAAATAACTTTAAGTAATTATGGCAGTAATTATGGCAGTAGTTTGTTGGGTCCAATTTCAAGAATGTCAAGGTGCATGACAAAAGGTTTGTCGGACGTTTATGCATCGAGTCACAATCATATTCATGTTACGCCTGAAAGGAAAAAGACGTGAAATCCACAACAAAACCAGTCTCTTCCCTACTTATATTTGCCCAACATTGAAACTACAATGAAGCATTATGCAGAAGTAGTTGAGCAATATATTGTACCTGCAACGGTGACCACTCAATTGCTTCAAATCTTGAAAGCTTCTTTTTGTCTTGATTCAAGTGACCCTTCAGAACAGTTTTGACCAAAAAAAAAGTGACCCTTCAGAACAAGCAGAAGAAATCATGGATGCAGAAAGGTTACTTCCGGACTGTAGCTCCCAAAATGGTGTTAATGCTGAAAAGGGTTCCTCTCCTAAGGTCACATTTGCAGTAGTTTGCAGCAGCTTTATTGTTCTCTGCTGTTTTTTCACCTATGGCTGTGCTGTAAGTTGCATTTCTTTTTAATTGGCAGTTTAAGCTTTCCTTTTTCTGTCATTTTTTTCCCTTCCTTTTTTTTATTTTTCTGTAAGCTTCTATCTTGCATGTTTCAGTTTGTTGTTTGGTTATTTTGCCATCAATGCATTTGAATGCAAGAGGAGTTAAGCAGATATAATTGGTGGATTTTTGCACCAATATTTACTGCTGATAATTAGACCAGTCACTGTAATCTCGAACCAGTGAGAGGGCAAAAGTTTGTAATGGAATTATAATCATTTTAGTCCCCTATCAATAGCATTAATGGGTTAGAACAATTTAGTCTCCTAGGGTCTTGATTGATTAAAGGGAGTTGATGAAAAATCAGCAAAGTTATATTGAAATCTGCCCAATTTAGTAGATTTGGAATTGGGAATTTTGAAGGATCAAAATGGTCCATAGTCCACATCCATGACATAGAAGGCTAGAATAATATTTAGACACCATGAACCATCATTCTCTATAACGGAAGGTATCAACTTCTCTTCTGTGCTCTGCAAATTTACTCTGTTTTATCTTTTGGTCACCCTTCAGATACTCTTGGTTACGATCATGAAGAACCATTCTACAAGACATTTCTACATTGCCAATCTTATATAAACACTGTGAAATTTTTGGTCATACCTTTGTAGTTTCATGTTTGTGTACTGTTGGAGTGATGAACTTGACATCAATGTATTTTGCACGTTATGTTATCAAGGCAATCAAGCCAAGCCAATCCAAGCCAAGCTTGAGGATCACAAACATTGAGCTCAATCGAAGTCCAAAAGTTCACTCTTGAGTTTAAGCTCGAACTTTACTGAGTCTACAATCATGAGCCTATGACAACTAAAGTAAACCTCAAAATGCGTGCAATTATTAAAATTGGCTTTGGGTTGGCGGATAAAGAAATTTTGCAAAATTTAAAGGCAAATGGCAGGACAATTGAATATGTTGTTTCCTATTTGTCTCAATTTCTTCTTTATGGTACTGAAAGACGGTAAAGTAGAGATAGGAAGTGAAAGAGGAAATGGAGCTTATGTGTTATCAACACCTAGCCCCTAATTTCTATTGACGACTTGAGAGCTGGTGCCACACTATTGAGACCTAGGAATTAATTTTTCAGAAAAGTGGAATATATGGATCCAGGGCATAGCAAGGTTTGAGTTCTGTCTAGTTCAAACCGGTTCGTGTAATTCTTACTACATCTAGTGTAAACTCATATAGTTTTGGTGTAATCGTGAATTTTATACCAACTTTGTTGTACGAGTTGACAAATTCAACTTTATACATCAACCGGTTCGAATTGGACAAAATTCAATTGTGTAGCCCTATTTCCGAAATTTAATCGGCAAGATGACTATACTAAGGGCAATACATGTGAGCATGTATTTTAGATGATTAGGTGTACATATTAACAATTTCACACGTGAGCCATTACAAAATTTCTTCTGTCAATGGCAATATCTCTCGATGTTAACTGCTTATTGCTTTTGTTTTCTCCAGTGTGGATATTCATCTCCTGCTGAATCTGGAATCATACATGACTTGGGCCTTTCTACTGCAGAGGTTCACAGCCTAAACTCCTGAACCATGGGATTTATTACATATGCACTTTGCTATGCTATTGTCAAAAGCAAAGCTAGCTTGTATTATGTGAATAGACGAACCTGGATAATGACCAATAGTAAGTACAGTAGTAAAATGTCTAGATGAAATCATGGCAATGCCGAGGTGATGGTAAGAAAAGCAAAATTCACAATAAGAACACTCTCATTATTCGGCTATGTTTGTTAATGAGACCAGTAGCATAATTATAATAAACAGAACTTATTTGTGCTGATGTCTGGTAGTATACATGACTAAAGAAGCACAAAGCTACTGTACTAACAACATCACCCCTTTCCACATGGAACTTGTTGATTGCAGGCTCATGTAGCTTTATTAAAAAAGGTTTACAAATTGATGCACTGAGAAGTATATACAAGAACTTGAGATTTTAAGTTTTACCATTTTTCCTCTGCATGATTCTCAGCTTGATAATCAAATCTGAGGCAATAGGTATTAGTGTGTATAAGGATTTATCCCCTTGCAAAACCATTAACCATCGACATCAACTCTGTTTTGAATATAAAAACATTGCTCAGTACAGATTAGCTGCTTATTATGCTGCAAATCTGTTTGAACAGTAACGCAACATTAGTGCTCCTGTCAATATTCCTTCTCTTGCTGGTTTGTGACCTTTTCTCATCGCCCATTGCATTTTCAGTATTCGACTTTTGGGTCATTGTTGTTATTTGGATCCATGTTGGGTGCAATCATAAGCGGCAAAGTAGCTGACATCATTGGTCGAAGAGGCGTAAGTTTGTTAAGTTCTAATTTAAGAAGTATTAATTATGAGCAGATTCATCATTCTCAATGCAGATGAAACTAGTATTTCAACTCTGCCCCTTTGGGTGCAGGCATTATGGTTTGCTGAACTACTTCTCATCATTGGTTGGCTAGCAATTGCGTTTGCAAAGGTTCCTTCATTTCTTCTGTCCTAGAATTGACAATTAACACGTTTTCCTTTATTTATTCTGTCAAGATTAAGCACGTCTGTCAGAAGTTGTTTTAGGGTATACGTATGATAAAGCTCAATATTCTAGTGGTTTGGATTTCTTAAGACTTGAAAAAGATTATTTCAGAAACTACCTTATTTTCTTTGTAAACTGGTCCAGAAACAATTCATAGCACAATAGACTGTTGATAATATGCCAATAGATATTGTAATGGATGGGAAAAGTGAATAAAAAAAAAACTGCAACTGAAGTTGTTGAGGTAAATATCATATTACGGTGCAATTGCAAAAGAACAAATCTGCAAGGATGTCTTCAAAAGGTTACATTGCCAGATTCAAGCAAACAAATTAATTAAACGCTGTAGATTATAACATTTCCATGAGATGTCTATTATTAGAGAGGAAAAGTTAAAAAGGAATAAGTAAGCATATACTAAATCAGGAAAGCACTAACAATTCAACTTTCACAGGGCGTGTGGTGGCTCATAGTAGGAAGACTGTTGTTGGGATTCAGCACTGGAGTTCAAACTTATGTGGTAATTGAAGCAAGTTTATCAAGCTATTATCCTTTTGTTTATCAGTTCCTTTCATACGTAGACCCACTTTTATTCTGGTTCACAGTCTATCGTATATCTTGCTGAAACCATACCACCAAATAATCGGGGAGGATTCACAATGGCAAGTCAGGTAAACTGAAAAAGTAAGATGTTCTTTAAAGAAGCAATACCTCTCCTAACTGCATTTTCTATAAACTCACAGTTCATGGCATGTGCGGGCATCGCTGTGATGTTTTCCTTCGGGAACATCATTCCATGGCGTTTTCTAGCCTTAATTGGTAATGTTGCTTTCTACTGTCTGTCACTTTTATAAGCTGAAGTCATGTTGGTCAGTGCATTTACTTATTTTTCCTATTAGACAAATTGCATGCATACTTTTAACAATTTCTTTGCGTCATGTTTCCAGGAACCATACCGTGTATCATACAACTCATTGGGTTATTCTTTGTTCCCGAGTCTCCTAGATGGTTGGTGCGTTTTATTTGATATTCGCAATTAGTTCCTTTGCTGATTGATGTACAGAAATAGGAGAGAGTAAAAAGTAAAGAATTTGACAACAGTCACATAATAACCTATCCTTCCATTCAAAGCAAAAGCCATAGTAATATCGTGCTTTGTTCAGGACCGAGTAACCAAATGTGGGGAAATCCCTGACAGAAAAATTTATGAGTTTTTAGCACAATGAGATGCCGATTATCACGTATTATATTTCTATTCCCAATTTTCTGTTGTGTAAAATGATAGAATAGGTCATAAAACATTTCTGCTGGGATAAAGAACAATAGATTTTGAACTGAAGTTTTTAGACGAGAAAAAAGAGTACAACTATTTCTTTTGTAAACAAACTAGACCTTGGTGTTTATGCTATGGCATCAAAACTTGTCGGAATGAAGTTATAAAAGAATTTTAGAGACAAAGGAAGACAATTTTCAATGTGTTCTTCGAAGAAATTTCTTAGAATTTTGCCTCTCCTTTCTTTTTGTTAACTTTTACTTTGTCCTGCTGACCAGGTTTGCTTTTTCTTTGATTGCTTTTACTAATAGTCCAAACTATTAACTTACTTGCAAAGGAAAAAGGGTTGAAAATCGAGTACCATATTTGTTTCCATACTTGCTCTGTTAGCTGATTACATGATTTGTTCCCTGTAGGCAAATGTTGGTCGACAAAAAGAGCTAGAAGCAAGTCTTCAATGGCTTAGAGGTAAGGAAACTGATATCTCTCAAGAAGCCGCTGAGATACAGGTAATTTGTAGACATCACATTTTAGAAACTGAATCTCTTAATTGAACTAAGAAGAAAAGGCATTACCATTTCTGTTACCCATTCATAGCTGGTGAAACTATAACGAACTTGGGATCTTGTAGGACTGCAACCAATCTCTATATAAGCAACCAATCTCTAGATTTCAGGAGTTGCTTGAGACGAGATATGCCCGTCCAGTCAGTGTGAGCTCCAGCAGTTCAATCTGAGAAGGGCCTGCAACAATTATTAACATGTCCTATCTTCCTAATTCTTGTCATATATTTTCAGATTGGAGTTGGACTATCTTTCCTGCTACCATGGGGAGGCAGTAATGGAGTTTTATTATACGCAAGCTCGATATTTGATACTGCAGGTAAATTTAGAGTCTGGATTAATTTGATCCAGAAATATAAAAGACTTCGACTTGAGAAATTAATTTCCTAAATTGTTTTCTCTGCTCACCCTTTAGTCAATGGTGTATTACTTGGTACACTGAGAAAATTGATACGACATGCACGTAATGTGTTAAGAGAGCTAAACTTCAGGTGATGACAGGTTGCAATGTTGGTATTGCAACTACGACTATGTCTTTTATTCAGGTACTCCAGCTTGAATGTGGATTATTTATAAGGCATCTGCTTGATGTGTATTTCACGACATGTTAGCATTTTCTGCAGATTCCGTTTTCTGTTTTAGGGGTTCTCTTGATGGATAAATTTGGAAGAAGGCCACTTCTAATGGTTAGAATGTCGACTATATTTTTCTTTTATTCTTTCATCTATTTGACATTAATACCAGAAGTTTCATAGGTGGATTTGGCTGGAGCATGCTTGGGAGGCCTTCTTATAGGAGTGGGATTCCTGTTGCAGGTTTTATTGGACATTTCAGTTATCTCTGTTTCATTGATCATATGAAAGTTAATGTTCTTAGATATTGGTGAATATGAGCAGGATTTAAAACTGCCGGTGGATCTCAGTGCAACAACAGTTTTTGTTGGCATGCAGGTAGCTTCATGAATAATAGTAAAACATCACTTCAACAAAAATTTTTAGCCATTAGTTTCTTTTGTTACATTTGTTATCATTTGGCTGGAAGATCATAACAGAAGTATGCAGCAAATGTATGAAATTGTTTGAAATCTGAAAATCGCCTTTCATGCCTTTGGAAATTCATTCCTGTCTATTGCAGAACTGAATTTGGACATGATGTTGCTTTATTATAGATTCTTTATCTGAACTAGATGAAACTGAACCATTTGTATATTCTTATTCCTGACACCAGATGTTTTTTGCATTTTATGCCTTTGGAGCTGGTTTGCCATTCGTCATCATCGCTGAGGTTTGCCATTTTCAATATACTCTTTAATTGTATCCTTTTCAGACTTATCAAGGGGTGCAAGACATTTCAAAGAATCTGAACCCTTGTCTAATTGGCGTCTTTCCATTGCAGGTATTTCCAATGAACATAAAGGGCACAGCTGGAAGTTTAGCAGCTTTCATTAACTATTTGAACTCGTGGATTGTCGCCTATGTCTTTAACTTTTTGTTCAAGTGGAGTTCAGCAGGTAATTAATCTCTCTCTCTCTCTCTCTCTCTCCAATATATATATGTGTGTGTGTGTGTGTGTCCTTGCGCATTCTTCTTTTTTACATATAAATATTGGCAAATGTTAGTTTTATCAATATGACGCAACTCTTTCAATCTTTCTCATGAAATTTCAGATCAGATAGAATTTGAACAAGGGTTGAGTATGCATATTTTACACTCAACTCTACCACTGCTAATAAGTGCTAAGCTAAGTTAGAATTGTTTGCTCACTTTCTTCCTTCGGCTCTTCTGATTATCAAATACACTTACCTCTGTTTTAGAAACTCATAAGAGCCATAGAAAGTGAAAAAGATTAGCAAATTTTCGCACATCCTAACAGATTCTCAATTGTTTCTTTTGGAATAATCTTTTTGGTTGAATCATGAGTGAGCAGGAATGCTTTGCATGCCATGCGATTAACTGAGAAACATAACAGATATGCTTGTTTCACCTTCCCTTTGAATGTTGTCCTCCAGGAGCATTCTTCATATTTTCGATTATCTATGCATTGCTGATTCTCTTCGTCCTAAAGATGTTGCCTGAGACAAAGAAGAAAAGTCTTGAAGAGATACAGGCACTGTGGACACAAGAAGTCCACTGATATTTGCAGGAACTTCTTATACCAGCAATGCTGCACAAGTTGTAAGGTGTTGAGAAGCATGATACATAAAGCACTGATCCCAGATGTCAAAAATAAGTTGTTGAAATGGAAAACTAAAAACCAGATCATAATGGCTTGTTAGGTCCTCTTCTTTTCCATGAAATTCTATGTTTCGACAATGCCAATTTTCTCCTTCCAATTGATTCCTTACCTTAGCAGCAGCTGGATTAACATTTAGCCATTATAAGGGCTTGTTGAGTTCTCTTCTTATCTGTGGAATTCTATGTTTCTACATTGCCAATCGATTCTTTACTTTAGCAGCTAGATTTAAC
Source organism: Coffea eugenioides (assembly GCF_003713205.1). Lineage (NCBI taxonomy): Eukaryota > Viridiplantae > Streptophyta > Magnoliopsida > Gentianales > Rubiaceae > Coffea > Coffea eugenioides. The sequence goes on from NC_040036.1 coordinate 71,967,029, forward strand.
ATTTAGCCATCATGTACGTACACTATGAATGAGGTGTGCAAACGCTAAGCTCATAGAAGCTAGAGGGCATTATCGTTTATGATTTCTAACATTGACTAGTTTTCATGGGGACAAAGTATATATTTATAATATTTAGGGCGGTAAAACATGACTATCCAAAGTTGAAGGGGCAAAGTGTGATTAACCATTCATGAAAAGTAATGTATATATCTTCAATTCTCTAAAGGAAATCCAACTGAGATGGAGTTGAAATCTGAAAAGTCTCTATTGTTCGTTAATTATATAACACATATGATATAAATCTATCTATCTATACTCCTTATAAAAGTATGGATAATTTAGACAAGTAGGATGTAAGTAACTATGAAAATTCCTCTCATAGTTGTATATACTTTTATACAAATAGGAAAACTGAAATAGGACTACCAAAATATTTACAACCTATTATTATCATCAATCAAAAAAAAACTGACAGAAAGCTGAATACTAATCGTAAAGTCACATAAACAAGACAATGAAATGAACCAAAGTCTGAAAAAACAGCCCAATTTGAGTACCAGACTACCAATCCTGAATGACAAATCACACAAGAGAACTTTAGTAGAAAAAAACAAAGTGCAGAATGTGAATCTTTGTTTGGATTGGGCTTTATTTCCCAAAATTTATTTGCTTACATCATCATTACAATTTCCAATACACCTTTTTACCTTCTCAATTACCTTTTTATCTCACATACATCACATCACAAAAAGTGCTACAGTAAAAATATCTCTAATAATTCACAATCCAAACAAGCAATCATATGATCAATTCGTGCAAACAAAATACAACCAGCAACCAATTCCCACACCATATCTAATGGAGGAAAAAACAAAGAAGAAAAAACATAGAGTACTTTCTTGTGTATGGAATTTTATTATTGTTGTGCCTTTTCATAATTTAGCATATATATAGAAATAGGTTCACAATAGCATTTTTGGTAAACTATAAGATATCGACAAAAAGCCATTTCACTACAATTTAAAGGAAAAAAGACCCCCAAAATAGGGTTAGATTAAGCATACCAAACACTAAAAATAACCAAAGAGAACTCAATTTTAGGAGTAGATGAAGAGGAACAAAAATTCTGTAGATATGTGAGAGTCAAGGAAAGCAAATGACAAGCACATGATAATTTTAAAAATAACCACAATCACTAAATTTTGTATCATAAGATAGTATAATTTACACTACTCTTGACATGCTTATCATTCACAAAATTTCTAACTATGATTCTATTTCATTATTTCCCAATGCATCAATCAATTTGTACAAGTCCAGAAAGAAACTAACACAAATGAATCTCTCTCTTTGTTGGTATGAATATTCATTAACTAAAAAATAATAGAAACAGCACAATGAAAGATGCACACTATTAAAGAAGACACAAAAAATTGCCACTGCAAACCCAACACCACAATCCTATTGGTTCTTTGGAGCATAAACTAAGAAACAATACCTTAGTTAGTGTTGCAATAAAATGGCTTACAAAAGACTTGTATCGAAGGCCAAAAATAACCTTCTGTTGTTTGATATTACATATATACCATGTATTTATCAAGAGCACGCTGCGTTCATAAGTAGAGTTATTTGTCCTAGATTGGATTGAATGAGGAATAAACTTAACATACAAGCAAGGGTCGAAAGTTTATTAGTTTAGATTTTTGGGTCTAGATTATATTACGACTTATATATTGGATATGTTGGATCTTGTAACATAACGACTTCTTATAAAACTGCAATTCACAATCAAATATAAAAGGGAGTAGTTTATCTATCTTGTACCTTGACATAATATTTATTTCAAAAAAAAAGAAAAACAAAAAACCACCCAAAATTACACCTAATTGCCAAAAAAACATTACATTTACTACTGTTTACACTTGTATTGATCATTAGATGTTTCTTTTCCTTTAACAGAGGTCAGGTTTGGCCCCCCTCTAAATCGCTGTACTCTTTTCGATTATAAATAGATTAAGGGATGGCATCCCTATATATATATATATATATATAAAGAGTATTCAAAAAAAAAAAAACACTTGTACAAACTCCTATCTGTGCTAATTGCATTGACATTTTGCCTAACTCATAATTTGACTCTTTGTCCCTCAGGAGTGTTCTTCATATTTGCTACTATTTGTGCATTGCTTATTCTTTTTGAGGCAAAGTTGTTGCCTGAGACAAAAGGGAAGAGTCTCGAAGAAATACAAGCATTATGGACCCAACAAGATCTCCCCTCTAATTATATCTGCAGTTAGGTGATTGATAGAAATTGTCAATCTCATCTTCGAGAATCAATTATAAAGAATTTGGCTGTCTATGATTTTGTTTCAGATATTTGGCAAAGATCTGCACTGTTAAACTAGGACAGGCCAACTAATTATTTGGTGAACTTTCTCTTTCTCTGTTTGGTAATTAATCAAGTTTTAAATAAGCTAAGCAAGACAAATTTGACATTTTGTAAATAGAGAGCTGTTGCTAAGTCATGTTTAGTGTGACTTGACTGATAAACTTGTGGTCATGGGAGCACATTTTGACTCATGGTGGTGATCGAAATTGAATCCACCTAATTTTTTTAACCAAAAAAAGGTATTCATATTAAGGGTGTGGTTGCAGATTCAATAAAGGATGAGCGCATTTTCGCCTAATTCAAATGGTTAAAAAGTTTAGCAGAGTATTAGTGATATGACTAAAAAGTGCCAACAGCACTTCCTTTGATCTCGACACAACAACGGATTACGATTTGCAACGGATTTTCTGTCTTACACCCTGTGCCATTCTCTGTCCCACTTTTTATTAAATTGTTATTTCTCCTACATAAATATCATGTTTTAGTTCGTTTTTGTTCCCTAAAAATCCAATAACTATTAATTGAGTAATACACAAAATTTAACAAACTAAAAAAATCAAAATGCATAAAAAATGAGATTTTTTCTGAATTTTCTGTTATATTTTTTAATTTTCTATTATATATTGCTTTTTTAAAGCTGCTATATTTATTTTTTACTCAATTAATAGTTATTGAATTTTAAGGGAACAAAAAAGAACTAAAACATGATGTTTATGTAGAAGAAATAGCAATATAATAAAAAGTGGGACAGAGAATGGCACAGGATGTAGGACAGAAGATCCGTTGCGGGATTACAATCATACAAACACATGGAGTTTCACTTTGACTCAGAGTTCTAAACAACATATACAAATATAAAAATTTCTAAAATTAAAGGGGTAAACTATCATTTAGTTTGTATACATCATGGTATATTAGCTTAGAGTAGGATTTTTCCTTAACTTAAATCATATTTTACCTAATATTATCAATATTTTCAACAAAAGGCAAAATCAGAATAATTTTGTACGCTTTTCAAAATTGTTTCTTGTTTTAATCGCGTTCATCCAAGTTGTATAGAGGTGCCAAGCCATGAATGATACAGACTGAAACTAGTCCATAATTGTTCTTCTTGGCTTCGCATGTAAGCCGACTCAGACAACGGGCCGGCCATTAATTAATTACTTCAATAGTACGATTGATTAGGACAGTTTGATTCCACTGATGCTTTTTTTTTTTCTGCTGGTGGGGTGGGTGGCGGTGGTTGGGGGAGGGGGGGGGGATGGGGTGTTTGAATCAGTGAATAACAGACACTAGGGAAGCAACGCTAAGGAGAGAATCGACTGATGTTAAGAAAACTCTAGATCACTCCACTGAAGATATAAAAGACCAAGACATTCATGATGACCAGTTCATCTAAGTTATTTTAAAGAAAGCCAAAAAAAAAAAAAAAAAAAAACGTTACTTAAAAATGGCAAAAAAAAAAAAATGCAAGCGTGCCAAGATTTCAAGCTAAAAATTCAAGCAAGTTCACGGTATCACAAAGGTTGAGCATGTTGAGATCATTTAAAAGTTTGTAAAAAAAATTGTTTAGTCAAAATTAAGAGGTATACTCTCTTTATTATGTATTCTTCGAAAATTTTTAATAAACAGGGCGGGGTCTATGCCTAACGCTTATCATATTTAGGTGGTTTTTATTTTAAAAAAAAAATAACATACATTAATTAGCTAATCAAAGACAATTCTCATTTCACTCTCTTGCACTTCCTCTCTCTTTTTTTTTTTTTTTTGGTCCTAGTCCTAGTAACATTTAGATTCTCTTTAGAATAATAAAGAACATCAATATATATAATTACCCAGACTAAAATCAATTAAGAGATTAGATCCACGCTAATATGAGCCTAGATGTGGGATTAAGAAGTAAGGATGGGGAAGGAGACGGGAGGAAATCAACTCAGGATTTTTAATTCACGGGTTCTCTATTTTAACCGCTAAACTAAGGTCTCCTATACAATTTTAACATAAATTAATTCAACCAAGAAAACCAATTGCAACGTTTCACATACTGTAAACACATTATTAAAATTTCTAATATGGAGTAAGGTTCATATAAGGTTTGGATTTTCTTCTGCATTAAATTACTATCTGATGACCTAAAGCTGTTGGTAACGTAGGCATGTATGAGGTTCGCTATTTTAAGAAAAACCTTGTGAATATGTTTTCCAGAAGTTCAAATCAAAACAGAGGCATTAGGTTATTGTCAATTTGAAGATACTCAAAATTCCATTCTGGCAGATAAAATCTTGATCTAATCCATTCTGCTGTGTAAATTCAGTTTCGTGTTCATGTTTAATTACGTAAGCACATTCATGCTTCAACTGAATTCATGAATAGTAATAAGGTGCCTTGGTGTCAATGGGGAAAATTTTTTTTAAACAAAAAAAAAAAAAAAAGAATTAGAAGAAAAGAAAAAGTATACAGCCAAAACACAATTTGTGTTAGGGAAGTGAATAAGCTTTTATAAAATAGAGACTGAATTTCCTGTCATTATCTAAAACATTTACTACTTCATGAAATATGTGAATTACAACTGAATACTTGACACTCGAGAGCCTATACAATCTAATTATTCAGCAAGGTAATCCCACCCTTTAAAAAAAAAAAAATACTGAGTAAAAGTTGACTATATGGTGAAGGCACGTAACTGTCAGGGTGGTTTAACAAAGATGACTAATATCACAAAATGCGATTGGTTGTATGGAAGAAGTTCAAAGTCAGAACGATGCTGGTTGCTGGTTTCTTGTTCTTGCAAAAGTAATTTAAATTTGGGTGAATTTGGTTCCTGTCATGCTTCCAGGACCAGAAGTCACTTATAAGGTTTTTACAAATTGATTATCAATACTTGACCACCAATACAACAACTCTTACACTGACAATAAGATTCAAATACATGATCTTTTATAAGAAAATAATTTGTCCTTACCAATTGAACCAGAACAATATTTTAGTCTTCACATTGACAGTGAAATTTGAATATACAGATCTTTTGCGAGAAAATGATCTATTTTTACCAATTAAATCAACTTATATTGACATGAATTAAGTAAAGCGTCGCACGTCTAAATGTAGAAAATGTATGGTGAGGGGCCATGTTTTTCCGGTGGATAAGTAATACGACACTTGAGAAAAAGTCAAATACCTGCACTAACAACTCTAACCAATGATGAACCGAATTTATCACTCAACATATAGTATAAATTTCATGTAGGGCCAGTTTCCATCTTATCTGATCCTTATATGATCTCATCAAGTAAACAAAGTTACAATGACGTTAACAAATACATTAAACATGTAAAAGGAAAGGTACTTTTTTCTAATCTAATGAATCAAAGTGTTCTTTTATTTTGTCTCGTATGATAAAAGGTGCGTCATATATCTTCTTAAGTGAAACAGTTTAGAATTACTGGTCTAGAGCAACACAATTTAGGAAGTGAGTATAAAATATCAAAATTCTACGGTGGACTCCATTTTCTATCTTTTTTGTGCTTATTTTATAATCTTAAGGGCAAAGAAGAGAATAGAAAACCTTAACCAAACGCTAATTGTTTATGTTTTTCTTATTATGTCCAAGATTAATCCGAAAAGATTTGTTTATAAAAGGCTAAAGCCTTGTTGATTCATATAGTGCCATTGGCATTTCCTATGATTGATACATTATTGAACATAGATCTAAGTTGATGTGTTTCATATGATGCCATTTTCGGGCCACCTATAAGAAATATGAGCAAGTGGAATTGTGACATTGACATATTTGTTTTTAATTCAAAAAAAATTGTCGGTAGGGATTAACTATTGATCACAAATTAAGTTAGAGTACTACAAGAAAAATAAGAAAAAAAAATCCATAGGTGACATCGAAATATTAGTTTTATATATTGGGTTCTCACAATATGTGTTTTGACGTGATTTTTGAACTACTACTATACTTGTTTCTGTTTATTTCAGTTGTAATGAATGCCGAATTGCAAATTTCGTACTAATTATATTTATGTGCATAATGGAACGGCATGGTGTCGTACAATTAAATTTTTGTTTGGATTGCTTCATATTTCCCCAATTTTATTTGCTTACATCATCTTTACAATTTCCAATACACCTTTTTATCTTCCCAATATCTTTTTATCTCACATACATCACATCACAAAAAGTGCTACAGTAAAAATATCCCAAATAATCCCAAATAACTTACAATCCAAACAGTTGGATTGGGGTGTTAGTCAATTTGGATTTTTTTATTAGTTTGGTTTTTTATTTAGATTTTTTGAAAATTCCAGAACTGATGGAGCCAACTCAACTTTATTTCGGATAATTTTTGATGAATAGGGGTGATGTTGAACCAAATAGTTCGACTCAATCTCGTGAGCTATTCGATCAATAGTTCGACTCGAACTCGCTTTGATTGAACTTGAATTTGTGTTTAAACTACTCATTTGAGCTCATGAGTAGAGTTTGAGTTCCAAATTCTTGTGCTGGAAGGCTCGACGAGTCTAATCGATCTTTTTATGATATATATTTTTTAATTCTTATATTTATTATTATAAAATGTCAACTATATCCTTTACTTGATATTATATGTAAAATATTAATTTTTATTAGGTGAGTTTGATTAGACTCAAATAGGCTCTATTGAGGTTGATTAGACTCAATTAAATTTAATTAAATTCAAACTTGAGTTCAAGCTCGAGTAGAGTAAACTGAAACCGAATTTGAGTTCGATGTCAACTTTTAAAAGGTCGACGAGACGAACTTAAAATCAAGTTCGAGTTCAATTATTTTATCTTGAATGGTCAAGTAGTGCACTGCTCGAATTCAACTATATTCGAATGCACCCATATTGATGAATTTCTTCCTGTGCGTAAAAGGAATTGTTGCTAATGGTTCCAATTGCCATAAAACCAAAAACATTAAATAGGCGAAATTTAAAGGAATGTTTGCCTAGAAACAGAGATTAATAGTAGGTCAGCTTGATTAGGTTTGTCAAACTAGCAAAATTTTCAACAAGCACTTGTCCAAATGCACTTTTAGCAAAAATTAAAAGCCAACTTATGAGCCTGAATTTCTATAATTAGGAAAGTCAAAACTTATGAGGTTGCCAAACACGTGAAAAATAACATAGGAAAACAACTTCGTAAGATCTCCCCAACTGCCTTTTTTTAAAATAAATAAATGTTTCGTGTAATTAAGTGGTAATGACGAGTCGCTATATAAGCAATTAAGTATATCACATGCATTTGTGGACAAAAATCCAAGTCGTTGACTTTTGGGGAGGACATTTCCTTTTGTGTCTGTGTGGCTCTTGTTCGACATTCATTCAGGAGGACTGGAAAGCAGCTTACCTAGGGCTGTCAACGGGCCGGGTCCGGGCCGGAATTCATTATTCCTGACCCGGACCCGAATTACTATGCCGGATTCGGATCCGACCCGTTTACCCGACGGGTCTTTTATTCTATGTTCCGGATCCGGATCCGCGGGTCCCGGATCCGGATCCGGGTCTACCCGAACAAATTTACCAAAATTTATAATTTCTAATAAAAATGAGAAAAAAATATATTTGTAAACTAATTTCTAACTAATGCAAAGAAAAAATCAAATAAGAAAAGAAATCAAATTAACTTTATTAAAATACATCACCCTAATCAAATTATATTGATAAATATATATTTTTTAAATTATTAATTCATTTATATCCGGATCCGGGTCTAAAACGGGTCGGAATACTATATTCCGTATCCGACCCATTTTTTTGTTTGACAAAACGGATCCGAATCCGGATCCGGGAAACGGAATTAAATCCCTACCCATACCCGCAAAAATTTCACGGATCCGGGTCTAGACCCGACCCGTTGACAGGCCTAAGCTTACCCTCTAAAGTAGGGGTTTGTTTAGATAGTGAATTTATCCCAAATAATATTTCGCTTGTATCATTAACATATTTTTCAACTCACTTTTTTATATTTCTAACCACCTTTTTATCTCACATATGTCACATCACAAAAAGTGTTACAGTAATTATTCCGAATAATATTTCAAATACTCTATTTTTCTTATAGGAAAAGTGGATTCTACTATTTTCTGCCTTCCTCCTCAATTTTCCAAAATGGTCAAAACAACTCGTCAATGGGATTGCCAATTTTAGCGTAAAGTTGTAGCATGGCATGGACATGTTTTATACTATATATGACTTTCTCAAACCGAGCGTCTAATGTGTCTGTGTGTGTCTACGTGCATATGTATGTATATGTGTATGTCTATATATATATATATATATATATATATATATATTGTAGTATTTTTATTAATCCGATTTATGAAGGTAAAGTCATGCAACCGTGTGTGTCGATGACGGTTTATCCGTACTATATATATACTTTCCATGAATTTCTTTTTTAAAAAATAAATTTTTTGCATTAGGTAATTTGATATTTCGAAAGTAAATTAAGATTTCAAATCTTTGTATATCAACACTTTTTAAGAAGTGGTTTAAACGATCCAATGACCAATACAATCACCAAGAAAATGGTTTAGAGCTGCAATAATGTGTGAGAGAAAGCTGAAAAGTAACAGAACATGTGATTATCATCAATTTTCCATCGTATATTAAGCGTATGGCCAACTAAACTAGACAGCTTAAAAACGTGTTAAAAGAGAAAAACGTGATGAAAAGTTGACCAACCCAAGTCATGAATAACTGGAGAGAAGTCAATTTATAAATTGACTTCAGTCTTGCCGCGTAGAAAACTGCGCGATATTCTTCCAACTAAATATTGATGACTTCGGTCTTCGGTGGCGGCTCTAAGGCCACGCGGCCAAATTGTCCATGCAACGTAGCCTTTGCTACTTTCCCATCAAAATCTAGATAATTTTGTAATATGGCAACACTTTGCTATTATCAAGATTTTAAGACTTTTTATTTGCTGTTAAGGATTTAGGTCTTATAATTTTTCAAAAACTTATAGTTAAATTGAGAAAGTAGCTAAAATAAGTGCGCAACAAAATGACACTCTGTGCAGTTAAATAATGAATTACATGTAAATTCAGTGTACTGGACAATACTAATCAATGTTTCAAAACTCAAACTACACTGATCGGTTCAACCGAATAACTCAGAATAGAACAAATGTCTAATCCTAAATTAGACTAATCAGTGACACGATCAAATTCAGTCAAAAATCAAGTTTAACTAAGAAAGTTGAATAATAAAAAAAGAATTTTTTCTAAAATATTTTTATACTTTTTTCTCTGTTTTGTTGTACTTTTAATTTTTATGTGCAATTAATATACATACTTATAACATCATAAGGATGTAAAAAATTTTGGTTCCGCATTTTAAATCCCAAACCACCAAGCTCGGCCGCATGGATCCCTGTCCGAGTTTCAAATTAAACCTTGGTACTATTTGGATGCTCAATTGAAAAATATCAAAGTCCATTATTTATCACTTTAATTGTGTTCTTTGACTTGTTGGACGGCATCGAGAATGTAGCTGAAAGACTCTCTATTATTTGGCCTGCCGTCAAGAATGTCAAAGGATGAAGCCCCATGCAGCTTCTATCCAAAAGTCAGTCCATGGGGATCTAAGGGGGATACTAGTTTTTTATGCAGTACAAAAAAGAAAAAAAGAACATGTAACTTTTATGTTTAGGTGAAGAAACTTGGATGAATTTATGTACATAATTCTTGAATTCAAGATATTCACTTAGTACATGTCCACCAGAAACTTGGGAAAGCTACTTTTTATAAATAGAACAACTAAAAATTTGTATTGACCGTAAAATGGTTACTTTATACTAGGGCAAAAAAAAAAAAGTGAAGACATGAATTTAAAAGTGAAAATGAAAGAATATTGAATGAACTTTGTGTTCCTAAATGATTTTGATCAATGTGTGAAACTCACTCTTTCCTCAGACACCATAACTGCACGTAACCATTTTACAACAGGCCAGTAATTGGCGCAAGGGATAATTTCAGAAACCTCAAAACCTCCCTTGAGATTTCTGATAATTTCGCTCGTCTCACTTGTGGTTTACAAAATAATACTAACCTCCTCTACAGCGTTTTATTGGGATAAAATTACTCATATACCCTAATATATTATGTTTTATTGGAAATTAACATGTGGCAATTACGTAATTAGGTACTAATTAATAAAAATAGTTGCTGAAAATTTTTTAATGATGAACAGCAATCTACAATTACAAAATGGTGCCAATTGATATACCAAATATTCGTTCACTCTCATAAATTGATACACCAAATAGTAATTTATTTGTATCTAAAAAATCTTCACAGTTGCCTTACAATTACACTTGCAATATTTGTTCTTGATGCTAAAAAATGTGTATGAATTTTATGATTTCTTCCTATAGCTTGACAAGACCGTAATTTTTGCACCTATACTTCACCTTCAACTTGGAAAATCCACACAAAATCACTATTTTTTTCACCTCAATTTTTGGCTGTTTCAAGTGACAGTAAGATCCATCTTAATGTTTCTTATTGCCTTTTTATATGCAAAATGGTAAGGACTTGAAAAAATAACCATTGTAATCTAATGCACTAGTCATTCGTCCAAATTTGTAGAGAAAATTAGTTACTACTTATTTTTCGTTCTTTGTTATTTGCACTTACCTTCCCTCACTTTTAATAATATATTTTCCATTCCTTTACAATATAACTTATATACAAGCATAAAGAGTATTATGGAATAAAAGTTTTATCTCTCTTGTCGAAGCACTTTTTTAATGATATTTTTTTATTTGGACTAATTTTATTATCAAATCTTAACCTCAGGAGCGGTTAGTATAATTTTACAAATCTAATGGAAGGTCAATGAAATTATCCATTGGCATAATCATTGAACCTTACGAGACAAGTTATGGCGTATTAGTTACGTACCCTCTCATCACGTACAACTTTTGGATGTCGTTTCAAATTGCACCTGTGTGATTTGACTTCCATGGTGGCAATGGCTCCAAGAACTTTAAGCTATCCAAATCAACTTCCATTTCCATTTTCAAGTAAAGCAAAAAGGCATATAATATAGGTTCGACTTAGGTACAATTGAGAAGATTTTTACATTTAGATGGGGTAGACTAACATATATATTTTTTTCATTTACACTAACTCGATATATGAGTACAACAGTCTATAATGGTTTATCGAATCTTGAAAGAAATACCATCACCATATCAACTACATTGAAAGCCAACCGAACATGCACCACATAGAAGAAAGGTCAGTCTATTAATTAGATGTAGGAAATGTTAGGTTATTTTGTATTAGTATATGTTAGGTCTAATCCTGAAAAATTAATCAACGATAACAATAGAATTTTTAACAATTAAATAAAGATAATAATAAAGTAAATAAAATAAACAAAAAGACACAGTAAAATACTTGATTCGGCCAAATTGACTTGTGTCTGCGGATGAAAGGGTAGCAGATTTACTATAACAAAAAAAGAGTACAAAACTTAGAAAATAATTTCAAACTCCAAAGGCACCTAAAACGGAAAACACAACATAGCAATTTTTTTGAAAAATTGCTATGTTTTCCGTGAACACATTTTTTAATCAACTTTTTATCTCATATATATCAAATCGCTACAGTAATTTTTCTATAAAAAATCCAGAAAAATGCAATCCAAACAAAGCTAGCGCAAAATGCTTAACAACTCAAAGATCCACTAACTTGCTCTTTTAATTTGATATCTGACCAAAATTTCTCTTAAATCAAGGCAAGGGTCCCTCCAAAACTCTTTTGGGCTACTGCCTTTAATACACTCAAATTCATTTAAATCTATTGTATTTATAACCACTAAGAGAAGAGATTTCTTTGTAAAACTTTCGATGTAGGATATAAAGGCAAATTTAACAAATTTTAATCTTGACATGTATCTAACATCGCAAATAAATAGCAAACACGCTCCAACTTCTCCATAAAAGTCCAATAGATCCCAACGAACTATAAAAGTCCCGATGGACCATAATGAGCCATTAATGAACTAAGATGTAAAAAATTCAACAAATTCCAACGGGCTAAAACTCACAAAAAATTCAACAAATCTTAACCTCCTAAAATAAGGAACATAGCAATTTTGTTCTATCTTCTTCATAAACTTTCAACAAATTCTAACGAGCCAAATAGCTCTTATTCAAAAAACTTCTCGATAGAAGTCCAATAGATCCCAACGAACTATAAAAGTCCCAATGGACCATAATGAGCCATTAATGAACTAAGATGTAAAAAATTCAACAAATTCCAACGAGCTAAAACTCACAAAAAATTCAACAAATCTTAACCGGCTAAAATAAGGAACATAGGAATTTTGTTCTATCTTCTTCATAAACTTTCAACAAATTCTAACGAGCCAAATAGCTCTTACTCAAAATCCAACTAAACTACAACAAGGGATTTTTCTTCACCCTCTATAACACTAAATCAATATCTCAAAATTGATATTGATAGTTTGTTATTGTTGCCACAGAACCCAGAGCTCGAAGTTCTAATATCGGTTTGTTAAGTCTGGTTCTAAAAAATTAATTAACAAGAACAATAGAGTTTTCGGCAACCCAATAAAAACAATAACAAAATAAATTCGCAGAGCCCAAAGCTGAAGTTCTGATATCAGTTTGTTAAGTCTGGTCCCAAAACCTTAACTAACAAGAACAATAGAGTTTTTGACAAGTCAATAAAGACAATAACAAAGTAAATAAAATAAACAGAAAGATACAAAATTTTACGTGATTCGACCAAATTGACCTACGTCCATGGGTCCACAGGCGAAGAACTAACATATTTACTATAACAAAAATAGAGTACAAAATCTAGAAAATAATTCCAAAACTCAAAAGCACCTAAAATTGAAAATACAAAAGAGTCTAAATAGTATAAAATGCTTAACGACCTAAAGGCACATTAACTTGATTTTTAAGTTTTGATGTCTAATCAAAACCTCTCTTAAACCAGGGTATGGGCTCTTAAAAACTCGCTTGGTTTGGTGCTTTTGGCACACTTAAATTCACTTAAGTTCATTGTATTTATAATTGCCAAGATGAAAGATTTATTTATAAAACTTTAGGTAAAATTGCAAAAAAACTCCTTGTGATTTGACAAATATTTAATTTAACTCCCTCTGATTTGGAAACCTACAATATAATTTCTTGTGGTTTTGACTAAATTAAAAATTGGATAGAAAGTATTCAATCTAACGATTGTGTGTGAAATGTCAATATTGCCAATACTATACGTGAGATGTTTTTTATTAAATTTTCAATTTAGTCAAAACTATAGAGACTTATGGTGCAGTTTTTCAAACAAGAGGGAGTTAAATTAAACGTCCGACAAACCATGGGAAGTTCATTTATATAGGAGCAATATTGATATTTCACGTATAACTATTAGATTGGATGTTTTTCGTCTAATTTTCAATTTAATTGAAATTTTAAGGAGTTATAGTGTAGGTTTCCAAATTAAAGGGAGTTAAATTGAACATTTAACAAATCACAAGAAATTTTTTGATATTTTACCCTAAAATTTTCAATGTGAGATACAAACACAAACTCAACAGCATATTGGTGCATCTAAATACATCTAGCCGCGTAGCCTTGTTGGCATTTGGCTCTCCCAGTGTTGCACGTCAATTGTAATTGAATTTTAGGCCGCCAATATCCTTATCGTAACAGCTGCCGTGGTCTCCTGATATAGTCAAAGCTGTGGAAGTAAAAGACAGCGACAGATCGCTATTCTACTTCGAGAGTTCCAATTTTTTGTCCTGTAACTTTTTGTTTGAAGTTTCGGCCGCGGTACATGTGCATCCAGTAAGCAGTGTTTTCAGAACCGGACCGGACCGGCCGGTTCGACCGGTTGGACCGCGAACCGGCCATGTCACCGGTCCGGTCTAATGCTAAAGCCGGAAGTTCATGGAGAACCGTTGAAACCCGGACGAACCGGACGAACCGTGTGAACCGTTAAGAACCGTGAACCGGCGGTTTTTTAAAATTTTCAACAAAATACCAAGAATGGTGTAGCCATGATTCGAACCTGGGTCTCCCAATTTGCATATGACAATCTTACCGCTAGACTGTAGTTAAGTTTGTTGAGAATTCTACTTGACTAAAAAATATATTAGAACATCAAGTTCTTCTCTTTTTTTTTTTTTCAATTTTTTCTTCTTAACCATTTTTAACCCAAATATCCACAACAAGATTTTCTCAAGTCTTCACCATTATTATCAGGTTATTATCTTTAGCAGATTGTAAACAAGTTGAAAATTTCAACTTTTCTTGTTTTCCAACATCTTGGTAAGTTTAATTTTTTTCTTTTCAAGGCTTTTTTTTTCTATATTATTATCTTTAGTTGATTTTTTTGCATTTTCTTCTTTTTCCCCTCAATTTTCATATGTTTCCCTCATTTTTTGTTTTATTTTTATTTGATTAATTAAGGATGAAATTTTTGCAAAAGTAGTGCACATCCATGTAGGAATTGGGTAGGAATTACAAATAATAACATTGGGCTGGTAAAAAATATGGTAGTTGGCACATAATCGAAGCTATTGATAATTGAATTTAAAATAATTAATGGTATAGGATCATTGAATTTAATATAACATGTTAATTAGTAATGTTTAGTAGCAATTAATTTTTTATGTGTTTAACTGTATATTTGTTTTTCAAAAATTTTTAGTTTTTTTTTTAGTTTGAGCAATTAGATTTATATTTTTATAATAAAATTTTAACTTTTTCAGCTTAAGTTGATTAAATTGTGAAGGTGGTGTGGTTGCTTATCATGCCACTCATAAAATTTGCTATTCAAATGGTTTGTCTTAACTTGAACTCTTTTATGGATTTTTTTAAGGGTTGTAAAAGAATTTCAATATTTAATTTATTTATTTTTTGTGTTTTTATTTGTGATAATTGGTGAACATTTGGATTGTATCTATTTATGTTTATAATGAATTTATGAAAACTTGTGGTGAATTATGATATTTTAATTATATTTAATCATTCCATGTTTTATGTATAACTTTTACGAAATTTATTATTATCATAACTTAAATTAAGTTATGTTGGTAAAGTTCAAGTGTAGAATGAAACCTGCTTAGTACTTAACACTAAAAAAAAAAAAAAAAAAAAAAACAGTGAACCTATGAACCGGCCGGTTGGACCGGTCGGACCGGTCGAACCGTGAACCGGCAACCTCTCCGGTTCACTGACCGGTCCGAGTTTAAAAACATTGCCAGTAAGCAGCGCTCCAATGCAACGAGTTGTATAATAATTGCAAGGGATTTGGGAAGCTGATGATTG
The DNA here is from genome assembly GCF_003713205.1 of Coffea eugenioides. Lineage (NCBI taxonomy): Eukaryota > Viridiplantae > Streptophyta > Magnoliopsida > Gentianales > Rubiaceae > Coffea > Coffea eugenioides. The sequence goes on from NC_040036.1 coordinate 71,982,761, forward strand.
TGGTTTGTTCCAGTTTTATACTACTATTGTTATATTTGTTATAGTATCTACCGTACAATGATATAACATATTTATTTTTGAGCAAAAGTTAATGTGTACAAATAAAATATGATATATTAAAATAGAACAATATGATATACATCAAATTATATAACATATTCATTAATTGTATAGAATTGCACAAAACATCATTGTCGTATGACTAATGTTTTGGAAAATGAGTTAAATTGGCCGGCTTGATTTATTGAATTGTAAATTGATTGAATCGATAAAATTAAAAGTAGTCAAAATAGGGTCAAAATCAGTCAAAAATCGATTGAATCGATAATAAAAAAAATAAAACTAGACTTTTGAACTAATTTGCCAATAATTTTTCTTTTCTTTTTTTTTATAATTTACTTTCAATGCTATTTTCTAACTATAAATAAACAAAAAGCTAAACCGTCGGCCCGAAAGGTTGAACCAGTTGAGCCGATTAAACTGCAAATTGAAAACACTGCCTACGGTTTATAGGGAAGGTGTGCCCATCTTTTTCATAGTATTTGTATTTTTCAAAAACATTGCCTACGGTTTATGGATGTCCCCACCTTTTTTATATTTGTATGTTTCAAAAAAAAAAAAAAAAGGACATATGAGCGAAAATGCTTCTAAAGTACAGTATCCAACTTCCAAGAAAGTAGAAAAACCCACATGAAACCGTAACAAACCGTTTTCCAGTCATCATTTATTAATTTTGCCATGTTGTTTTCATGGCTGCTTTTCGTTGAGGTTGCTTCTTCCCTCTTTCTTTCTTTCTTTCCTTTTGGCTTTTTTTGATTGGCCCCATCTACAGATTTCAAACACTATAATAGCGTATGAAGAATGGTGGTTGTGGAAGCATGACGCATGTATATTATATATACAGTTGTGCATTTGCTTCCAATTGTCAAGCCATTGAGCTTCTTGACAATTGACAAAAACCTTTCCTATAAGAAAGTCATCTTCTCTTATCTACTTCTTGGCCATCTCTTCATCTGAACAACAATCATAGCAACGTCATTCCTTTGCTTGAAGAGCTATTTCTGAAGTTTTGCTGAAACTATCAAGCTTTTTTTTAGTGGAGGTTCGTTTTTCTCACTATAAATTTACATGGTTTTATTCTCTTTTTTGGGAGAAAAAAGTTTGTTATGGAATAGATTTTTTTTTCTTAGTACTTTAACTTCTGGGTTCTTGATTGTTCAATATTACAGTCATGCTGATATTTCGGAGAAAGATAACCCACAACTTATTTTTTGTAAAAGGTGAACTTTTTGTAATTTGTGTCCTTTCGGGGTTATAAAAACATTTAGTATGCTTGGAGGGAGGATTCAGGACTGCGTGCAAATAAGTTGTCAGATTTGAAGAAATGATGCATCTGCAGAACTTCATTTTCTGTTGCTCTTCCCAAGTCCACTGTACTAAGACTGTGGGCTAAACTGGTGTACTAGCAGATGATTTCGTCAGGCTATTGCACTTGTAAATTTTTTGGGTTTGTGGTGTAAATACTTCTTCCAATAGTTAATTTGTATGTTTGACTTGGGTAGAGAAACAGTTTAGTACGGAAAAGGGCATCCGTTTGATTTAAGAAAGTTTGTGGTGTTTGAACTTTAAGATGAACTGAGTTTATTGATTGAATTTAGTGAAGGAATCTTAATTGTTCACCACAGAGTACAGATGTTTTGATCCATCAATTAAGTAAATTTTAATTGGCTTGTGAGATTTGACTACTGGCTTAGTGGATCTTATTTTAATAATTTTTGCTTGACTTTGTGGTGGGCACACTCTGCTTTTAATTTTGTACATTGGTAATCAAGGAGCTCAAAATGGTTGTTGATCATGATTAATTTTTCCCCAGTTGATTAAACTATTAAAACCAGACAGGCCCTTTACGGTTAGGTGTATGGGCACTTGAAATCTTCTCTAATTCAGTATCTGTGGAGGAATAATACCTTAACATGGTTGATAATTTCAAGGTTTAGACTTGCATCAATGTTGGAAAGTTGCTTTCAGTAGTGCTATTGATGTTATGATGTTGTCTGTTTTGTGGGGATAATTTGATAAGAAATTTGCGAGAGAGTTTCATTTAAATAAGTTCTTGGTACTTTATTCTTTCCAACTTAAGAATTATGCTTTGCCTTTCAAAAAAAGAATTGAGTATGCTTTGAACCAATTCAAGAAAAGAAAGGAAGAGGACAAAGGTGGGGTGTCCCAATGTTGCAAAAAGGAAAATTAGGTTCTCATTAAAATGAAATAATGTTGCAAAAGCAATGTGCTACTATTCTGCAGACGATACAGACAATGTAGTCCATGTGTCCGTAATTCCATAATTCCATCAGTGGGGCTTCATTACTGACTAAAAATTGTTTCCTTCTTCAGGGAGAGTGATAGGAGAAAGGCAGCATGGAAGAAGGCTTGCTTTCTGGAAGAAGCAGAGATGAAGTCACAAGTAGGAGCTGCTCTGCAACACTTATGGTCGTTTTTAGTACTGCAGTTGCTGCCTGTGGCTCCTTAGCCTATGGATTTGCAGTAAGTATGGAACAGATGAAAATATGCACTATTGTACGGTTTGATGAAAATCAATTATGAAAATTTCTGAACAAATTTTGGTTCGTATGTGCACGTCTGTACTACTATTTTGCAAAGTTTATGTAGAAATTAATCTGTGAAGAAGTCTTTCACTGTGATGCTTAACAAATTTGGTTGTCGATTAGGTAATTGGTCGTTCCATTAAAATGTTTGGCAAATCACCAATCTCTATTTGGAGATAATTTTTTAAAGGGAGAAAGTATGTTATTTCTGCGGAAACCAAAGGAGTCTGCACTTCGCCTGTTAAATGTTACAATTGGGTCATCTGATAACAAGCATGAATTTGTAGCAGGATAAGGTCTAGTGGAGACGTGTGTTCTTAAGGTACTTGCTTTTTAGGCGTTCATGGGTTGACATCAACTAATTTCTGCAGGTTGGGTATTCTTCTCCAGCCGAATCAGGAATTATGCATGACCTCGACTTATCTATTGCAGAAGTAAGTGTGTGCATTTTACTATAGTTGGTTGGTTGTTCCCTTCATTATCTTAAAAGATTTCCAGTGCATCAGGATATAATAGCTGACCGACAAGATTAAAAAAGGGAATCAGTAAGCTGAAGAAATGCCTGCTTAAACAAGTTGCTGCATGTTTAAAGGAAGAAGAATCAGAAAAACTGAACAATACATTGAATATTTACCACAAATTTCGTTTTATTGACCTTTCTTTTACTCTTCTAGTACAAATATCTGTATTTTGGTTGATTATTAGGTTTAGAGTGAGCAATTAATTGACGGGTATCAGGAGAAAGTGCATCAGATAACCTAACAGCAACCGATAAAAATTGGCTTTGATGCACATGTCTTCAGCTGTATTGTGAACTTGTGTCCTTGTGGTGATATCGGTTTAGGAGAAACAAGGTCTTTAAATGAACCACAACCTAACAATTCTTCCTAAGCGTCTAAACTTAGTGTTTCTTGAGTTGGGGACATACTTGAACATAATGCCAATAAGAGTTGTTATACTGCTTTTCCTTTTTACTGGAAAGTTTTCACCTCTAGGACTAATTATGTTTCCTTAAAAGCCTGCTCATTTCTCTTCTTCCACGTGAATAATGGGGGAAGATACTTCAAGAAAGAGGAGTCAGCCTGTTCTTGTTTTCACAAGCCTTTGTAACGTCTTAACTTCATTAAACTGAAGATGGACTGAATGTTGACACTCTTGAGCTGCCTGAATTAATAAAACCTGAAAGGTGACTAGTGTGTGAATGCTGCAAATCTGACTAGTTTGAATTATAGGGAAAACAACACGATCTTGTCCCAATTCTGTTTGGCTTCAGTGAATGGTTACCAATCTTAAACTGATATTGTGAGCTATTCCCACAACCATGTGCAATTTTCTCTCCATGTTTCCTGCACACATAGATACTTTTCAAACATAATAACTATACTGGGGCCATACATTTGAATCAACTTTAGTCTCAGTGGTTTATTTTTGCACAGAGCATACATTCATTGGTATAGTACAAGATTTTGTTGTGTATTAGAAGGAGTAAGCTGATCTTTTCCTTTTCTTTTTGCTCCATGTGTAGTACTCTGTTTTTGGTTCAATCTTGACTTTTGCTGGAATGGTGGGTGCCCTAATCAGTGGCAAATTATCAGATTTTTTTGGCCGAAGAGTTGTAAGTTTCTTAGTTGTCGAAACTTGTCTCTTTACTTCTTACAGAATTATATTTCCAATAAAAATTGATCTTTAATGCAGACAATGTGGATTTTGGAGATGTTTTTCATTGTCGGGTGGATTTTAATAATGGTTGGAAAGGTACTCTTAATTCCATTCTATTTGTTCTACAGCTCGATTTGAATGTATTTTCATCTTTTTCTGTTAAATGGCTTGAATGAGATAGTGTATGTAAATAATAATTCTTGGACTAGCTGCACATCATATTTGTTGGAATTGCGATACTGTTTAAGCCAGAAGTTAATCCAACCTTAGTTTACTGATACTCTTCCAAATGGATTCTAATATTCTTATTTTGGTGGGACTTCACAATCAAAGCGGCATTGTAATTAAATCCATTACAATAATGAATGAGTGATGGTAGTATGTTATGTACTCATGCACTCTGATGATTTTACTACAGCAGATCTAAAGCAGTTTAGCCTACATTTATTACAGTGAGTTAAAGGAAATGTAGCAACAGAAGTAGTTTGTTTTTGAAAATTTAAGTATCAATCTCAGTTGGTAAATGATTATCATCTTTCTTTTAGAACATTTTTTGTTTTTTTATGTTACACATTAAAATTAGGTTGGGAAAAAAAAGATGTTAATGACTATCAACTTCTATATACACTGCACAATTTGTGCTTTTCTCAATAATCATTGTGGTTCTCTTTTTCTTAGAAGTACCACATCAGCCAGCTGTAAACAGAACATTCTTTCTGAACAGGAAAAAAAAATATTGCTAATAGATCACCATACATGTTCACTAGGTGTCTGTAATTTCAGAATGTTCTCATATTTTACTTGGGGATAGTTTTGTTTCTATTCAGTGACTACTCTAGCTTTGAGTTTCTAATTGTATTATGCTCTTTTTGAAAGAATGCTTGGTGGCTTGATGCTGGAAGATTTTTAATGGGAATCGGAGCTGGACTTCATTGTTATGTGGTAATTGTTACAGTTATTGCATGCCCATGCCCTTTGTTATTTTCTCTGTGAATTATGTATACCATTCGTTACCAAATTTTTCTTGCCAAGCAGGCACCAGTCTATATAGCAGAGATTACTCCAAAGAACATTCGAGGTGCATTTACAGCCGTTGCTACGGTATGGGAAATATATTGTTTATTCAATATAGCAGATTCATTGGCATATTTTCTTCTTCTTGTTCTTCCTTTTCAATTCATATATTTTTTTAACAATGCACTGATTGTTTTGCAGTTCACAGTAACTTGTGGCTTTTCAATAATGTTTTTCATTGGGAATTTCTTGACTTGGCGTTCATTGGCTATATTTGGTAAGAAGTGTTGGCATCGAATTTTTATCTGTTTCATACGTTCCAACTTTAAGGGATGTAAATAGTTACATTTGGTTACTTTTGCAGGAGTGATGCCTAGTTTGGTCCATATATTAGGCGTATTCTTCATACCTGAGTCCCCTAGATGGCTGGTGAGTTCAACCGAAAATTCTAGTGCATCTGTGTTTCATTTGCACTGTAATCATTTTTACTTCTCATGAATATGGGGATTGGGGTAACTTCTGGATGTTTCATAGAATTTGGTATGATGAATTTACTGATGTAGAATTACTTAAAATTGTTCTTTCGCTTTTACCTGCACTCTATGCTGAGATGGTATGAGTTATCATCTGCACATGCATATGATAGACTAATCAATGAAGCATCTGCAGGCAAAGATTGGCAAAGAAAAAGCTGTAGAACTAGCTTTACGGCGTTTGAGGGGAAAAGGTGCTGATATCTTTTCAGAAGCTGCTGAAATTAAAGTAACTTCTTACTCTGGACTATGTTCTTAAGCATTGAGATGATCTTGTTTTTCAAGTTTGTTTGTGTTTGCCAGCCAAGGAATTCTTTAACCATATTGGTCACTGTTTTACAGGACTATACAGAAACAGCCCAGCTACTCCCTAAATCAAGATTTCTTGACTTGTTTGACAGAAAATATGCTCATCCACTTATAGTATGTTTTACTTAAGACTCAAGCTGGATTTGGTTCTTCCTGTTATTTGTGAAGTTAATAACTAACATTTATTTGCTAGGTTGGTGTGGGGTTGATGGTTCTGGTACAATTTGGAGGGACAGATGGAGTTTCATCTTATGCCAGTTCAATTTTTGAGGCAGCTGGTAAGCACCATATTGCAAACTTCTCAATACATCTCTAGAATACTATACTTCAACGAATGATGATTTGAACAATAACTTTTGACTAGGTTGCTCTGCTGGCATAGCATCTACTGTAATGGCAACAATCCAGGTTTCTTTCTCTTGCAAATGATGCCTATTTAACAGAAAAATGTTACAACATTCAAATATCTCAAACCGTGTTTGTCATTTTCAGCTTCCTTTTGCTTCTCTGAGCGTACTTTTAATGGACAAAGCTGGACGGCGTCCAATTCTGATGGTTAGTTTGAATCTGATTGTCAATTCTTTTTGGTTTCAGACATGAGTACTGAATATAATTGCTGAATTGAAACTTTGTAGTTTACTGCTGTTGGATCATGCATAGGATGCTTTCTCGTAGGACTTGGGTTCTTCTTTCAGGTATTAAAATTTGAGTTTACTTATTTTTTCGTTAATATTCCCTGTTATTTTTCATAGCTTTGCTTATGTGGATTATCAATTTATCATACTTTAACATTCTGACCTGGTGGTAGCAGGATCACAATTTATTTAAGGAGTTCTCTGCACCTTTAGCACTGACAGGATTGCTGGTGAGTTTACCTGATCCAAGTAGTTTTTTCCTTTTATCTGCATTTCCTTACAAGGATTTTTAGCCCCTTAGTGATTTATTTTTAGTTGCAATTTACTTCATATGTTCTCTTTTTATGTCCAATCTTGTGTATGGTGGCCTGCATTTGTGTCACTGTTGCATGATTACCTAAACAAATTTGAAAATTCCTGCTATCCTTCCTTCTTGATGAAGTTTTTCTCAAACAAAAAGGTTTATCTACTGCCAAGCTTACTAAGAATATTGCATGGTTAATCTGTTTTTTTTCTCAATAACCAGATATACTCCGCATCGTTTTCAGCTGGAATGGGCGGTACACCATGGGTAATCATGTCAGAGGTAAGATTTGCATTTAAAGCCTTTTGAGGAATGCTAGCCATGAACTTGACTTTCTATGCAAGACTATAGCTAAACTGGGAGGAGTGTTTTTATTTCAGATCTTTCCCATAAACATCAAAGGTACAGGTGGAAGCCTTGTGACCTTAGGCAACTGGTTTAGTTCTTGGATCGTTACCTACGCTTTCAACTATCTATTTGAGTGGAGCTCATCAGGTGATGCATCCCATCTTTTTTATTTTCTGGTTTCCTTAAACATCTTTTTGAACAGCTTCTCTAACACTTAGATTACATGCTTGCAGGAGTATTCTTTGTATTTTCAATCGTTTGTGCCTTAATCATTCTATTTACTGCATTATTGGTGCCTGAGACGAAGGGACGAACCTTAGAAGAAATTCAAGAATCTATGGCGCTACTCAAGTAGAAGATTCCCAGAGAAGTAAAGCAAAGTTCCTAGAAATGTTTGTTTCACAGTGCAAACGAGACACAAAAGGAAAAGAAAAGCATTAGATGTGGATCTTCGGTATAGGTATTTTAGAAGATCAAGGACATTACAATATAGTTGGGAGGTCAAGAGTCTGGTCCAGCACATTTGCAGTTGAAGGATGCCTTCAAAGGAGATGTCTCACCGGATTCTACAGCATCTATTCTTCTATCAGAATTGGAATACATATGCATATAATCCCTAGGTAACTTGTGTAGAGATAGTCCATTCTTACAATCAAATTTTGATTTACTGTTACAACTGGTATAAATGTAAAACGTTCTCCTCACCTACTAAGGTATTGAGGATACATTCTTGAGATGCTGAAACTGAAAGCATCTCTGTTATTATCATTGTTTTGTATATACTGTATTGGTTTAGTGGAAAAAGGAAATGAAAAACTTGGGTGAAGTCTCCAGAGTGTATGTTCCAATTTCCAGTCCCACCAGTATGTGCATCGATGTAAAACTTTCTGTAAATGTCAAAAGGAACATGATATCATTGCAAATTATGACTTCAAAAAAACCAAATGGTAGTTTAGTTGTTCTGCAGAACACTAACTAGTGGACACAAAGTGCTAAGTCTGCTAGAGTAAGTGCAAAATCTTGAAAAGAAGCTAAGTAACAATGTAATGAATGACAAGCCAATGAAAACAAGTGAAAAGCCTGATAGAAAGCTAAAGAATAGTCCGATCAATGGTAAGTCAGCGTAAAAGCAAGAAACAAAGCCAAAAAACACATTGTTGTGGGTCATTGAGTTAAAACCACTGCCATACTGAATGAAGCGATCAGTGACAGCATAGCTCTGAGAAATTTTGATAATTAATTTCCCTGTCCAAACTAGTTTTTTACAACTTGGAGTTAAGAAATATTGTGACCCTACAAGAAATCTTTCTAGAAGGGAAAAGAACTAGAAGTTGTAGTTGTATAGCATAATAATGTGCTGGACAAGCAAATAACAAAACTTATTAAGAAGCATTTGCTATTAGTTCAAAAAAGACAAAAAGAACAGCCAACTGCTTGTTGCACAATGGATCTCTACACTAGTACAGACAAAAAAACCACGCAATCTACAGCAAATCTTGCATTAATTTTTGTTGAAATTCTTTTAAAAATGATATTATCTTTTTTAAAAAAAAATTATTTTAGTGTTATTATATAACAAATTGCAAATTGTCTATTAGAGATTCCTTCAAGCACATGTTGCAAAAGGGGGATCTCTCTCTTGAGCGGCAATATTTTCTCATGCAAACTGAGGGTAGTTGAAATGTTGAACTGAATAAGAACAATCCGCTGCTAGTTGATCTGCAATTTGAGTTCATTTGATTTTGTCGCCAAAAGATGAAGGCACCAAACACAGTTGATTTTGATGAAGAGGCCACTTCCCCTTTACTTGAAAGTGGAAGTTGTGACACTGAAAATAATGTAGATGCTGAGAATGAAAAGAGTAATACTCCTGCAAATGCTCTCACACCTGTGGTCATATTCAGCACTTCTGTTTCTGTCTTGGGCTCCTATGTCTTTGGAACTGCGGCAAGTACAAATCCAGCATAATGCATCCCCAATAATGATTGCTATAAATTCAGACTGACAGATTTGAGTTCATGTTTGACATCTTTGCATGGCATCATTGCTTTTATAGTTCAACACATGTATTGTATTACTGAACTTAGTTTTTCAAAGAATCAAAATTTCAAATTATTATATCCACTAACATAATACGTTAATTTCTGAACAGGTCGGATTTTCATCTCCTGCTCAATCTGTAATTATGAATGATCTAGGCCTTTCCATAGCTGAGGTAGGTTGCTTGATCTTCTTAATGATGTAAAAGAAAGAGTCTCTTTCCAAGGGCTATAATTATCTTTACTTTGAAAAATAAAACTTTTTCAGAGTATCATTTAATTGCTTGTGTGCAAGATTATAGCAAACTGTTATTTTCTATGATAGAAGCACTCTTCTTTAGACATTCATCCTAGTTTTGGGTGATTTTAAGAAATGCTTATTACTATTCATGTGATGCCTGAACTTGCAAATGAGGCTAATGCAGGTACATCCTGCTCTGCTTAGTAGTCTAACAATTCATGGTTTATTTTGGATCCAAAGAAATTGGCAAAGAAACAACAAAGAAGAGTGGAAAGATATGGCAATGGACTCAGTAACTTGTAGACTAAATAACGCTTGAGAATTGGCCAGAAAAAAAAAGATAATAAAGAGTAAAGACAGATGTTCAATTCAAAATGCTTGTAATGCACTATCTGAATCACTCTACAAAAATTATATGTCTGCTTCTTGACTTGAAAATGCTTCTGATCACACAGATAAAAGTAGGTTTTTTATCTCATACATTCTGGCTCTTCTAGAAATTTTGTATTGCACTGAGTTCATACTTCTCAGGAGTAAATAGGAACCAAAGTTTGAAAGGGTGCAGAATATGAGTTACTAGTTCTCTGGTTCCGTAGCCTTCCCAGCAACCTGTTTCTGATGTTTCAGTATCTCATCACACACCTTGTGATTCCTCACTTTGGTGAAGCTGCTGCTTTATTTGCACTAGTGGCCATCCCTGTGAAGGATCAAACATGAGAAATTCTCTTCTTTTTGGTTGTTTTGCAGTACTCCTTGTTCAGTTCAATACTAACAATTGGAGCAATGTTCGGTGCAATACTGAGTGGCAAGATAGCAGATGCCATTGGGAGGAAATATGTAAGTTCTGTAACACTAAGTTTCTACAGACAAAGCATCTAAAGAACTTCAAATCTTTCATAGACTGAGGATCCACATAAATTTTCTCCTTCCGTTCTCCTTTACTTGGTGCTATGGTATTCAAAAGCATGTAAATAAAATTTTTCGATGACATTATGTCTTGTTACTTTTGGTCTTTTTGTCTATACACACTATGAATATTTTGCTTGCATTCACGTTAACTAGCTGAAAAGTTACAACAGGTTTATCAGCTGAAAGTAAAAGAAAGATAGATTTTACTTCTTTTTGTTTCTAACGAAATGAGTTGAGGTAAAATGCAGACGATGTGGTTCTCAGAACTGTTTTGCACTGCAGGATATCTCGTACTTTTAACTTCAGAGGTACTTTTTCATCTATTCTTTGTCTTCAGTAATTTCAGTCCTTTTACTTTTGGAAGTCACAATCAGATTCTTTAAAAGTAGGTATCCCTGGAGTAAGATTGTTGACATCATTACAGAGCAAAATCATGAAATTCATACTTGATTTTTTTTTCTTTTTTTCTCGTTATTGATGTATTCCTCTCTATCCTGTGGAATGACATCATAAGCGGTTTCCAAGTAAAGAGCCTTATTGAAGTGAAGTCACTAGGTTACTGATAATACTGGATCTATTTTTTCTTTTGTAAATAACTGCTTGTCCATTTTAATATTATACTTTCTGTCTAGATCAAATCATCATCTATTAGGCATAACCTATAATGATGAATGGTGTGATGATATGCTCCACGATATCAAATTTTCCTGAGATCAAATTAAGTTGGTTGTGGTTGTCGACAGAGTGCTTTGTGGCTTGATGTTGGAAGGATTTCAACAGGATTTGGAATTGGGATTTTATCATATGTGGTAATTAAAGTAATCTTTCACTTCAAGTAGTTTCTGTAACAACTATTGGATACTCAGGATGGTTCAGTTTCTGAATCTCAAATAGGTACCAGTATATATCGCAGAAATAACGCCTAAAAATCATAGAGGAGCATTTACAATTCTCAATCAGGTAAAGAAAAATGGTTGTACTAGTAAAACCTTCACTCCTGTAGACAGCTTCTGATGCTAGATGCTTTAATTCTTCAGGTTATGATATGCTGCGGCCATTCAACAATGCTTGTAATTGGAAATTTCGTATCCTGGAGAATGTTGGCTTTGATTGGTAACTCTGTTTGCCCTATTTCCAATGGATGAGATGTATGTCACCTTAGTGGACTTTCTTACCTTCTGTGTTATTATAGGAAGCATTCCATGTCTTCTACAGCTGCTAGGCCTTTTCTTCATTCCAGAGTCTCCAAGGTGGCTGGTAAGTGTTAAAAACTGTAGTAACGAATGGTAACAGAAATATATGCTTTTTATCCTATGCTCAATCAAATGGTCGATGCAATAGAGGAAATTTAATGACTCTTTAACTTTCTGCAGGCTAAGATTGATAGGTGGAAAGAATGTGAAATGTCTCTGCAGCGCCTTAGAGGAGCTAATGCTGATATTTCAGGAGAAGCCATTGACATTAGAGTAGCATTGAGATTCAACCTCATCACTGTTTCGTTTTTCTGGGATATGTTCAACAACAGAAAAACTAACATATAATGCATTCCAGGTCTATACAGAAACCCTGCAACAATTCTCGGACTGTAAACTGACTGACTTGTTCAACAGAAAATATGCTCACGCAATGATTGTAAGCCATTTTCTCAGTCTATAGCATTATTTATTCATAATATTGGACGTGAAAGTAGTCAATCCTTTAATTTCTCTTCAGGTCGGGCTAGGACTGATGGCATTTCAACAGGCTGGAGGGGTCAATACCATTGCATATTATGCAAGTTCAATTTTTGAGTCAGCTGGTCTGTAAGAAAGTCTTGCTCTTAATTAAATCTCCTTGTTGATGCTTTCAGAAAGACAACAAAGTAATTGGTACATCAATAACTGAAATCTGACAGGTTGTTCGGGTGCCACGGGGACTATGGCGTTGGCTTCAGTTCAGGTTTTCCTACACTATGCATGGAAACTGTTATGTTTTGGGATTTTGTTTCATACATTCCATGAAAATTTGGTCTATCTACAGTTTCCAATGACCATTTTGGGGAGTTTGCTAGTGGATAAATCAGGAAGGATACCGCTCCTCATGGTGAGCAATTGGAGGTTTTTAATTAAAAAAATTGTAGAGTATCAATATCAGCTCAAACCAAGTCTACTGTTCTTCCAGGTTTCTGCAGCTGGATCATGCTTTGGTTGGCTTCTAGTGGGATTGTCATTCCTATTGCAGGTTTTGCCTTAAATTATCCAGTTCTTTCAAATTATTGAGCTTTTAATAAATTTATGTACTCAAAGAACGTACTTGGCAAAGCAGGACCTTCAACTCTGGAAGGCCAGCCCAATTTTGGCATTAATTGGTGCACTGGTAACGTTTCTTTTGGTTTGTTGGTATTTGTAGACAAAATGCAACATATATTTATAGTAATGATATATGGGATTCTGCTATCAGATATTTGTAGGATCCTTCTCACTGGGAATGGGAGGAATTCCTTGGGTGATAATGTCAGAGGTAAGCCATTCAACTACCAGTTAAAAAGTGAAGTCCAAATGACCTTAAAAGTAAAAAATTTCTAAGGAAAGACAAAAAACCTAGTTAAATTAAGTGAAGCCCAGAGAATAAAAAAGCTGGTCTCATGGTCTCATTTTCATAGGTCTTTCCCATACATGTCAAGGGTCTAGCTGGAAGCCTGGTGACAGGAGTGAACTGGCTTGGTTCTTGGTTGATTTCCTATTCCTTCAATTTCCTTGTTCAATGGATTACCTCAGAAGGTAATAGTCAGAACTTGAAGATTATTTGTCTTCAGAATCCCTTTTGATGTCTAGGCATAGGTTGAATTTTAACGTCTTTCTTTTGTTTTCAGGGACATTTTTTATGTATTCCATCATTTCAGGTTTAACTCTGATATTTGTTAAGAAGCTTGTTCCAGAGACCAAAGGGCGTACGCTGGAAGAAATTCAGGCATCCTTGGTTTTGTTTACAAGCAAGAATTGAAATCTTGAATTCTCTAATTCATCATCCTAGGATGAGTTGAGCTGAGATGATTTTTTTCCCACAAGTCTCCATGTGATGCTAAATTGTCTGACAAAGGATGAGAGTACAAACAATTGGAAGTGTTTATGTGATGAACACTTTAACCACTTTCAATTCTTTGGACATCAGATATATAGCTGTCCAAGTTGTGAACTCATGTAATGCAAGGGAATGTAATATTTGTTGCATTTGAATTTATAGTTTTTGGCACTTAAATCTCATAAATTAAAGAATTAATCTTGTTGGTATGTCAAGGGTAAAAATGTTACATCAGAAATATAATTATACACAATTTAGTACCATACCTGAATAATATTAGAAGTCTACATCATTTTGTATAACAAGCTTAGAAGTTCTAGTCTTCTAGACAACCCAATGGAAAAGAGAAAAGGTAAAAATTTTACTTTGCATCCTTCAACTATATATACTTGGATTCTCACTTTGATCTCTAAATTTTAAAATAAAACACTTTACTCCCTAAAATATAAACTTTATCTCACTTAAGCAAAACCTGTCCCACTTTAAACCCTAAAGTATAATCTGTAAAGTATAAGACTTTTTATACTTCAGTCCCTAAAATGGGATAGATGTTATATTTAAGTGGAAAAGATTTTATACTTTTGGGATTAAGCATTCGAGTGAGACAAATTTTACTTCAAGTGAGACAGAATTTATACTTCATGGATTAAAGTGGCTCACTTTGAAGTTTAGCAACCAAAATGAGAATGCAAATATAGTTGAAAGGTGCAAAGTCGAATCAACGCAAAGAGAAGTAGATAAAGTAAGAAAAATGGGATCAAGGGTCTCACAAGTTGAAATCTGTCCAGTTCAAATTAGCTAATGTAATTTTTGCCGTATTTGGTGTAGAGTCATAGAGTTTTGATGTAATCAGCAATTTAGTTGCACTAGTTGACAAATTCAAATTAAAATCAAAATTGTACAAATTTAGACCAAAAATTTTAAGACTACACGCATAATTTGAAATAGATAAAACTCAACTTGTGAAACCCTAATCCATGAAAATGGTCATAAGAGCCATTAGGCTAGGAAATCTCCTATAAGTAATTCTAGTCACGCAATATAGAGATTTTATAGTAGCATTCCATTTTCTCATTCAGACATTGAGTGATCCTTTTAAGGAGCATGAGAAACCTTTCATACTAATTGTCTTGTGCCGATAATACAAATGAAAGAGAAAACCTAGCGGACTTGTACACAAATTTTAATGTTCTTGCTTTGGTAGGCAATTGGTCCTGAGCCAACCTCAAACTAAGAATTGCTAAAAAAACCTGCAACAAATGAAAAATGAGGGAGTCAAGAATAAATCACATTGCCAAATAAGTCTGCTATATATAAAATTGACATTCAAGATACTTCATCTGGATTTATCTGTCACACATGAGTCAGCAATCAATAAATTATCAATGCCAAACAAATTTAATTGTAGCAAAAGCCAGGACAAACTTCACGTTACCACCTGTTATTTGTCCCTGTGCCTATCTCGGCTGTAAAGATCGAGCACATTAGAAAATCAAAAAATATTCACTACAAAGTACAATGTACCAACATCCCCTAGAAAAAGTTTAAATGCAGCCATCGTCCAAGCTTCTTCTAATTTCTTCCAAATATATAAGCAGCAGCAAATAAAGAAGAGCCTTGTTGCATGAAAGCTTTTTAATAGGACTGCAGAGGAATATGTGGGTATTTTTGATAGGATCACATGAGAAGTTTTAAGTGATAGGAAAAAGGTTAAATCCAGTACGGGCATCCAATAGTACATGGTGTTTTTGGGGTCGGGAGCCAGTGCGGTTGGTCCTATTGTACAATTACTACAATTTTGTACTCTTTTTAGAACATGTTGTATGTTTACAATCGTGGTTGTATTGATTTATCGAGTTAGCGTACAAGAACAAGATTTTGATGTATAACAAAGAAATGTAAATATATATCAACTCATGTAAAATGCACGACAATCGTACAATTGTACCAAACTCCCAACTGCACTGGCCAAATCCGTGTTTTTGGACCAGGGGCAGGAACTGTTCCTAAAGGTTATGTGTATTTTGCACGCGGCGTAACTCTGTTTGTACATGATGTAGTTTATTTTCAACAACGTGTAATTCTAGAACAAAATTTTGTGAGTTTCACACATATTATTAAAAACGCGGTACAAGATGAAATCTGGACCGGACAATTTTTTTGACCAAATCTTAGCCATGAACTGTTAGAAACGTTTGCTTCCGTTCCTGCCTCTCTTCCGTGTTTTTGATAGGAGCAGACATTGAATTTGCAGTGATAGGGGTAAGTTTTAGATTTTGTTTATATATGAGACAATGATGGATGTTGGAGAGGATAAACCATGGTTGGTTTGAAAGAGAGACTACTGATAGGTGGAAGTAGTTTTCCATAAAAAAGCTAGAATCCAAAAAGCCGCTTGCAAAGTGGGTAAAACCAAAATGAGTATTTGACCATAATTCACTAGGCAAGCCACTAGGAGTCTGGAAGAGACAAATTTATACATAGAAGTTCGCAAATAGAATAGTGTTAAGAGATTGCTTCAACCACATGTCCAGAAGGGGAGACATTTCTGAAATGACAGCATTTTCTCTGAAGTGCCAGTTGAACTGTTGAACTTATAAACAACGATCCATTACTAGCTAGTTGATCTGCAAATTGAGTTGACATCATTTGGTTTTTGTGGCCAAAAGATGGAGGGACGAAACACAGTCGATTTTGATGAAGAGGCCACCTTCCCTTTACTTAAAAGAGGAAGTTGTGATACTGAAAATGCTGAGACTGAAAAGATTGGTAGTCCTGCTCCTGCTGATAATCTCACACCTGTGGTCATATTCAGCACTTCGGTTTCTGTCTTGGGCTCCTTTTCTTTTGGAACAGGAGTAAGTACAAATCCACTATAATGCACCCTGGATAAAGGTTGTCATAATTCCAGACTAAGATATTGAGTTCATATTTTTGCTCTCTTTGCATGGCAATATTGTATAATTCAAAACTTGCATGGTGTCACTGAACTTAGGTTCAAAGAGTCAACTTTTGGAGTTGTTATATGTAATCATACGACGCATTCATATCTGTGCAGGTGGGATTTTCATCTCCTGCTCAATCTGCAATAATGCATGATCTTGGCCTTTCCATAGCTGAGGTAGTTGTCCTTAATCTTCTTAAATATGGTAAAAAAAAAAAATTATCTGCCTTCAAGGACTGACTTTCCTTTTTTTCTTTTCCAGAAGGGGTCTGTCTCCGAGGATTATAGCTTTTTCTTTATTTTTTTTTCTGTATACCCTTTGAATATTTGTTGCAAGATTTAGCAGCCTGTCAATTGTCTTTGACAGAGTGCTCTTCTTTAGACATTTATTCCAAATTTGTGCGACTTTTATGATGCCTGAACTCGCAAATGAGGCTAATGATGCTACATCCCACCCTGCTTAGCAGTCTAAACTTTCACGGTTTATTGTGGATCCAAAGAGGATGGCTGAAAAAGAAAGAAATTACAATGGACTAATTAACTTGGAAACTAAGTTATGCTAAAGAAATGGCTGGGAAAAAGTCAATGAAGACAGAGGCCAATTCCAAGTGCTTATAGTTAATTATTTGAAATACTTTTCAAAATACCATAAATCTGTTTCTCTTGAAAATCCTTCCGGCCAACAGACAGAAGTAGGCTTTTTACCTTGTCTATGGTGGCTTTTCTAAAAATTTTGCATTTTACTGAGTTAATACTTCGGGGAAATATTTTATTTTATGACAGCCTAATTTTGAAAGAATGCTGGATCGAATTTCTGTTTATGACTTTATAGTTCTCTGGTTCCATAGATCTTTCAGCACTCTTGTTACTGATGCTTTCAGTATCCCATCACAGTTCACACACCTTATCACTTCTCATTGTAGTGAAGCTCCTGCCTTATTCACACTAATGGCATCCCAAAAGGACACACGAACATGAAAAATACTCATTTTTGTTCTGATTCTGCAGTATTCCATGTTCAGTTCAATACTAACACTTGGAGCATTGTTTGGTGGAATACTGAGTGGCAAGATAGCAGATATCATTGGGAGGAGATATGTAAGTTCAGCATACTAAGTTTCTAGGGACAAAACACATCAAAATCTTCCATAGACTCAGAATCTACATAAATATTCTCTTTGTATTCTCCTCTACTTGGTGCTATGTTGTTCAAAAGCATGTTAATAATATTCATAGATGACGTTAAGTCATGTTACTTTTGGTCTATTTTTTTATACTCGATATCAGAACTTCTGCTGGCATTCATCTTAACTAGCAAAAAAGTAGGTTACTTGCTGAAATTAGAAGGAAGATAGTTTCTACTTCTTTCTCCCTAACAAAATGAGTTGTACAAATGCAGACAATGTGGTTCTCACAAGTGTTATGCGCGGCAGGATACCTTGTAATTTCATTTTCGAAGGTAATTTTTCATCTGATCTTTGCATTCGGAACCCATAATCAAGTACTTTTGGAGGAGGTAGCCTTGAATTATGATTGATGAAATCATTACAGAGCGAAACCATAAAAGCTAATGCTTGATTGAGTTTTTTTTTCTTCTTTTTTTATTAAGTTATCTTTATTTATCCCACTGGAATGAACTTATATGCGATTTTCAAGTAAGGATCCTTGTTAAAATGAAGCCACTAGTTTGCTTATGTTGTACCCATAAATGACTGATCGTCCATTCACCATCTCTTTGGCATAACGTACAATAATGAATACTATGCTGATATACTCCAAGATATCAAATTTTTCTGACTCTAAGTTGGTTGTGGTTGTCGACAGAGCGCTTTGTGGCTTGATATCGGAAGGATTTCAACAGGATTTGGAATTGGGATTTTGTCATATGTGGTAATTGAAGTAGATTTGGAGATCAGATATTTCAAATAACAATTATTAAATCCTCAGGAGGTATTCAGTTTCTGAATCTCAAACAGGTACCTGTATATATAGCAGAGATAACACCTAAAAATGTTCGAGGAGCATTTACAGCTATCAATCAGGTGCACAAAAATGGTTTTCTAATAAAGACTTCACTCCAGCTGATAGCGTCTGATGCTAGATGCTTTAAACTTCAGGTTTTGGTATGCACTGGCCATTCAACGATGTTTGTAATTGGAAATTTCATCCACTGGTGAATCTTGGCTTTAATTGGTAACTCTGTTTGCCTTGTTTCCATTGGATGATCTGATAATTTGATTGTCGCCTTAAATGGACTTCCTTACCTTCTATGCCAATACAGCAACCATTCCATGCCTGCTACAGTTGCTAGGCGTTTTCTTCATTCCAGAGTCTCCAAGGTGGCTGGTAAGCGTTAGGGAAAATTTAATGAAAAATTATAAAACATTTGTACAGTTTGAATTCTAAGATTAATGAATTGCCTTATGCAATGTAGAGAAAACTGAGTGACTCTCTCTCTCTGACATTCTCCAGGCTAAGACCAATAGGTGGAAAGAATGTGAAAGTTCTCTGCAGCGCCTTAGAGGAGCTAATGCTGATATTTCAGGAGAAGTCGCAGAAATTAGAGTAGCATTCACATTCAACTGCTTCAATGTTTCCTTTCTTATGAAATATGTTTACTGACAGAGAATTAACTTTTGATGCATTCTCAGGACCATACAGAAACCCTGAAACAATTATCAAACTCTAATTTGACTGACTTGTTCGACAGAAAATATGCTCACGCACTGATTGTAAGGCTTATTCTCAGTTTCTACCACTATCTATTCATAGCATTCGACATGGAAATACTCAACCCTTTTAACTTTTTCCCCCCCTTCAGGTGGGACTAGGAGTAATGGGATTGCAACAAGCTGGAGGGATCAATACCATTGCATATTATGCAAGTGAAACTTTTGAGTCAGCTGGTCTGTAAGCTTGTCTTGCTAGCAAATTATCTCCTTGTTGAGCTTTTAGAAAGATGACAAAATCATCAATATATAACTCAAATCTGACAGGTTGTTCTGCTGCCGCGGGGAGTATCGCGGTGGTGGTTGTTCAGGTTTTCTTTCTATTCAGTAAAAACTGTTCTCTTTTGGGATTCTGCTACATACATACCCAAAACATTTGTTCTATCTACAGCTTCCAATGACCATTTTGGGGAGTCTCCTACTGGATAAATCAGGAAGGGTACCATTAATCATGGTAAGAAATTCGGAGATTCGAATAATATATTTATAGTGTAGCTCAATAGCAGCTCACACCAAGTCCACTGCCATTTTCAGGCTTCTGCAGCTGGATCATGCTTGGGTTGGTTTTTATTGGGATCGTCATTCCTATTAAAGGTTCTGCTTAATTCATCCAGCTTTTTCAATATGTTCAGGTTTAAAACAACTCTGTACTGAATGAATGTACTTTGCAAAACAGGACCTACGACTATCGAAGTCCAGTCCATTTTTGGCATTCATCGGTGCACTGGTAAGGAAATTCCTGCAGTTGGAAAAGCCTTTCATTATGTCTTTTTCCTTTGGTGGCATCACAATGTTAGGCATCATCCAGAAAAAAAAAGTCAAAAAAAAAAGGGACATATAATTACCAATAATATTTGGGATGTTGCTATCAGGTATTTGAAGGATCTTATTCACTTGGAATGGGAGCAATTCCTTGGGTCATAATGGCAGAGGCAAGTCATTCAGCTTCAGTTGAATTTGATAGCCAAATAACCTGTAAAAGATTTTGAGTAATGCCCAGATTAAGCCTTTCCTGGGCTCATGGTCAGATGGTTTCTTTTTCAGATATTCCCCATAAATGTGAAGGGTTTAGCTGGAAGCCTGGTGACAGCAGAAAGCTGGCTAGGTTCTTGGATAATTTCATATTCTTTCAATTTCCTTGTACAGTGGATTGGCTCTGCAGGTAAATAGCTGATACCTGAAGATTATCTGCTTTCAATATCCCTTCTGATATTTAGTCTTATAGTGGATTTTGATCTCTTTCTTTCGTTTTCAGGGACATTTTTTATGTTTTGCATCATCAATGGTTTTGGCCTGGTATTCATTAAAAAATTTGTTCCAGAGACCAAAGGGCGTACGCTGGAAGAAATTCAGGCATCCTTGGTTTTGTTTACAAGCAAAAATTGAACATTTGAATTCATTTATTATTGTTATTGCAGGATTTGTTATATTTTGTTTCCAAAGTCTATATTGTACTGTGAAGCTAAATTTGTCTGACGATACAAAGAATTTGACAGTGGCCTAAGTGACTACTGCTTGTCATTCTTTGCACCAGATATAAATGCCAGCAGCACCTTTAATACATATATTGAAAATGTTCGGATTTTAATACATCTATCTCTAGATCCATCTGTATCTATTTATATCAGCATCTATCTAACTACGAGCCCATTTGGATTGCATTTTTTAGAGCGTTTTTGGAGAAAAATTATTGTAGAACCTTTTTTAGAATGTGATGCATGTGAATAAAAAAGAAAAATTCGAAATTGTGTAAAAGTAATATTCACAAAAAATGTAAAAATTTTTCTTTGAAAAGTTATAGTTGAAATAAGACGTATGCGATTATAAAAATCATCTGTTCTTCTTTTAAAAAAAATGCCTATTTTTATCTGTGATGGACAAATATGCAGAAATGTCAAATGTTTTGTTAATGTATTACTGCATACATCAAAACTTAACCCTTAGGGTGTGCAGTGGACTTTTTTCATTGAATTCTTGGATTTTTTTTTTCATTTTCATTCTTTTCATTTTTTTATTATTTTTATGACCAGAAATTTGTTAGTATAGACTGTAGATAGACTAAAAAATATGGCGTCTCCAAATATGTTTTTTAAATTGTCTCCTATCAATATATCAAAACATTAAAAAGAAAAATGTTTCAAATACAATCTTTGAAGAATCTTTTCTTGATTGAATTTCAATCTTGTGTCAAGTAAAAGCAGACAAAGAAAAGGAAGGCCGTCTCTTATTTTATCCGAAACAAGACAACACAACCAAACAAACAAAACACTTGTGCAAATCCTCTATTATTGAGTTGAAGTTGCTACCAATGCCAACTCTCTAAGGTTCTTCTGCATGTTCAGTTCATCTCATTTCTTTTCTTGTGTCCATTCATTTGATGGAGCCACAAAGCATAGTTGATTTTGATGAAGAAGCCAGCAACCCTTTACTTAGAAGAGCAAGTCCTGACACAGAAAGCCGTGAAGATGCTGAGGCTGGGAAGATTAGCAGCCCTGCTTCTTCTGGTGCCACAGCTTTGGTGATATTCAGCACTTTGATTTCTGTCCTGGGTTCCTATGTCTTTGGAACTGCAGTAAGTACAGAAAACTGTAACTTAACAGGATTACTCACAGAATGTTATGGTAAATTCAGATCACTAGCTAAAATCCTGAGTTTCTTGAAGGTTGATAATAAGGATACATAGTCTATGTTTGATATCTTTGATTTACTGTCCATAATTGATTTTATAACTCAAAAATTGGTGTGTTTGATCTTATTTTCTGATATGACTCCTAGAAATGATTGTGCTCAGTTGTTGAAAGAAGTTCGTATGCAGGTGGGATTTTCTTCTCCTGCTCAATCTGGAATTGTAAATGACCTAGGCCTCTCAATAGCTGAGGTAATTTCCGCAGCTCTTTTAAGTATGCGATAAACCTCTGCCTTTAGATCTTAACAGTTATGTTCCTTTATGTCTCTTTTTCTCAGTTTCAACATAAACAGTTGGAGTTTGTGTTATTTCCAACCCCTTCTTTATGGAATTCTTGTTGCAGTATTCCGTATTTGGTTCAATATGGACAATTGGAGCAATGCTTGGTGCAATAATAAGTGGGAAGATAGCAGATTTCTTTGGAAGGAGAGTGGTAATGTCTCTAGTACTGTGTTTCTTTAGATAATCCATCTCAGTGACTCAACATCCCTTTCATTCATTCCCTCGAGGGTCTTCATTAAATTTTTCCTCACATCCTCCTTTCGTGGTCCTAAATAGTGAGATCCTATAGTATTCTTCAATAACCTCATCTCTTGTTTAGTTGTTCGTCAATTTTGCGTTTCCTGGCTGAAGTAAAAGAGGAATTTGTAGTTTACTTTGATCTAGTTCTGCAGGCAATGGGGTTCGCAGAATTGTTTTGTCTTGTGGGCTGGACCGCAATTTCATTCTCACAGGTACTGAACTGTGTATTTTATTTTGCATTCGTTTTGATCCTTTTACATTTGGTGGTCATGGAAGAGAATGAGCTTCATAAATAGATAATCACAGAGATTTACTTCCATGGAATATGATTGATAACTTCATGACTGTGTAATATCCTAATACTACATATGTTATTGATTTTATATTTATCCTCTCGAAGAAGAATTTGCTGTTTTTAGATTCTGAACACAAGTCATTGTAAGTTTTGCATATGGTATTATTATTCTTGATTGGATGATCATCATCTTGACATACCTAACAAGGATAAATCCTAGGCATCTGCGTGCTCTATAATATATAACTTTCTAAGATCCTAACTAGATCTTTTTGGTCATTGACAGAATGCTTGGTTGCTTGACATTGGACGGTTTTTAGCAGGATATGGAGTTGGGATTCTGTCATACGTGGTATTTACCATTGACCAAATATTTTGTTTATGAATCTGCTCTTGGACTCTAAGATAATATTTAGGTTCTGAATCTGACACAGGTACCTGTATATATAGCTGAAATAACACCTAAAAATCTTCGAGGAGCATTTACATCAGTCAATCAGGTAAAGCAAATTGGTTGGAGAATAAGATTTTGCATTCAATTTGATGGTTTTGATGCTAGATGCTAATAAAACTTCAGTTGATGATATGCTGCGGGGGGTCAGTGATGTATGTTATTGGAAATTTCACCTCCTGGCGTACACTGGCTCTGATTGGTAATTCTGTTTGTCCAACCTCCATTGCCTCGTATGATTGTTAGTCAGTTAAAAAGGACTTTCTATACTCTGTCATTTCAGGAACCATTCCATGTATACTGCAGTTGCTAGGCCTTTTTTTAATTCCAGAATCCCCCAGGTGGCTGGTAAGTTCAGAAACAATTCAGTAAATCAACTTCTTGCTATTAAGGAGTGCATTAGTAATGCTTTTACACAAAATATTCTGTTTTCTTACAAGAAAGTTTAGGGATCTATTTAGGAGTAGAAGACTTGTGTGAAACTTCCCCTTCAATTATGTTCCTTTAACCCCTGTAATCTTATCAATTCATTCAATCAGGACAAAAACTGAACTAGATCTGGACTTTCTGCAGGCTAAGATGGATAAGTGGAAAGAATGTGAAACTTCTTTGCAGCGCCTTAGGGGAGACAATGCCAATATTTCTCAAGAAGCAGCTGAAATCATAGTAGCATTCAGACTCTCTTTTATGTACTTTCTTTCTTAAGGGATATTTTTGACAAGGAAAATTGCGTTTCCAGGAGTATACTGAAATGCTTAAACAATTGTCTGACACTAGGATGATTGACTTATTCCAGAGGAAATATGCTCACGGACTCATTGTAAGATCTTCTACTGTTATTTGATTTTTATATTAGACTCAGAAATTCACTAAAATTATAAAATTCAATCAGGTTGGAGTGGGTCTAATGGTATTGCAACAATTCGGAGGGGTTAACGCCATTGCTTATTATGCAAGCGCAATTTTTGAGTCAGCAGGTTTATAAGCTCTTTTTGCTACTGATTCCATCTGCTGATAATTTAAGAAAGGTAATTGAGGGTACAGAAATTAATATATGATAGGACAATGACAGGTGTTTCTAGTAGGACTGGGACTTTGGCCATGGTTGTTATTCAGGTTTTCATTTGATTCACTGCTGTTCAATGTTGGATTCTGCTCCACGCATTTGTAAACATTTCTGTTCCATCTACAGGTTCCAATGACCCTTTTGGGGACTCTCCTAACCGATAAATCTGGAAGGGTACCACTGCTAATGGTAGGAAGGTTGTCGTCAATAAGCTTTTAGGTTTCTGCAGTTAATATCTGCTCATACTAAGTCCATTACTATTGCAGATTTCTGCAACTGGAACATTGTTGGGTTGTTTCTTAACAGGATTGTCATTCTTACTACAGGTTCTACTTATCTTAATACATTTTACTCCGAATTAAATTGATTGATCTATAAAAATTTATGTACTGAAAGAATATACTCCACAAAACAGGACCTTCAACTCTGGAAGGACAGTCCATTATTAGCATTAATCGGTGTACTGGTAATGCAATTCTTATGAAATTGAAATTTTCCAGTTTCATTGTTTTCTTTGTATACCGAATATATTCTTAGATCTGCTAAAAGTTTTACCACTTCAAACCTGCTTCTAAAAGCTCAAGAACTATATACAATTTGAGACTTACAAATCTTCCTGAAGTTCCTCTAGCTTAGTAATAGCAGGCTAGTACCAGCCACTGTGAGGAAATGGTTACAAATTGGAAAAAGGGAAATACCATACAGTACTAATATATGATATGCATCCTCCTACCAGATCTTTACAGGATCTTTCTCATTAGGGATGGGCGGAATTCCTTGGGTTATAATGTCAGAGGTATGTCATTTATCTTTGAAGTCTTCATAACTGAATGCCACAAAAGGCAATAACGAAATTTTCAGGAATGAGGAAAAACAGATTTGTACTAAATGTAGCCCGGAGTAGATTCTTGAATGAATATTTCCTCTGTCAGATATTTCCAATAAATGTGAAAGGTCTTGCTGGAAGCCTGGTGACAGTTGTGAACTGGCTTGGTTCTTGGATTATTTCCTATTCTTTCAATTTCCTTACAAAATGGATCAGCTCTGCAGGTAATAAAGCATGCAAAAACTTAATCATCCCTTTTAAGACTTAGTCGTCTATTTATCATTTTTTTTTTTTTTCTCTCCAGGGACATTTTTCTTGTTCTCAGTCGCAAGTGGTTTAACTATCATATTCGTTGCAAAGCTTGTTCCTGAGACTAAAGGGCGTACCCTGGAAGAAATTCAAGCATCCATGGTTTTGTTTACAAGGAAAAGCTGAAATTTCAAATCCATTCTTCATGGTTGTAGAGGTGTACTGTTCTATAAGCCTGTTGCTTTGATCTGCATATCTACATCTTGTTTTTGAGTTAATTGCTGACAAAAGCACAGAAAATAAAAATCCATACTTCTCCATATGATTGTAGTGACTATTTATCAATCCCCTACAGATTAAAAATGCTTGGAGTTTTGAGTACAAGTGACTTTTCATTAGCATGTTGTTCTAAGAAATGCAAGTAGCAAATTGCACCAGCTTCAAATATTGCAGTAAACTTAAACTGCAATTTGAGCTGATGTTTGGCCCTGCAAAAAGTATTAAAGTCATAATAGCTTTGGTTGGAAAATATTGGATAATAGGAATGTCGAAGTAGGTATAACACAAACCTTTTGCAATGAACCTAAGAAAACTTTCCTATTTGTTTATGGATTACAAATATTGGAGTGGATGAAGTGCCCAATTTGTTGGCCATCATACCTTCATGGTAGCACACAAAAAGAAAGAGTGTACTTCACCAAATGGCTTTGTCAAATTGTTATGTTGAGATCTAGCATCAGGTATTCATAGGGTTTTGCCACTACTCCTATCTATGACTGTAAGGGGGATTTGTCGTCTTAAACAGAAAATTACTTATTTGCATCATAAACATATTTTTTAATACATTTTTTTTAAAATCTTTTGAACTATCTTTTTATCACAAATACATCACATCACAAAAAGTGTTATTAGTAATTATTTCAAATAAACTCCTGTCCAAACGCACACGAAAATGTACACTCAAAAAGAAGAAAACTATTTTGGTTGAACCAATATCTCAAAAAATCTCAAAGTATTGCCTTCTTTGATACTTTTTTGCGTCAAATTCTTGGTTTTTATGATTCAGATAATTGCTACAAATAACATTCTTGGACTTGATTGTTAGCAAATTATTTATGTCTGCAGAAATACAAGATCCGGGAATGTTAAGGATACACTGCTCCTTTTTTTGGTTATTCATGATCCTATTATAATTTTCTTTTTAATCAAGAGATTATGCTGGTGGATTAACCTCACTGTATCAAGAGATCATGCCCTTTATAAATTATTGCCCCTTCACGATTTACTCTTAGTGATTTCATGTTTATACCATTAAAAAAAAGAAGAAGAAAATATGCATATCTTTGAAGAATAGAAAAATAATAATGAAATATCCAACCCACTTGAAGCACAAAAATGCACAAACCCTAAACATTTTCATAGTGCATACCTTCATGTGTAGACTTTAGTAGGAATTCTCGTTTTAATAAAAAAATTTAAAATTTTTAGAAAATTGTTGATTTTGATCAAGATGTACATCTTGCTTGATTAATTTATCAATATATTCTATTACAGAATTATTTTTCAAGGTTAATTTTCTTGTTGAAGAAAAAATTATTAAAAGGATGTGTTTGCATGAGAAATGAGTTGCAACATTTATTTTTCTCTAGAATTGTTTGTTTTTGAATGATATGTGGCGATTTAATAGATGCTGGAATAGAAAATGGGACAAAAAATCATTTGCGTCAGTAGTATATGGACATTAAAAAAAAAAGAAATAGGAAAGAAAAAAATGGTAGGGGGAGTGTGAATTAAAAAAAAAAAAAATTGGGCGTCATTAACATTCTCCAACAAAAATATCACGTGCTATGATTTTGGATTATTGGGCCAAATTCTAGAATAAGACTTTTCTTTTTTGGATCAATTTGTTAAAAGACATCTTGTGTGACATTTTGGATCAATTTGGAAGAAGTTTGGGTCGGCGTCACGTAGTCCATGGACCGCTCTGCTACTTTAGGAGCCACAAGGTTTTAAATCCAATCCATGTTTCTTTTTAGTTGCCTCACTGCCCCGTGCTTTCCCCTAAGATATAACATGTACTTTAAAAAAAAAAAAAAGGGAAAAACAAAATTTACAAGTACTATTTGCAAGATTTGAACTATTTTGAGAAAAACTTGTGAAATGATAAATTAACCAAAAATCAAGCTTTAATAACTTGTGAGTCTTGTGACCATACTAACTAATTAAGTCTAGGTTTGACCAAAAGAAACTAATTAAATCCATAGCATTGAGTTAAAAATTCATACTCGTTGTGAAAACAATTTTTGTTTTTGAAAACAATTTTCTGAGCATGCTCCAAAATAAGTTTTCATTTAGCGTCCTTAATTTAGCAATAATAGGAATTTCAACTACACACGAGCTTCCAGTTAAAAATGGGAGCCTCGATGAGTCTAATCTAATTTCCACTTTATTACAAGTAAACAATAATAGATGATGAATATTTGAAAAATAGAAGTAATTTCATAATTCTTGGACAACTATGTTTGCACTCAATTTTAAAAATCATTTATTTAAAACAGTCTGTCCAGGGCACCCATTAAAATATATTTCAGGAGCTATATTTTTGGAAATATAAGATTAATTAGGGAAAGTAAATAAATGTAAGGAAGGGTAGTCAAGATTAAATAAGAAAAATATATAAATACAAACTCGGATAATAATTATTAGTATATGTATATATATGGTAAGTTAGATGAATGATAGGTGTGTGTGTTAACGGGTGATCTAAGAGCACTCATTAGAAAAACCCTATATAAAATATTTCTACCCTTATTGGAATTTTATAAATACTACTACACTCAAGGTCATGTGGGCAGGGAAAAAGGGATGTGATTGCTTTAAAGGTCTAAGAAGGGTACTTTCGAAATCTCATTTTCTGGCATTGTAAACCGTGAGCTGCTAGTCTTCTTTACATTATAGTGAAATCATCTTAGATACTAGAATCTATATATTGTGAGACTTTCCTATGTATTAAAACTTAAATGAGAAAAAAAATGCATTCCAATATTTCATACAATTATGATTAGATTCTTCGTTTCCACCCGAAACTAATCCACAAAACAAAACTTCATGTTGCTTCTATTACACAAACTAGTATGTTGGACAACTTGTGCAAAATCATTTTCTGCTAAAGCACCTTTATATCACATGTTGAATGTGTACATCTTTAAGTTTGTCACGTACGTCCTGCCAAAATCTCCCCACCTTCCTTCCTAATATTGCTTATAAACCAGCATCACATGCATAACAAACATAACTAATCCCAATCAATAATCAAACACAAATCCCTGTTAATTTCCTTCTTCTTCTCATCAATGGATCTTCAACCATGTCTAGAACAGCAACAACAATCCCATGCAAATGATTCAACACCAAATGGAAAACCATATTGTAATTCAATACAACATCCGGTGCACAAAACCTTAGCCACAGCCGCCAATCTTGCAAACCTTCTGCCAACAGGAACAGTCCTAGCATTTCGAACTCTCACCCCTTCATTTTCCAACAAAGGAAGATGCCAACCTTCCAACAAGTATCTCACTGCATTTCTTATCGGATTCTCCACGGTTATCTGCTTTTTTTCCTCATTTACTGATAGCTTCTTTGATAAACATGACGGGAAGTTGTACTATGGGATTGCAACTTTCAAGGGCTTGTACGTTTTCAACAATGAATGTCGTGATCATGATGAGAAATCAGAGGGAGAAGACATGAAGGAATTGTCCGAGTATAGAATTCGTTGGATAGACTTTGTCCATGCATTTGTGTCACTTCTTGTTTTCTTGATCTTTGCTCTGAGTGATACTGATGTTCAAAATTGCTTCTTTCCGGAAGCAGGATCAAATATGGATGCTTTGTTCATGAATTTGCCATTGGGAGCTGGGATTTTCTCAAGCTTTTTGTTCACTATCTTTCCTACTATTCGTAGAGGTATTGGATATGCTGATTTGCCTACCCGTGCAAAATAAGAAAGTTTCCATCCAATTAGTCACTACCCTCTTTGTAAGTGTATAATTTATAGAAAGAATTCCAGGGCTTGTTTATTATTACTGGCAACAATATATAACGTTGATGTATATACATAATAAACTCACAAATTGTGAAACTTGAATTCAAGAGCTCTAAATCTTATTGTTAGCACTAAGTAATCTTTTACCCTTTTTTAAAAAAAATAAATAAAAGTGATCTAGCTCATGTGTGTTTTTGCAGAATTAAAGCAGAAATTGAGGAAGAGGAAAAGAAGAGATGTTAGTTTTATTGTGTATAAGGATTGATTTGCAGAAAAACAAATTTCAACGATGACATATGAAAAGGAGTTTTGCCCACTTCGATTTAATGTACGAGTTTTTTTTTTTCCAAAGACATGACCAATGATGACAAAAGACAGGAATGTGGAAACAAATGAGTTCGGTTTTGATTATTTCATGGAGGCTGGTCCTAGTTTGTTAAGAAAAGTATGGATAAAGTGCATGAGATTCTTTAAAAATTCTTACATTTTATTAACTTACCAGCATGGAAAATTATCATGATTGATAAGTATGGAGACGGGGCAGGGACGGTCATCAGAAGGACCGTCCTGAACAGTTCACCGTCAGGATTTGGTCCAAAAAAATTATACGTTCCAGATTATTTTTTGTACATCATTTTTAACAATATGTGTAGGGCCCACAAAATTGTTCTAAAGTTACACGTTATGCAAACAAAGTTACGCCGTGTGCAAACAAACTTATGCGATGTATAAAATGCACAAAACCGCTAAGAACAGTTTGCAACCGTTCCTACCCGTGGTCCGATAAGCACAAGTATTTTATGAAAAAGGACTAATTACAAATTTACAATTAATCCTCTAAAATATATACTACTGATACTCACTTTACACCTTACCTTTCTTTCTTTGTATCACTTAATTCTTTGTAAGACAAAAGTATCCCTCTCTCTCTCTATATATGAATTGAATCAGAAAACTGTTTTGGAGCTTTGAGAGTTCAAATAAAATGTGTATCTTCATTTTGCAACAGCTGAGAACCAAAATTAAAATAATTTTAACTGCTATGTGATCGCAAAAAATTGTGAATCTCCTTTGCTTTTCATTTTCTAAAAACAAAAATAACTTGGACTCTGTCTCTGGAGATGAACCTTTAGGTGCGAAGAGGAAGGAGTAGAAAAGGAAGAAGAAAGAGAAAAAAAAAATAGAAAAGAAAAACAAAAGGGAAAGGAAAAAAAAAGAAATAAAAAATTATAAAATCCAAACGATAGAAGGGATAGTTTTGTCTCAGAGGGGATTTAAGTGACAAAAAATTAAGAAAAACAATTAAGAAATAAATTGAGAATCAGGATATATCTTCTAATGAACCCTCTAAAAAATAACGAGAACGTTGCAAGATAGGATGAAATGAAAAAAAAAATAGATTTTTGTACTTAACAATGAGTTTTGTTTTTTTCTGAGATAATTTGTCAGGTCAATGTCGCAACCTTTGTCACGAACGGCCATAGCACAACGTTGATACAGTCGGACGATGAGACAATGTTGCCATGTGCTCCCTTTTTTACTCTGATACAGTCAAAACGATGAGACAAGTTTTTCAGCTTCAACTTTGGAATCGGAACGTGTAAAACATGGCAACAGGAGGAATCACTGTCATGAAAGTTGCTTACACAATTAATCCAAAATTGTGGAAGCAATTTCATGAGGATATCCAAATTGATTCAAATGCTTCCTAAGAATTTGTCTAGAAAAGGAAGAAAGAAAAAACAAATTCCCGTTCGGATTACTATTTTCTAAAATTTTTATAGAAACATGTACTGTAACAATTTAATATATATAAGATAAAAAAATAATTAAAAAATATGTTTACGAAAAATGTAAATATTTTTTTGGGGCAAAAATAGCTTTCCAAACAAGATCGTTAGAATTTGCAATAGAGCCCCTTGTACCATTGTTTCTCCATTAAATGAAAAAAAAAAAGCAACTAATATAAGAAAAAGAAATTTAATTAAAACTATCTTCATCTATCCTTTTTTATTTTTGATAGCAATAAATTATAATTCTTATCGTCTTTTTCCTTTTTGATCTTACTGCCACAAAGAATGCTACTAACTTCACTGGTTAGCCATTCTCTTTTCTAAAATATCTCAGAAATGTGTGATCGATGGAAAAGAAAACTTTGGGCCGGGGAGCAGCAGGAACAAACAACAAGCTTTTCCACCGCACAAATGGAAAAATCTAAGATGCTTCTCCTTATAATTTTTGCAGGTTCCCAGAATATGCTTTTTGCGTCAAGGATAGGTCAAAATCAATTAAAAATGGCGCCCAGCCTGCTCTGAAAAGGGGAGCCATGCAAGGTACAGGGTCAATACAACAAGAAGATGCTGTTCTATTGCTGCTACACCGTTTCTGAGCTCCTCAAGATTGACCACTAAATGAAACTATGGGTAGTTGGGGATCTATCTAGAAAAACAAAAGATTTTGAAATCCTATTTAGATTAAGATTTTTTTTCTCAGAAAAATTTTTCACTGCTTAATAAACACATTTTTTAAATATCATTTTATTTTTTAAATAACCATTTTATCTCACATGCATCATATCTAAACGAATTGGACAGGGAATTATTTGCCCAAATTTATTTGCTTATATCACCATTACAATTTCCAATATACCTTTTTATCTTTTCAATTACCTTTTCATCTCGCATACATCACATCACAAAAAGTATTACAATAATTATTCCAAATAATATTTCAAATAATCTCCTATCCAAACACAGATATTATTTTCCAAAAAAATTTCATAATCATCAGTCCAAACATACTCATAATTATAATTAACAAGGGGATGAAAACTACTTCACTAAAGTGTAAATATGTAAGATGAGATAATAAATTTCATGCCCCCAGATTGTCTATAAAAATCTAACAATGTCAGTTGTGTTATTTAGCAATACGTTTTTAGAATAAGCAACATCAGTTGTGTTATTTTAACAAGGGTTTTTCCTACGGACACCCGTTAATACACCCAGTATTCGCCTAACCAATCATATATATACACATACTAATAATTATTATCCTCCCTTACATTTATATACTTTCCCTATTTAATCTTGCCTAAACTCCCTTATATTTATTTACTTTCCCTAATTATCCTTATATTTTTAAAAATATAACACTTGAAATATATTTTAACGGACACCCATTAGACAGACCGTTTTAGCAATACTGTTATAGAATTTTCTTAAAATTGATTCTCTTTTCAAAATAAGGTTTTCACCAACAATATATCATTAAGAGAGCAACCAAATCAAGTCGCGCTCCTTATAGCTGAGCAATGCTTCACCTGTAAACAATAGGTCATGGATTAAGTAATCAAGGGAGGTAAGTAAGGAACACGATCCTCTTTTTTTTTTATAAAAAATATATATATAAATAAATAAATAAATAAGAAGTAAAATATATAGTAGCTAAAATGAGGAACAAACATGAAAGATAGTTACTTTTTTTTTTCTTTATTCTTTATCATCATTCATTTCCCTGAATTGCTGAATCCGTTTTGATCCAAGTCTTATTCCATCAAACTGCCACGCGCTTTTGCACAATAGACGACTTAGACGGTGAGTTCACAAGCCATGATGTTAGAGCTGCCTCGCATTTTGACCAACTACTCCTCTACCCGGATTCATGATGTTCCAATTTGCAAATTAATTAATAGTAGCACACAAAAAATGACCAAGCCAAAATCATTCAAATTTTGTGTCAAAATATATTAAGAAAATACATTAGAGTCACCAACTCAAATTTTATTTACATCTCAAAGTAATGACATTAAATTATTTGCTTCAAATTCATGTATGTTTAAAAGAGTATATATATATAAGATTATATGTAAATCCTCACGCGTAGTTTTGAACTCAGGATTTCTAAATATTTGAGTTTTATGTTCGACATAAATTAATAAGTATCATTTTATTTTTTTCAGCGAGCTATGAAAAATCTATTATCATTGATAGGAAAATATAATGAATGCCCGTATCAGAAAAGATTTCACAAATTTGATTGAATCACATCCCTATCGTCTCAGAAGAATCACCAAAAAAAAAAAAAGGAAAATACAAGAAAATAAATCTTATCCTCAAAAAATACTTACTAATAGCAAAATAGGCCCTTCTATTATACTACTAGTATATGGAGATCTTTTTTTTTTTTTTTTCAACACAAGAGGTATTCGAGTCAATCTTTACAGGCCCCAACTAATCTTCAGTGCGATCCGGGAGAGGAGGAGGTAGATATTTGAGCACACCAAAAGGGCCAAAGAAGGCACACAAAAACAGAAAAGATGAGGATGGGATGGAAGCGTGGAAGAGGAAAGGCCGATCCAAGTCTGAAAGCCAAACTCCCAGAGTCTAATCCCATCTTCTACGTGGGACCCGGAAGCCGATTCCTCTCCTCATCATCCAGCTCATTCCTATATGTCTCGCTGGCACTCTTCCCACCATACCCAGAACTCCCCCCTCCCCCCCAACAAAACAACCCTCCCCAAAACCTGCCCTTCTGCCCCATTCCACCGTTACATTTACACCACAACACCGAGCTAATCTTGGATTACAGCTTGGGATTACTGAAACACCAAGTAAATAATATAGATAATTGGTTAAAATTAGGTAAATAAACAAGATGCTGATTCTCGGTCTAGATTGTGTCACATCAGTTCAGCTGAATTTCAGTCGTCCAATCTAAATTTAAAAGATAAAAAATTTCATTCTTTTATCTTGATTTTATAATTCAAGTTGAACTGTTACCAACTCAGCATGATCTCGGCCGTTCAACGTTCTCTCTAAAAGATTGATTTGTTAAGCCACGTATGCTCAAATTACTTCAAAATCTTAAACTAATCAGTGCCTGAATGTCATTTAATATCTCCAAACAAAATACCACTTTCTTTTTCTTTAGAGATTTCAATGCCTCATCCCATGACATCCCAACCGCCTGCCCAACTCTCTCTCTCTCTCTCACTTCCCCTATCTTTGGTGTGAGGACGTTATTAATACCCTCATCCTCTTCTTGCTCTCCCCCTTCTATATTGCTGCCACTATATATATAGCTGGCCACCATTTTTTTTCTTTCTTTATGATTTCATTTAACCAAATCTTCCCTACCTAAAACTACCCATCAATTGCACTAGATAGTATACTACCTTTTATAATGATTACCTTTTGCAAGAAAAGTGTACACAACTTCTTAGGCTCTTCAAACACCAATGACAATGGAACAGTAGACCTACCATCCTTCTTGCACCACCACCACCAAAATACTACCTCCGACGGCCAGCAACCGCCTGATGCCATCGAGAAAACACCACATTTCTCCAATCTTTTTGGTACTAGTACAACTTTGGCAACAAGAACCAAGAGGGATCCTGGTGGAATGGGTTTTGTTGGAGGGAGTGTAGATGGATTGATGTCTTGTACAGAGAGTCTAGGATTCGAGAGCTCAGATGAGAGAAGGGTTGATGATCAAATTGAGAATTTAGATGTCATTGAGGAGTTGTGTTCGAGAAGAGAATCAATGGCTGGATCAAGATGGAAAAGAGAACATGTAAAAAGAGAGGCAAGGCAGTTTCCACCGCCATTATCTTCCTTGAATCAAGATGGTAAGCCAACTTTCTTCCTTCGCCCCGTGAGGAAAGACGGCAAGTTAGAGCTTCAAGAAGTGAAAATAGGCCGGCAGGAGATTTTGCGTGCTTCTCGGGAAGATGGAAGGCTTAGACTACATCTCATCAAGAATGAAGATGAAGATTTTGAAGAAGAAGAAGAAGAAGAGGAGGAGGAGGAGGAGGAAGAGGAGGAGGAGGTGGAGGAAAGAGCAGTACAAGAAGAAGAAAACATGCAAAAATTTCAAGAAAATGTTCAAGAAATGGAGGAAGGACAGATTGGGGAAGAGGAAGTGAAAGAGATGGTGGAAGAAAGGGCTGAAGGGTGGCAAATTCCGGCGAACCAAGGTGGTGGTGGGGAGGGTTTTCTAAGATGTCATGAGCAAGTGAGCCACCATCAAAACCACCACCACCACCACCATGGACGCCATGGCCACCATCATGACTTGAATGTCTGGAGGCAACATTGTCTGACAATCAGGTGAAGAAATGCAGTGAGAATGTGGACCACATCAAAAATGGAAAAAAAAAAAAAAGAAAAAGAAGAAGAAGACAAGCCATGCATGTCCAAATCTGTTCAGAAATCAGAACTTCAGACTCTATTTTCTGCTAAGTTCTATCAGAAATTCAGAAGAATCAGAACCCAAAAAGAAGAATGTTTGGTGACATGCATTTTGGTCTTGGAGCCCAAGTCATGTATTGATTGGGGTGTTGTGCAGTTCCACTCTCTGATTGAGGTCTGGGAAATGATAGCAATGGCCTAATCAATCACAGATTTCAGTGCGTGTTTGTGAGTGTGAGAGAAAGGGATTTATATTTATTTAGTTTTTCCCAAGAATAAAAAAAGAACGAAATAGATTACCAAAAAAAAAAAAAAAAGAATGAAATAGAAAATTTTTTTTAAAAAAAAATAAATCAATATCATGGTCCTAGTAATCAGTGTAGTTGTCTTCCTGTAATTCCTATATTTAGAAATTCCATGAGTTACACAGCTTAGGCAAAATAACATGCAACTTGAAGCCTTCTCTTTCAGTCTTTCTTTCCTTCTCAGCCTGGCTGCTGGATTAAACCAATTAAAACTACAACTAAGCTACCTTAGATAATGGATAACTATTAGTAGTATTATTGCAATTCTAGATATCAAATTGATCAATGAAGGTTACATCAAAGTTTCAAGAAGTACGTGTATATATATATATATATATATATATGGTGTATCAACTACTAATGCATTCCTTAATTATTGATGACAGATGGAGTTTAATTTAATAATTTCCCTCACAAGATGTATAGAACATTCCTTTCTTTTCTCTTTGTTGGTTGTAATGCATGGAATGGTTTTCGCTTTGCAATAAAATAACAGTAGTAGCTGTTAATGTGTCCATTACAGATTTGCACAAAAAATGCCAAACTTTCCCTTGTCAAGTTCACATACAATTTGTACCTTAAAAAATTGAAGTAAATTTGGCAGTTTCAATAGAAGTTGCTGTGGGAATGAATATTGGATTATGGCAATACATATCACTTTCCTACAATAATATGAGTTCCAATCACCCAAATGCAGCTAGTTGAATATGGGATTACTAAGCATCTTAAGAAGCAATCATCGATTAATCATCAGACCTGCAAAGACCTACTCAACCGCATAAAGAAATAGTACAGCATGAACGGGTGCAGTTGCCCAAGACCATATAGGTTTTTTAACATGTGTATTCATCCTTTTTTTTGTTTTTCTTTTGGGGGGGGGTGGGGGGGGGTGGGGGAGACGCTAGCTTAATACTGTAGAACTCAAATTTAGAGTTTTAATAATAATTAGTACGTGCAGGGTTATAAAATTGAAGGATAAAATAAACGCTCATATGTGGGAGGGAAGAAAATAAATAATTCATACTATTATTGAAATCTCAAACAATGAAAAACATAATACCACAATAAAACTTTACAGATGAAAATAGCAAAAAAAATGCGAGGGGCGTTTAAAAAAAATGTAATAGTTAGCAAAAAAAAAAAAAAAAAATAGCAAAAAAAAAATGACTTGTATAAGAAATTATCAAATAAAACACAAGCTTCCAAATAACGCAACTTCTAAATTCTGACTCCAATAAAACTAGTAAATAAGTAAATAAATAAAACTTGTAGATTGGATCTATTTTGCCAACAAATGCGAGGGGCGTTTAACAAAAATGTCATCATATACTTGTCTAGTGATGTATTAGACAATTAGTAGTTTTTTCCTTTTTCAAGTTTTCTGAAACTCAACTTTGCCTTAGAACATTAATTAAAGCTAAAAATAAGAGTAATAGTTAGACTTATTTGATGCATGATTAACATTCATCGACTCCTCATCCCCTTTTCTTGAAACTTGAAGGTTAGTCCTTTTTATTGTTTTGGGTAGCCTACGTCGTAGAGCATGGATATATAAACATCAACTTTTGCATTTTCAATGTAGGTTTAGACATCTACTTTGTAATACTAGTGTGTTTTAATTTGTTGAAACAAACAGTTTGTCTTTTCAATAGGCATATGATTGAGTTATTTTGCTACGTACGGTGTATTAACTTTGAACTGGCTGCCCAAAAAAAAAAAAACTTTGAAATTGGTGCTTGAGCTTCTTGTTAGAAGAACAGCTGTATCATTCTGATTGAATTGTTAAAGAAGGAAATTAAAAAACTCAATTTGGGTTGTACTCATTAGCCGTCATTTGACTTGTACAGCTACAAATCATTGAGCCTTGTAGGGAAATAACAGACATCCAAAAGGGACTGAATGAGACATCTTAATTAAATGATAAAAGTCGACAATAAAGAATGCTCCAAATAATGATAAAGGAAGAAAGGAATTTTTTTCCCTGTTTTTTTAACGTAAAGGGATGTGACGTTAGTATAATTTTATTGAGCAGTCAAATATACTTTTTTTTTTTAAAAAAAATAATCAAATGAAAGAATGATTAGGAATATACTCTTACCATCAAATATACTCTTACCTAGGCATGGCCATGGTTCCATTTGGAACCGGGATCCAGATCATTTGGAATCGAACTAGAACCGGAACCAAAACCATGAAACCAGAACTGTGGTAGAATCTTGGATAAAGGTTCCGGTTCTGGTTCTCTAAAAAATAGAACCAGAATCAGAACCGTCGGTTCCAGAACCGTTAAAAATAATTAAAAATAATTAATATAAGTAGTGAGATAATTCAAAAAAAAAAATTAGTTGTGTTTAATAGGTTTTAAGAAAGTTTAAATTTTATGGACTTTCTATATATTTTATTAATTATTTAATTCTTTCTATTTATCTAATATCTATCATTATAATTTGTAAGTATTAAATTATTACTTACAATTTTTTTTTGCTTATTTGCTATCAAATGACAAGTTTTGATGGTAGTAGCTCATCTTCAAAATCAAGCAATTTTTTTGCAATATTTCTTCAAATGGAATCTTCAACATTGATGATTGTCCAACTCAAGAAAGTCAACACATGACAACCATTTGATAGTGTAATGTATTTTTTAATTTGACAATGTAATGTACTTTTCATAAAATTTATATTATCTATTTATTACTTCTTACTTTGTAGAATAATAATAAAATTAAAATATGATCTTTATTTTGTATTTATTTTTTTACATTTTATTTGAAAATTTAAATATATTATTATATTCGTATTAAAATTGGTAAGGATAAGGAATTAAATAAAATTGTATATAACCATACGGAACCGGAAATCAAAACCAAAATCATAAGGAACCAAAATCAAAACTATGCAGTTTTGGTTCTGGTTCTGGTTCTACCTCTTTGAAGACCAGAACCGTTGGTTCTGGAACCGTGGCCATGCCTACTCTTACCAATTATCATCGAAGGTAAGGATTGAGTTGGACGGTAAGGGAGGAGGAATTATAAGTAGAAGATCTTGTGTTCAACTCTTCCCATTTTAAGAAAAAAAAAAAACTCTTACCATCAAATGTAAGAATAATTAGGAATATCCTATTAAAAGATCTAGGATACGCTAGCTTGCACTCTGTGTTCTTTTTTTAAGTGCAGTATTGCACATTCTCTGGATTCTTTTAAATGTAGATGTAGAGGTTCAAACACCCAATTCATTGAATAAGGGGGATTTTAAATCCTTTCTTGGTAGCCAATTTATCAAAAGCAATTTGATTTTTTTGCAACCTTCATTATCATGGTCAAGGGAGATTCTTTTGAATGTAGATGTAAGGGTTTAAACACCCAACCTATTGTTCAAGAGCGATTTTTAATCCTTTTTGGTGGCCAACTTATCTAGAGCAATTTGGTTTGTTTGTAACCCTTTTTGGTGGCCAACTTATCTAGAGCAATTTGGTTTGTTTGTAACCTTCATTAACACGGTCTTTATAGGTAGTTCATGCACATCCTGTGCAGTAGATAAGATTTATATACCCACACATATATATACATGTTAAAATTCGAAGATAAAGTTGTTAACCGAACCACGTAATCATGATCCTGTAATTGGGTGAATTTGTGGCTAATAAGAATAGAGCTAGACCAAGTCATTGTTCAATTTCTACTCTTTTTTTGTTCCTAGATAGGAAATTTTAAACTCAAGATATCTTATTTATAATTCCTCTCACTATATCGTCCCAACATAACCCTTCTCTTGTTTGATCTCTACTTGATTATTTAGTTCTTAGCTTTAAAATTTTTCAACCAGTCAGATTTATTTAGTTATTGAGATATATAGCATATTTAATTCTCAGTTGTTTGGGGCAAAAAATGGGAATGGTAAATAATTTTTAATTCAAGAAAAGAAATGGGAATTGCTTGGTTTTAATGAAGGAAATGTCAGCTGCTGATAAAAATTGGAAAGGGGAAAACGCAAAGCGTCGACAGCAGGGTTCGAACCTGCGCGGGCGAAGCCCAACAGATTTCAAGTCTGTCTCCTTAACCACTCGGACATATCGACTTTGTTGATAAACAAATGATGGAAATGTTAACTGCTGATAAAAATTGGAAAGGGCATATCGACTTTGTTGATTGGCAAATGATTGAAATGTAAATTGCTGATAAAAATTGGAAAGGGAAAAACATAAAGCGTCGACAGCAGGGTTCGAACCTGCGCGGGCGAAGCCCAACAGATTTCAAGTCTGTCTCCTTAACCACTCGGACATATCGACTTTGTTGCTTCTGCGATCAACTATACAGTTATGTGTAGATATTGACTTTATTGATCGCCGCTACAACTCTCTATATTCGCTTAAAACACACAAGGGCAAAATGCACACAAAGAAGAAAACTATTTTCACATAACAATTCTTTAAAATTTTATAACTTTCTATTTTTATAGGAGCTTTCAATCTATCTCTCATTTTATTGATAGATCTAAATTTATTTTAGATTTGGTTGTCAAATTTGAAAATTTTTGGGTCTTCAATCTATTTCGACAGATCTTATCATCATTATTGGAATTTAAAATCGTTGATTAGTAAATTTGGAAATTGCAACATGTACAAAAGAGAGATGCATAGATTTATTTATTAGAGAACAATTGTGAAAATAATTGTATCTGAGTTGTTAAATTGCAGACGTGTAATTTCTAATGCATGTTTAATCGTCCATTAGAGCAATGATGTATATCAAATCGTGTTGGATGATTTCTAGCAATTTGTTAATGAAATTTGCTTTTATCAAAAAAAATATATATATATATTGGTATCAACAAACTCACACGTATAATGTATTCTCGAATATTTAGTGAAATCAATTTTGTTCTGATCAATGACGACCATTTACTTTTATTTATGATAATAACATCAATTGAGTCAGTATACCTCTGAATTGTTAGTTGAACATCTAAATTACCAATGAATTTCTTACATATACCTAATGAAGTTTTAAAGCTTCTGAATTGCTAATTGAACATCAAATAAATCCTTACATACACCTGGACGAAGTCTTAAAATCACAAGTTTAGTTAAGGACTAAACCGCCTTTCAATGATCTTAATCTGTATGGGAAGAGAAAAAAACAATGGAAGCAGTTTTCTAAGGTCATACATGCCATGCTTCTGGTTGGATTTGTAGTTTGAACAAAGTTAAATATGAATTACTTGAGTGAAGCATCGTTTGGTAGTAAAATTTATGGTTGAGTAATGCTTCTTGTAGTTTAATAGGAAAATTAAAGAACTGCAGCTCTTGAAAGTATCAATATTTGGTTGGAATGAAAGCCAAATGCCAAAAAATCAAACCTCTAAAAGCTACAAAAAAATTGATACATAAATTTATTTTGTAAAAACCTAATTAAAAATGGCAGAACAATGTGGATGTGGTGAACATGAATGTAATTTATCTGCCAAATTTAATGAATCAACTAAAGAAGGGGTTCAGCTATCATCTTTCCAATTATCAAGAATGTCATCAGGCAAAGATTTGAGCTACAAAAGCTGCAAGATTTTATCAGTTGGATGCAGCTTCATAGATTGGAGAAACAATTTCCTGGTTCTTTAGTCGATTACCACTTCGAAGAAGACTTCTGCAATCAGCTGAAATCAACCTCTAAAACAAAGAAGAGCTCCATTCAGGACAGTGATAAATGATATTTGGTGATTGCAGAAATAGTTTCCTTGTACTCTCATCAATTACCAATTGGAAGAACACTTGAGCAATCCTGAAATCCCGATTAACAGCTTCATGGAGGCCACTTTACACAATGCCGTATTCCAACTTTCCAGGAATTTGTTTCAATTGTTTGGCTTGCAGCAACAGCATTAGGCAAAATGTCAATCCGTCCTCTATAGTGGTGATAATAAAGTCAGCATTGTAGCTGGATGAAAACTGCCATTGATTCCTGTTCAGCAACTCGCGCAGGATTAGTCGCGTTTAGTGTATTCAAGCAGCATGTGAGGGGACCGATAAATTTTCACCAGTGTCCAGTAAAGGACCTCTTCAACTTCAAGCTCACCCTCTGCTCTTGCAGCATAGATGTCCTCACAAATTGCAATCAATCTGCACGAAGCATTGTGTATCTTATCTGACCTCAGAAGAATATATATTCCAGAAAAGAAGCACATAACTGTCAATCTAATAAGAAAATAACTGTCACTTCAATTACTAAACAGATCTTTCATAGTATTAACTCGTTAAATGATACCGGAATTAATATGAAAAGTAAGAAAATATAGATATTCCATCTTGGTTCTTTGGATTAGTATTTATGATTGAACAAGTCTTGTATGACGAGGAATACAAAAATTTAGAGTTCAATTTAAACAAAATGACATTGATAGTGGATAGTTTCTAGTTAAGAGTTGAAGAAACAATGCTCCCTCCCGGTATTAGACATGGTAAGAAATGCAGAAATTGTATACCTGTCACAGTAGGGGAGATCCTCAAATGGAATTCTCATCCTGAGATCAGAACACTGAAGTCTGATGAAACGGCCAACCGCAAGCACAAAGGTTATGTAAAGACCCCATATGCTGAATTTGCTCAACGTATCACCGATTATACCTTCTAAGCAACAGACAAGAAGACTTAAGGAATGAATAAAGAGTAGAACAACACTGTATTTCCCTATCTGAAACAAGAACTAGAATATATTTAGCCCTTATTGAGACACCAGCACTCACGTGGAGTTTCTTCAGATACAATAACAGCCATAGGTCCAGCCAGTT
This sequence comes from Coffea eugenioides, assembly GCF_003713205.1. Classification (NCBI taxonomy): domain Eukaryota; kingdom Viridiplantae; phylum Streptophyta; class Magnoliopsida; order Gentianales; family Rubiaceae; genus Coffea; species Coffea eugenioides. The sequence goes on from NC_040036.1 coordinate 72,025,515, forward strand.
CTCCGCAGCCACTTCTATCTGAGACATCTAAATCATGGAAGGACCACCATTCTGGATCACCTCGATGGAGTACCAGGTCACCTGTAACTAAATTTACCTGCATAAACAAACATTACATATTTTATCTCTATCAGTATGGTTTTTGTATTTTATATCCTTTGATTTGGAAGGAAAATATTAAAAGAAAAAAACACAAACCGGTTGTTCAATAAATCGCACATCACCAGATCCAGTGACCCTGAAGTATCTTGGGTAGAGATTATATATCCTGAAACTGTTAAGAGTACCATTTAGGACTTGCATTACTTCCTCTGGTTTTGGAAGATCTGCATCTTGAATGTGTATGTCATAATTTACCACCTCTTTTCCTTTTGGCCTATCCCTCGTGAATTGCCAGTGGAACACAACGTTCATACTATAATTAATAGACTGAATGAATCTTGCTTGAACAACAGGAGGGACATGCCATGATGCACTAGCATCTGCTTCACAACATATTAATTGGATATCTTTCTCATTATACGAACTTAATAAATCCAGAGGATCCAGATCAACTAGAGTGTCAAGTTCATTCCAAGACAGCTTTCTGCAAAGTGTTGTCTCAAACAAGGTCAATTTTCCACTGATTGTCCTTATATCAATCTGAACACTCGCATCCTTGATAGGATTTGCAATATTCGTTGGGTTGCCACTGCTGTACATCTATTACAAAGAACAAAATTGGACATTCTGTGAACAAATGACTTGTACAACAATAGGGTGGACCCAAATGGGTAATTTACTAGAATTAGACATCCTAGAAACTTTGTACTTCTATGTGGACTTTATCAGGTAATTGTATTCTAAAGATGAAAAGTCACTCTTGTAATTGGATGAATAGATGATATTAAAGAATATTAGTCATGGTGTCACTTTGGTTGCTAAAGCAACAATTAGAGGATAAATGGTTAAACATGTCTTGATGCATGTGGAGTGACTTCCAATTAATATCACAAAACCCTCGAACCAAACAAATGAACATTCCAACGATTAGCCAAACACACAGAGTATCATCATCCATATTTTTATATCAACCAAATCCATAAAATTATGCAACAGTCTAATCGTGCTATTTCTCTTATAATGAGACCAAGTTCCCAATTTCATGGCTCCTGATGTTACAACACCAGCTGTATTCTGATGCAGATGGACAGTTTTTTGGTATCCAGGTTATCTTCAACTAGTCCACAATGCCCAGCAGACAGCTAGAAAATCAAAACCCATTAGGCAGAAATCTTTGGTTTGATTAGTTAAGTACTCCGTCTCCTCCTAATCAAGCAATTAGCACATAATTCTTTGAACAGGGCAGTACAGCAAGATCCAGGAGCAAGTTACAAACAAATGTGAAATACATTAGAAGAGGCACTGAATTGATCAAGTATATAATTTCAGAATGTAGAAATATCAAGACAGTCTCTGGAAAAATCAAAGGATATTTAAAAATCAAACCAAAACTTCACATTGAAGTATAGAAGTACCTAAACTTACTTAGCATTACTAAATTCTTGTCACCATTAAAGTAGGAAATACCAAATAGCTATAAAAGTCAGAAAGGTATCTAGATGGAAACCACAACGAATGTCACAAACTGATAGCAACCATCAACAGAGTATTGGAAGATTCTACTTAACAAAATAAAGAGATTATCTGGAAACAACAGAGAAAAGAATAAAACATCTGGATATAGATAGTATTCTTTCATGAAAAGTATGGAAAGAATTCTTCTTCAGAAGCACGTTAAGTCCCTTTTATTTTTTTTCTTCTAAAAGAACAGAAAAAAGAATTAATGCTAGAGAATTGAATGGATGCTATGTAAGTTACAGGAATTAAATAGCACCAAAAATGGATCAAATAAAAAAAAAACCATGATACATCTGCAACACTCTATGGGTTTCTAATCTGAAGAGATTTAATGATCCAACAAAGAGAAAACTTAGTTACTCAGCTGATTGCAGTTTAACTGAACTGTTTCTTACAGATCAACGACTATCATGGAAATTCAATTACTTGAAAGAAGAATAAATGCAGAGATACAATCAGCAGAATAGAAACAAGAACTCTGCTGTCAACAAGGAGTGCATGTATAATGTAAATAATGACATATTCAGACTCAGAGTTCCTCAGGTTTTCAATCGAAAAATCAGAAGTTTTAAAGCTTTAATGCATCTTATCCACCAATAGAAAAAGATATCCTGACTTCTTTTTATGTATCCAACAATTTTTATCTGTCTGACTTTAATGGATTAGTCAAAACATCTTGGAGTCCTGATTTCCATGTTTCACTTCAATCAGGCAATAAGTATCACAAAAATGATATTTGAGTTAGTATGCAGAAAACATTGTCCATAGATTCCAACTCCCTGAGATCTTACCAGCATTGGAGCCCATATAACACATATCAAAACTAAGAACAAGCATATTCCGTTGCAAAATTTTGTCATTTTGCTTTGCTTTTGTCCCTGGTGATGCTTGACTCTGTGCAAATCCTCATTACATTTGACCAGAAATAGACTTGAATAAATGTCCTCCAACTGGAAGGGAAGAAAAGCTGGAATGAGAAAAGGTATCTTCAAATCTAAAAGATATCATTTGAATAAGGAAAAAGTACTGGAAAAGTCAAAGAGAATGTAATGTATCAGTAGGCAAAAGATGTTAGAGACTGAATATAGGCAAGATATGAAGCAAAAACCAATTTCTAGAACTCATAAAAACTCCAACATCTATGCTAACTCATTTTGCGAACCTTTCTTTTAGCTGATGAAAGAATATACGCATACAGATAGTAGGAGTACAGACTTGTGCATGAATTTCATAAGAGAAAAAATATGAAAAAGACCAAATCTTCTGCAAAAATTTCCTTAGATAATTTCAGTAGGTTACCTTTAACCAATCATACATTGTCAAAGATGTAGTTGTGCAAGACCAGTCAAGGACACATCGCAGTTCATAAAGAAATGGCAGAGCTCGGTAAAGCCGAAAACATAGAAAGTTAACTTTTGAAACACTACTGGTTAAAAATTGCCGATATAAAGTGCTTTTATGGGGAAGCCCGTGGCGGATCTGTATAGCCTGAAGTGCTAGAGATATTGCCTTAGTCAAGTAGATAGCACGGAGGGCAAATTTTCCAGCATGTTGGTGAGATGGCTGCATGCCGCAAGCATATTTTGTTGTCGAGTATGTAAAGAGAAAAAGGCTAAAAAGATAGGAAATGACTTTTCCAGTTGCAAATGAGCAGAGGTAGATAATACGATCAATCATAATCAAGAAGAAAATTACCTGCAAAAAGAAAAAAAGGGAGAAGAAGAAGAAGATAGCTCATTATCTGCATCCAACATCATTACATCATGTAGCATGGCCATTACTGATTATGCTCATAATACAAGATCCCCTGAAAAACCCCAGTGATCCAAGTCTTTGGAAACCAATAAACAATCCGATCAGCAGTTATATATCTTACAAAAATTATATGCTTCAGGATGGTACATATTGATTCGCAAACAAATTCAGTGTAGAAACAAGTGAAGATGCAACTATTACCACCAGTAAATTGACTAAGACAATTCTCATAATTTTGAAATGAATCTGAAAATTAATTTCAGGCTTTGATCCCACAACTACATTGAATTTTTTGCATCACTTTGCAGTCATTTTTCATGTAATATAGAAAACTAATAGAACTCCAAAAAAACATTTGGAAGTCCTGAGTCTGTGGAGTACAGCAAAATGATAGACACTTACCATTAGAACAAACACAAACTCTTTTGGAAATTGATCTTCTAACTGGTAGACTTCAAGAAGCTCACTCTTATTTTTTATCACTGATTGGTAAAAAATGGCAACCAAGAAGAAAACAGCTAAATCTGCACAGAAAACAAATGCATATAGATCGATATCTCTTTTTCCACCACCAATCACAGAGAGCACAGGGTAAGGAAATCCTATTTCTTCAAAAATCCCAGTACGCTGAGCGATTAAAATTTCTTTTGCTATGTCAGCTGCAGGAGTTAATGGCTTGTAAAGTTTCATAGGGACTGATCCTTCCATCGAGGAGGCAAGCACAACCTCAAAAACAGCCAAAGCAACAGAAGGGTTTTCAGTACTTCTTTCAATGCTCTGAATACGTACTCTACTCGGCATATGGGGTCCATTCTGTCTAGTGTCCTGGGATCTCATGTCAATAACAGCTTTTAACAACTTGTTTATACCTGACTCAATTCTTTCCGGCTGAATCCCATCTTCTGGCCACACTTTAACTTCCATGGACAACTGCACAAAGTAAGGTGGAGTTTCTGCTCCTTTTGTTACTGATTTCCAGTACCAATATAGACTCCTAATAATCTTTTCCATTGCATCTTTTACCGGTAAAAGCAGTTTATATACTTGCTCCAACCAATATGGAGTCGATGTGGACACCTTAGGATCTTTCTTTTTTGGCCCAAGAGAACCAAACTCTGTAATAGATGCCCATTTACCCTCTCTTGCACTGATGAAAGTCTGTATGAGCGTAAAGAGGTACACCAGAAATAGAGGCAAGTTGCTTATTACAATTGATGACCTGATTCGATGATCAGGGAATCCCAGTTCCTCAAGGAAACTTGTATCGATGCCCAGCCCACAATGTTGGATAATGACTTGGTATAGATATTGGAGCAAGATGCAGATTTCACTATATATTAGCATGATGAACCAGAAAATGTAACTAGGGCCAGTATTTACACATAAAGCATATAAGAATAGTGCAGCAAGGTAAACAATGGAAAGCAAACTGAAGTTCCACAGAAATATCAGAACGAAGCAACAATAGCAGAGAATGTCATTGTTTGCTCGCATCTGGACCCACATAAAACGAAAAATCATTCCAATTTGCAGACATGTAGCATCAGATACAGTTTTGTCACTAGCAGAATGAAAAGAATGCATCTGCTCCACAGGATCAAATCCTATATTCTGACTCTCGAGCTCATAATAAACCTCATTCTCAGAGGCATTATCATTTAGATCCAGTTCATCTTCGATATTGAAAAAGTTAACAAGATTCCTAACTGCCTTCTTACCAAAAGATCGTGCATGAGAAACACCATCCCCCACAAGGTGAAATGCTGAAATTAACAAGTTATGCTTACTTTTATTATATTCTGTGTAATCTTCTTCCAGTCCTGGAAATAGGTAACTGGATGTTTCATTTAGCTCAGAGATCTCTTGCGAAGAACCCATGGAAGCATTCATAGAGTCCACGCCCAGGCTTCCCCTTCTCAGGCCTTTTAATGAACTTGTGTCAAAGGGAAACAAAGAGTAAGAATCTTGTCCATTCTTTTTCACATTAGCCTCATCATTTTGCAAGTTACTACTTTGGTGATATGAAAATGAATTCAGTCTCCCTTGTTGGCCTTGACTTCCCAGAGAAGCGCTACTTAAGGTTGCATTGGTGCTCAAGCTGTGAAGATTGATTTGTAGATTAAGCATCTCCGATTTAATATTCTCCACTTGCAAATTGCGAAGGCGCTTCTCCTCTACTGATTTACGGATGTGCTGCAACTGTGCTGTCTTCCAGGAAGCTCTCTTCTCCTGTTCTCGAATTAAGGCATCAATCTGCTCTACTTCAAGATACTTAGATACAAAATCAAACTCCGGGGATGAAAAAATATGTGATTGTAGGGATACCAACATAAAGATGATAATCTCCACAACGGCAGATCTTGATGTGATTCGAAAGCCATAATCATATTTGTAAAAGCCAATAACTTCATGTATGTAATCAGTTGTCTTACATTTTCCCTCATTAGAATCTCCAACAAAAGGAGATTGATAAGCAAGAGAAAGAATAATCAAACTGAAGTTGTATATACGCAAGAATTTGAAGATTTTGTTTCTTTCTTTTAGTATCTTAAGCCTCAGACGGAAGAATGCCAGAGCAAAACCAAGATAACCTAGGTGAAGGATATCATACTCAAGTGTTCCTGTGATCAGTATTAAGGCAAGGACAAGATCCAGCAAGTGACAGTAGCCATAAAGCCTCAGATAGTCAAGAAATGTCCACATGCTCTTAGTTTCAAAAGAGAGATCACTAAAGGCAGCGGCCATTCTGCTTTGCATTATCACTTGCCAGTAAGTATGCATTCCCGAAGGGTTAGACATGTAATCAGCACGCAGTTTCAAACATGAAAGCATGAAAACCATGTAATAGCTGATAAGCATTCTGGGATCATCAACAATGATTCCTACAAAAACCATGAGTAAAATAATAAGAGTGATGGAGAAACTGAGATTGTAGGAAAAGCTCAAACAATTAGCCACTGACAAGGGGATGTGGTCATAGGATGTCACAGATTTGTAACAGTCCTAGAGAAAATGATCACTGGAAAACACAATGATTTCATTATAGTGATGCTAATATATCTTCCACAGAAGTGGCAAGCATTTGCCCAGAAACTACAAATAAATTTGTCCTCTTTATCATAAACTAGAACCAAATGAATTGCATGAAAGCCATTATTTGAGACCTAACGAATTGCATGAAAACCATACCACACCGATGATGACAAAATGGTTTTAGCACTTATGTATGTCAATGAAGTCAAATCTGATAAATTCCTACTGTTTAAGAACCCACCCCAGAGATCATAAAAGCATAAATATAAATAGATACCTAACCAGCATTTTTTGCAGTGTTCAAAGAACAGGGCAGAGTTCTTCCAACATTCGTGGCAAGGCCTTTTTGCTATTTTTGGGAACTGCTGCTTTGAGTCTACCATGCCCATCCAAATTGTCAAATATTCAAGGATGAGAACAGAACCAAATGAGAGAACAAATATTGGCCAGAGTTTTCGAATAGTATGCCGAGTCATAAGTATACAGGCGGCAAGTGATGTCACATAGAGCAGCGAAATAGCATTCAAGACAGCAAAACTAGCAAGGAGTAATCCAATCATGTTAATCTCAAGGCCAAAAAGGTTAAATATGTTCTCCATCCAATATGCTAAATATATTTTTATGGTGGTCATTTGCATTTCGAGCCTTTCCTTTCGTAAAAGAAGAATCCACTTTCTATTCCACTTAAAGCTGTCCTTGGAGCTTCCCCAGATACGTCTGAATGTATCATTTCTGTTCCTATTCTCCAAAACTCCAGTACTAGTTTCTAAAGATGGCCACGAGTTACTCATCGGTCCCTTATGCTTTCTTAAAAATGCGCTTGTTTCTGCAGAAGGCTCACTTTCTTTGGCATAAGAAGGGCCTGCTATAGGCTGTTCTTCCATCAAGTTAAACAAAGCACAAGGCTCCTCCCATTTGTCATGATGTCCATAGTTGCTTGGCATCTTTTTCAGCCAATGAAAGATGTTGTACTGGAGTAAGCATGCAGCAATAACCAAAACTTTACATCTCATGCCTGATTCTAGACCAAAAAAGCCATGCTCAAACAATCGAAAGCCCAAAAGGAGAGATAAATTAAAGTTTGTCTGACCAGGAAGCATTTTTGCTTTTTCACCCCACATCTGGAATAGATAATCCATCGCTAAATGAAACCCCGAATAAGCTAGAAATATTTTCGAAGGAATATGGGAGGATTTTGGGAAGGTTGAAAAGATGACCAGGCCGATAAGGTAAACAAAACCAAATGCACTTATCGGGGACACTGATGCATAGAATAAGGAAAGAGATAATACTTTCTCACAATGCCAAATAAGAAGACGCCTCATAAAGGAAAATTTTACATTTTCTTCTGTTTCTTTATCTGCTAAATTCAAGGACCTGCTTCTTCTCCTCTCATAGCTATACAAGACCATGACAACAAGAACTGCCAATGACATCCAGATATTTTCTATGCTTGAAGCATCAGGATTAAAGCCAAAGACATGGTAAAGATCTGTCAAACTAGACAACCATCTCTTTAAGCTGATAAAGACATTCAGACAATAAATGAGAATACAAACCAAGATTGCATAAACTTTCAAAGGAAACCACCAGTATCTGCTTGTCTTCTCCCTTAGTTGTCTTCCATTCATCCATAGTAGGAGGAAGAACAGGTATCCAAATGATATATAATTAGGTTTTACGTGGTAAACTGTGAGAAGTACAGTCAAACAGACAATGTAGGTTCCACACGCTCGATATGCGTGGAGAAACTTCTGTCCAATTGCACTCAGATATAACATTGTTCTTTGCTCTGAAAACAGAAAGTTAACAAGGATATTAGATTTTAGATTTTACCAGGGAGGTTGTACAAGAGCAATGCATAAGATGTAAGATCAAGTTGTGCATCCTATTTAGTTAAATATTTAGTCCATCTGACCATCATTTGCCCACCAAACTTTATGCTACCAAATTTATTGGACAATAATAGTACAGCTGCTAAGTCTGCCTCTCAATTTGCTTTTTCTAGTGCTCGATCAGTGACTATATTTTTCCCCAGTGGACTAGTTAACCACTAATCCAAAACTTACCATACTTTGATTGCAAAGAAAACCACTTGTATTATTTCTTAGGGACTTGTATCTGTACTGAAATATTACCATCTAAATGCCATGTTACATTCAGTACCTCAGATTTTAATAATCAGCTACATCATCATCAATTGTTTTCCACAATCTCCTCTGTTTTAGTTTTAAGCTTAAATACAAAATCATAGTGATCATATTATTGCCCTCCTAAGAGCAAGAATTTGAAATTCTGCTAACCACAACCAGATGTAAGAGTAGGCATATGTTGCGAGTATATTCTAAGAGAACACTATGAAACTACTGATGGATTAGAAACCACATCCCAAAACAATTTTTTTTGGAATAATGCTTATGCAGTTAAAAATGAAATTATAAGCAAAAGATCCAGGAAGTAACAAGCTAATCCTTTTTCTATGTATAGATTGCATTGCTATAATACCAGGAAGAGAGTTATCATACTCGATCCCTCTAGATATTAAAGCATAAACTGAAAGTAGTACGGATTTGTTCAACCCAGCTTTCCAAAATCTCCAGCCAAAAGGAGGTAATGGAGTGAACTGTACAATTGTTGAAAATGAACAAAGTATGTCAAATCCATGATTTTGAATGGCACAGAAGGATGCCAGCCCAGCAATTGTTGCAAACTCCATGGAGCTAGTGCCATCAAGCAAACCTGAAACGCATGCATAGAAAGTACAAAAGGACAATTAGATGAGCTTTAAAAAAAAAACAAAAAAAAACACTCAGTATTGAAGCAGAAAATTTTTCTTTGGTCCTAAAAGATTCTGGTAAAAATGTCCTAAAAGATAGGGGACCATATCTTGGGATAGTTACCTGACTGTGAGAAAATTTCTGCAGCCCAAGAGCCTTTCTCTTCTAGGACTCTGGAGATCACATTTAGTTGAAGAATGAAAAGTGCAGCAAAATGCGCCTCACATAAAAGAATCAATGATTGACGAAGCTTCCTACTAATGGTGTGACTTAATAGATAAATCATAAAGAATATCACTGAAATGTCAAGGGAGAATAACCAATAGTCAGCCTTCATTGCCTAACTTTAGTCCATTTAAAGCAACAATAAATGAACTCTGTAGCCTCCAAAGTAAGGGCAAGGGCCTCTAGAATTCTAGTACAAGACTCAAATAGGATTATAGACAAGAAAAATTGGAAAATCTGGTTCAACTTACTATATACAGCATGAACAAAACCAGGTCTCAGTGCAATGAAAAATAACAGCACCAGCACAATTGCTCGAGAACCTTTGCGAAATCCCCATGCTATTGTAGCTATGACAAATACTTCTTTCTCCTCTTTCTCTAAAATCAATTACAAACATCAGTTGTTGCATTGAATATCAGATCAATCAGAGAAGAGAGGCAGGGAGCTGAAAACAAGCCTTGTCAAGTAAGAATGTCAGTCTAAAAGGGCAAAAGAAAGAAGGCAATAAAATCTTAGGGCTTCAACATTAGAACATACATAGAATTTATTGACCAAAAGAAAAAGAAAAACACTGCACAGTTATAAATTGGTCAAAAAAGGATAAAAATGTGAACATGACATGGATGAATGGAATTAATAAGTGCTAATGTAAAAGTTAACAGTAGCCAATGAATCTGCAGACTATTTTAGATTCTAAATGCACAAGCCTTCCATAAGAAGAGTGAGAAACACAGAAACAGCATTAATCTGCTGCTTTCAGTATCACGTAACCAATTCTAAAGCTACAGTCTTATTGGGAACTTATGTTCAACATCGGAAGAGTACAGTAATCGATAACCATGTAAGCAATAAAGAAGTAAAGCTTTTACTACTTGCAGTTCCTTCACTACTCTAATGATATGCTGGATATAGATCAGAGTGTCTCTGATCATTCTAAACCCAGATGACGTACCAGTAAAATCTTGCAAAGAACAAGACATTTTATGTGTATGATTGAATTCTAAAATGCCCCAATGTCAATATTTATTTTGCTTTCTATTGCGAAATAAAAGCAGGGATATCAAAAACTCATGGAAATCATGTGAAACATATAATAAATGTGCTAATTGTGTCTATGCAGGAGGGTGTTTAGCAATTAGCAACTTTCAGAGAGGGGAATTTTGTAAACTGTCCAATTTGTTAGTAAAAAAATTTTAGTTTAAGGGTGAACATTATTCTTGTTTACTATCAGTGTAATTTTTTAAATATAGGAAATCTTAGTTTGAGGATAAATGAGTTTAACTATTTAACATCTTAAAATCTTCAACTGTTTTGATGTTAGTCATATAATTGGTTTGCAACGGCACAATACTCATCCCTCTTTAAAAGATAAGGTTTACGATTTGCATCTTTGATATTGTACCTACTCTGAAGAACTTTGGCTACATATATCCTTCAGGGCTGTTAGGAATTCTCTTTAGCTAAATAGAGCCATTATGAATTTCATTATAGCCTTCTCCACATTATCCCATAATGAAACAACCCAGGGACTTGGAAGAAACTTAATCCATGGAGAAGTTACATGATTTAAGAGGTGAGGCAATTCCATTTGACATAGTATTTTTCTTTTTATGTGCCAATGAATTACCAATCCTTGATTACTATTTTTAGCAACAGAAACTTAATTTGGGCCAGCCAAGAATGTCAATTTATTGACTTTCAATTTTTCTTTTTTTCCTCTAAAAATCACTAGAGTTCGTTGATGAAGCTTTGGATTTCATTGGTTTTCTTTTTTTATTTTTATTTTCTAATATTCACCATAAAGTTCACTTTTCTCATGATAAAGCAATCAAAAGTAAGAAACATGCGGTCTTTAAAGCACATCAAATTATTTCCATAGATGTACAATATGATCACATATAGAACTGCTATGCCAGCACTTAAAATATGCAGCCACACTTCCTACCTTGAGCAGCAAGGTTCCGATATTTAGGTTGCCCATCACCATCAATCAAGTACGAAAACACAGTGCTGTTGACAAGATTCCCCATAGTAAGCAGGATTGCAGGAAAAAATTGTGCTAGTAGATATAAACCTGGTTTAGAGTAGTGCCACAAGCCAATAGCTTCCCACAGTGCCATGTCCTGAAATTTTAATATAATTCTCTTGCTAAATATTCAAACATAAAAGATGCATCAAAACATAATTTAAGAACTTACCTTTTCTAGTTTCTTATTGAGCAGCGTGAATATGATGTTGAAGATATATGTGCAAGCAGCCCATAATAGAATAAACACTAGAAGAAGACTATTTAACCGGTGCAAGTGAAACAAGGATGGGAAGGCGTATATAACATAGCCAACATATGCGAGTAATCCAAATGAACACAGGCTTGTGAACTGAAAGCTCCAAAAGGAAAGAGCAAATAAAGAGACCTGTCATTTAACAAGTTATAAGTGAATCTAATGATACGTGTCAAGACTGCAACCCCAATAATACTGGGAACAAAAATATTATCGAGTATAAAAGCAATCAAAGATATAGGAATATGTTAAAAAGATAACAGTTAAACAAAACAAGACTCTTAGCCTCTACACACTAACAAAATAATGTACAGATGAGAGCTACCTTAAGATGCTTCATGTAAAGAAACAACAAAATATAGCAAAATGCAAAAACTAAACTTATAAACAAGATCTATTTCACATTCCATTGTGCTGAACCAGAGTTATTGGAAAGGGACCAAAACCTTTATCAAGCATTATAAAAAGTTAACTGATGCAATGACAAACTTCAAACTGTAAGTACCTTCAAATAAGAGACTAGATAATACAATCAAACATCTATATGAATGTCAAAAGTATTCCACATAGCAGTATACACATGCAACCAATTTCCACTCATGTATAAGGAAAATCTCGTCCACAACATTTTGAAACGTACCAACCGTATATTGAGTGTAATACTATTATTTATAAACTATTGAAAGATACAAACATGGAATTAAATGGTTAATCTGCAGTTTTCAGCAAGTTTCTGGTTTTGGTCCAATAAGCTATATGACAAACTATAGTGAGCTTTAGTGCTTGAATTGGACACTAGCAGCAATTTCTGCATCTCAGTTGCAGAGCTACATTCACCTGTTCTTTTCTGGATAGATGGGGAGTTTTAGGATTATAACTTTGGTTTGAACTTCAATAAAAGTTTAAAGCTTAGAGAATAACAAGGGAAGCTAGAAGAAGAATAAGAGAGACAGACAGACAGTCAACTCACGAGGAAGAGAAAAGTAAACTGTTCCAGGTAAAAGGAACTATATAGACATGCTGCTCTTTTGCATTAAACATGAAAATCATAAGATTTGGTTGAAAGAGTCATATTGGCATTGGGCAATACCATTGGGAGACTGACATGATATCAAGGATAATGGGCAATATGAAATTTCAAGCACTAAACTTCTTATCAAGCTCGCTGGACATGTTGCCGTTTAATGTTCAAGAATCATCTAGGACCAATGCAACAAGAAAATCTATGCAATCTTCCTACCTAATCTATCTCCATGCTGGCACATAAATGTGGAAACTTCGAGGACTCTGTGCTTAGAAAGGGCTGAAAGAAAGGATCGCTTAATGAAAGCATGAACTATTTTGCCAAAGCCAAGAAGATACAATGCAAGCCAAACAGTAAGGTTTTGATACAAAAATGCACCCGTCGAAGTCCAAAAAAATCTGAAAATACTTGCATCTTTTCTCGGCCAGAATGAGGGCTTTTTTCTCTTGGAAAAGCAGGTCTCTGATGTTCTTAAAGGATTTTTGGCCAAAACATGAGAAGTTAGAGAAGGTTAATTCCTGGCTTGACTATGGTTACAGAACGCATGCAAAGAATCATAAAATCATGGGAAGGTCTCATGCATATGGAGTGGTATTTGGGAACATATTGGGACTGAAAGCTCATCTACTGAGAGCCAAGTAGGTAAGATGTCTTGGAGAGCCATTCTAACATAATCCCACTACTCTTTGAACCTGCCTGGTAGTATCTTAGCCCATGCACATGGGTCAATGACCTAAACACTACATGGTTTGGTTTTGTGTACACATGTCTTGGCTTGATTTCTTGTGTTACTATTTTCCATGTCAACAATCAAAAGTTGCTGCATGGTTAGTCCAAAATAGTTTCACCATTTGAAGCTTCAAGCTTCAAGCATATTCAATCTTTACTCACATTTATTTTTATATTTATTACAGGCAATATGGTGGCTATACAAATGATTCCAATACTCTTTAAGAAAAAGATGCTGAAAAAAAAATGAAATAAAAAAATTCCCCTACTCTTCAACCAAAATTCTTCATAGATAACAACCAAACATGGCATACAAAAATGTAGTTTCTACAACTTTCCCTCAAGTTATTCCATACATTCTGATAAAATGCACAAGAACAAAGCAAAACAAATATGTATGTTATTTTCTTACTGGAAATCCATAAGTAAAGAAGTTGATAGTAAATCTCCACATAATTGCTTCACTGTGCAAAATGCTGGTGCGCATCACGTTACATCTGAAAATCAAGTGAGAAATTAAAGAATCAGCTATAAAAAAAAACAAATATTCTGTAGCATGGTGATTTACAAGAATCAAACTTGGGGAACTGAAAGCAAACTCTGTTTACGATATTCAGAAGGCAGAAAACCTCAAATGGCTTTCAGAAAAGCTAACATCAGCTGATTATAAGCACCTTGTAACAGACCTAGTGAACCTCTAAATTGGAAAATAAACAAAAAATAGGGCATTTAGAAGGTTGTAATTTTCAAAGAAAAAATTTTGGAACATATTGATGACATTTAGGATTTGATGTCATATTTACTTTGTTTCAAGTAAAATAAAAAATACATAATAGCCAATATTCATTTCTTATAGAGGTAAACTGTATGCCTTCATTGTTTGAGAAGGTTTGCATTCTATCAGCTTATACTGAAAACTTCATTGTCACGGTGGAGCACAAATACTAGACATCTTCAAAGAAACTTAAAGTACGAAAGTACATTAAGAGAAAACAATATCAACACTTAAATCATACCTTAGCTCATGAATGAGAAAAGAATGTGTCTTAGGAAGAAGCTGCTCAGTCAAGTCAGTTTGTTTGGTGGAGAAGATTTCATTTATTTCAATCAAGTCATGTCTGACATATGAAAGCTGAAAGAATGGTGAAAACATCCCTATCAAGCTTGGAAGTGATTAAGAAGGAATAATACCCCAAGAAATTCTAACCAAGTTGAAGAAAGGGAATAAAAAACTCAAATTATCATTCCTTCCTCGGAAAAGAAAAGAGAAATCATCCTTCTGTCTAGCAATGCGAGATTAATTAAAATAGAATAAAGGGCTAGGTGCAAGAAGTCAATAATCAATTTCCCAAAAGAAGTGCTTGACAAGTAAACTTAATGTGTTTCTACATGGTATATAGATAAAACTTCCAACTAGTCCAGTCAAATTGTAATGCTGCTGGTACGGCATTGTTCAAAACATCAAATGTTGAGAGCTCACCATGGAGTAGAAAAGTAAAAGTGAGATACCAGAACAAATTTCTGGCCAATCTGATTTGAGAGAGAACTTGTAGAGTCCAGTGAGATCAGCAAACTGCTCAAGCATGTTTGAGAATTCAAGGGGTAGCTGATATGCATACAACAGAATGATGTTGACGCCTGCATAGAATAAAAGATATCTCCAGCACCTTCACAGTGATCCATGCACCAACAATCAGTAAAAAATTGAATGCAAATTGCAATTATAAAAACTAGTTGCAATCAGAAACTAAAAGACAAAATAGATACTCACCAAAAGAGCCCAAGAAATTTACTTGTCATTGACCACTTGACAAGTCCAATGCAGCTGCAGAGGAAAAATGGCAGAGAAACCCATGATGGGTGGCTAATTCCCAACAGCAGTTGTACTGCAGGCAGGAACAAGTAACATAGGACCTTGAACCTGAAGTGGAAAGCATCTTCCATGCAGCAAAGAAAGCAAGTATCAAGGATCAATGCAAGAAGTTGAAAATGAACAACTTTGCACCAAGAACATTATATTTGGATATGCCAACTGGCTCTAACTTTCAATCTAGCACTAACTTAATTAGCAATTATTTCCATCTTCTTTTAACAAAAGAGAAAAGGATTAATGATTCATTTGATCAGAATTTGTATTTAAGATCTTACAGATGAAATGATCCTCATAGTTCCATAATAGGATTCATGAAAAAAAGTGCAAATGACTCCAACATATATGATCCTTCAACTAAATATACTGGAATCGTAGTACTCAATTGTTCGTAATATTGCCATAAATTATAAAATCTTATGTTCTTTAACTTTTTTAGTAAACGCTTCCAGCCCTAAAGTGTATGGCCAGAAAAAAGAAAAAGAAAATGCACTTCCACATGTAAACAATGTACAGAAACACAATAAGAAGTGAGCTCACGGGTGTCTTGCACTGAAAAGGAATACTTGACGTGGATTGTCAACTGACCTTGGCTTTCACTAGACAAACCCAAATCAAGCAAACAGGATTGTCCTAAGGAATCAGGGAAGGTTCTGCTCATATATATTTTGGTTAGAGCAACCACACCCACGATTATGTGAATGAGGAGGGAATAAATCACTGCATGAGGACTCTGGGACTGATCTCTGCAGAAACCATACAACTTTAAAATGAGCAACCAAATGACTGAACAAAGACCTATTCCAATTTCCACGAAACATATCAACATATTCATAGGAGTCGAGAAGAAAGAACATCAGTAGGAACCTTACAAAACCAAGTAATTTCGCCCACCAAGCATCTGCTACACCCCAATGATCACCTTCAATAGCCACAGTAAGATGGAAAAGGAAATGCGAGATTATAACTGCTCCAGAAAGCATGATGACATGCCATAAAACTATAACATGCTTCCAGCAATATGAACCTACAAAATATCAGGGCATCAGGAGTCATAATGACTGACGGCAAATTAAAAGGATAAGCAGCATGTAAACAAATTTGAGCCACTTTAATTCTATCCCCTGAAAAGATGGCATTATTCTCATTGAAATGTTAAATGGATGCATAAAACACCAATAGAAGGATCATCAAGCTACACCTGGGACATTTCTCTGAATGGGTAAACAAACTACACTTCACAGTTTATAAAGCAAAAACGGTCTACCACTAGCATTTGCATTCACAGGAGAACGAAATTATACTCACAATTCAGAAAGGAAGGATTAAAGAGGATCATAGAGACAGATATTCAGAGTGTATTAATAATTCGTAAAAGGTCATAATTAAATCATCCTACTGAATGAAGTAATTATCAAACATGTAATAAAATTATTAACAGTTATTGTTTGTGGGAAAGCCCATTTAATTAAAGTAGCATTCAACTAAATGAGAATGTGGAAATTAGTTCATTTCTGTTGAAACACTTGTAACGATTTTTCACCCTTCCATAAGTATGCGGGTAGATATGTTGTAAATTTAAGTTAGGTCTCCCCACTACTATGCTCTTAAATTATTCTGTGCATATAGAATGTAAAAACAATTACTTCTTTAAAGCTTTTTCAAGAAACTGAAATCAGGGAAATAGGATCCGGACCTCATGATTGCATTCTGACCAGGTCAATGAATTCTAAATGATGAATTGCACAGGTTAAGTGAGAATTGTCAAGATCATGCAAGATTGCATAGTCAAAGTTTAGTTTGCTAATACAGAATACTAGTTCATGAAACCAAGGTTCATTAGTTGTAGATTATATTGAGGCCAAATTTGTGTAAGATAATTCTACTAATCCCGGACTGATCAATGTCCTTACTAGCAAAGAAGATTCATGAAACATACATGTGAATGACAGCTAGTGAGATATAAAAGACAATTACGATCACAAGAAGTCTGGTGATGTGACACCTCTTCTCAGCCATAAACTAAGGCCTCTCAGAACCTCTAGGACAGTTATAAGAACTATTCAAACAACAGGTGTTTTCAGTCTAAAAGAAAAAGAAAATGAAAATGATAATTCAAAGAGTCTTTAATATGCATAGGTGTTTTGCTAGTTTGCTGCTGATAAACTTAGGGTTTTCTGGAATTTAGTAGTAATTTGGTCCTTTCATTAATCATGGGAAATTACACGTCGGTATTATAACTCTACTTGGATTTCTGGATCTCTTAGCAACTTCTTATGGTTATAGCTATATGCTTTAAATAGGATCCTCAAGCTCGCCACCATAGGATTTGTGATATCAGGTAATTTTTTGAAACTCTTCTTCATTTCATCCTCTTTCCACCTTAATCATTGTTCAGGTGCATTACTAACGGTATTGTACATACTGCTGCCAGAGACTGCAATCGTTCATATTTGACATCTAATTTTATGGAGGTTTTCCAGAAACTGCTGACAGATAACAGACTTGGTTCACTTTCAGCAATGTGCAATCATAAAAGAGGGAGGAAAAAAAAGAAAAAGAGAAAAACTATACACAAGGTGTTATGAAATTAAACAAAAAGTACAACAAATTGAAAGACCATTTCGCAAGTCAGAACACCAATATAATTAACATAACTTTAGAGTACCTAGCTAGAACAGATTTGCCTAGGAAGAATCTGGTTCAATGTAGGAATTCATGCAACATCTGAGTGATTCCTCAACTTCAGCAAGTTAAAAACCAGCACACATGCGTATTTAAACTAAGAGGACCATAAAAAAGTGTTTTAGGTACCTAAAAGTTTATAGAAAGTTGCTTCTCGGCATAGAAACAATACACCAATTACATAAAGAGCAAGAATGTGGTAAAAAAGAACTTACCTTCCACACCAGTTGATAGAATGAGAAGTGAAGTGAACAAATCAGCCAAACCTATTACACTCCAGTTAAGTAGAGAAGCTGCAGGAATCACAAGTGGAAGACATGAACCAGGAAACAATGCAGCTCTTTGCAGAAGAAAATAAAAACTCAATAAAGCAAGGTACAAATGTGGTTATTAGGCAAGTTAAAAAAAATATTTCACAACCCCTAATATTTCGACATGCTCCCAGAAACATAACATTGGAAAGAGGTTAATGATACATTCGTTGACGTGGTATAGTAACTGCACAAAGTTTTCTCAAAAACAACTTTGCTGCAGTCTAGAGTCAAAGTCCAATTTCCCAGTTATTAACCTCTTGTCATCACAGAAGCATTAAAAAATAACCACTTGCAAAAATAACAACCATTTCACCCTCTCTCATCATATTCTTTCTTTTAGTCCATACACAACATGATGTACTACTACCGTGTACCACACCTCCGCATGGAGAACCTTGCACTAAAATCACACCACCTATATTTGGAGTGACCCCACACAGGCTTTGGCTCTTTTTCTACACCTGTATTACACTTCCTTCTATACCTGGTGTCGGAGTTACACTCAGGGCTGAAAGACAAGCAAGCTACTCAATATTGGAATTTAGCTTGTTTGAGCTTGGTTCGCCAACTGAACATACTACAAGAACGGCATTTAGTGTTCATTAAAATTTCAAGCTCAACTCTTGTTTTTTATCGTGGACTGGAATGATCATGGAATCTCATTGATATCAGAAGGGACAAGTGTCCCTACAATACCAGGTGCGAAAGTTAGTGTAACAGCAACATAATCCAAGGATATCCAAAATTCCCACTGCACCTCTGTCGCGCCAAAGGTAGGGTTTCTCCAATGATGACTACCCTCACAATGCTCATCTTCCATAGGAAAATTTTCACTTCTCCAAGTTTCCAATCAACTAAAGTTCAAATTTCAAAAGTACCTTCAAATCCACAACAAATTCAAAAGCTCAACCACTACTTTTTAGCTCTCCTTCAACAAGGCCATGGCAAATTTCCCTTTAATATCAAAATCAACATATTTTCTGATACAAGAACTTGTACTCATAAAGACATCAGTTCTACATGCAAGACTAATTCTTCATAAATTATAAAGTATTAATGAGTCTCATCCACATGTATTGCTCATATTGTCCTTTCTAACAATACAAAATTATGTTCAAAACTTAAAGGTAAAATGCAGCAAACATAATTTTGAACATATGATTATCAAGGCTGAACCCTCCAGTTACCTGCAAAAAGCAGCAAAGGTATAACAATCCCAGCAATGGAACTTCCCATTGTTAAGCTATCTTTAACTAATGGCTTCACCAAGATTGCATTTTTACATTCCACAAACACCTTTTGATCATTTTGAAAAAAAAAATGATCTTTTTTACAGAATTCACCAAGAAAATGATGTTTCTATGAATACATTCCATCCATTTTGTCTCGAATCATAGAAAACGTTAATTATTCAACCTTTTAGTTGAAAAATCATGGTCAAAACAAAAATCCCATGATCGGAAATTGTGGAAAAATGAAGATCAACAAATAAAGAATAATTATAATAATCGGGCACTCTGCTCTTAATCCCTTCCAGTTATTCCAGTTCAGGAGAAGAAAATCAAGAAATTTGAGGCGATTAATTGAAGGGGTGATTTGGAATGAATGAAAATGGCATTCTTGATTTCAGATTGGCGCAGCCGTAAAGACACGTTTACGGATCAAAGAGCCAAAGAAGCTCTTTTTCTCCCGTGTGGAAACGTTAAACGAACCAAAGGGACCTTTGGGAGGATTTGAATTGGTGGACCCCATCTGATTTCGTCAAATCCTAAAAAAAAAAAAAAAATAGATGTTAGGTTAATAAAATCCCTCCACACTGATTTTATTATTTGAAATATTTTTTTAAAATAAAATTACAAGAAACCCAAAATTGTGGGAGTTCACAAGCTATTTACAATTCAAACTAACTCACAAATAGTCAAAATTACAACTCAATAGAAATACAGTGGAATCTCGATTTTAATCACTAGACCAAATCTTAATAGTTTTTTGATTCGAGGTTCTGTTTGAATTAACTGTTTTTAAAGATATTTTTGAAATATTTTATTATAGTTGCGTGTATGAAAAAATTTTACTATAAATATTTTTTATTGTATTTTTAGAGGAATTTTTGAAATATATATATATATTGGGGTACCTTTTAAAGTTAAAAAAAATTTTAAAGTACTTTTAAAAATTAACACTTCCACTCTAGTGATGGTAGCGGTGATGGATGGGGGTGGGGGTGGAAAATGTTGTAGAATTTAAATTTTTTTTAATTCTTTTATATATTTGTGAATCATTTTTGATATATTATATAGATAAAATATTTTTATTTGTATATTATTATAATATTATATTTGAAAATTAGTTTTTAAACCATTAATATTTCGAAAAAAATACAAGGATATAGCCATGGAATGAAAACGTTATGATTAGGGATGGCAAATGGGGACGGGTGCCCGCGGGCAACCGCCCCGCGGGGGGCTCTCGGGGCGGGGGTTGGGGCGGGGGCGGGGGGGAATTTTTTCCCCCCGTTTAGAACGGGGCGGGGGGCGGGGGAGTATACCCCGCCCCGCCACCCGCAAAAAAAAAATTATATATATAATTATATATAATATGTAATTTAATTAGTTATAAACTTATGATAATGATATTATTAGTTAGATGTATTATATAATGTATATTAGTGTATGTAATATAATTAATATTATCAATTATACGAATAATTAGACATGTCTACTAATAGAATTTATTAATTAGTTATACTAAATTTACTAATACATTTATACTAAATTTCTAATTACACTTAATAGAATAACACTTTTTTCTCAAAAAAAAAGCACAAACACAATAATGAATTAGTGATTGTATTTGTACCAAAAGTGAAAACTTAACTATTTTAGTTGTATTTATTTCATCATGTTGGATTGTATTCAAATAACTTTTGTTTGATTGTTTTTATGAGTTTCAATTGTAAAATTAAAATGAATAATAACTTGATGATGTGTTGATATTTTAGTACTTGATTATTTATTAAAATTTAACTATAATAAAATTTTATTAACCCCGCGAAAATTTTATTAACCCCGCGGGGGCACCCGTGGGGGAAGCGGGGGGCGGGGCGGGGGGAGTGGGAGGCGGGGGTCGGGGGGAATTAATAGGCAACGGGGCGGGGGCTGGGGGAGGGGTCCCCCGCCCCAACCTCGCCCCGTTGCCATCCCTAGTTATGATATCTAGGTTTGTTTGGATCATAGTCATTAAACCCAACTCGGGAAGGAACCCGGCGAAAGAGGTGGGTTAACGGGTTACTGGTTCAATCGGTGGGTGAGTGGTTGAACCGGTGGGTTACTAAATATATTTAAATATTATATTTCATAATTTTTTTATGAGATATATGATATAAATTGTAATAAATAATGCCATAGCAAAAGATCATTTAATTTAATTTGCTATAAAATAATTAATTAATATAAGAATCAATCAAATATAAAGTTATTTAGTAATACACCAAACTTCAAGTGTAAAGTTTTATCTATATTTAGTGTAATTATCTAGCTTATTTATGAATTTTAAGTGTAAAAAATTATTAAAAATAATATTTGTCTTTAAAATGAATTATGTAATATGTTATTTTTGAAATCCATTTTATAACTTATAGAGTTTGGAGGGTAATAAATTTTTATTAAAAGATTCCAATATATTTGTTTTAGAGAAAAAAAAATAGAATTGAAAAAACATTTATATATTATAATAAAGCTATTTTGTTAGCATATTTCGAAGTAGCCAGGTGATAAGTATGTTGTAGTGTATTGGATAGAGGTCTAAGGTTTGTATTCCAACAAAAGTAATAAAAATTTTCGACAAGACCCGATTCGTTGACAAAATCGGCCGAGTTTCCGGTTTAACCCTGGTTGGACCACCAGATCGTTGACTAGTCAACGGGCTCCTTGCTCAACCAATCTAATTTAAAATCAGGTCTGGTCCAATGGCTGGTTCACCGGTTCGATCGTCTGGTCGAGCCGAGTTTAATAACTATGTTTGGATAGAGTATTATTTGAAATGATTACTGTAACACTTTTTGTGATGTGATGTATGTGAGATAAAAAGGTATTTGGAAATATATAAAGGTGTGTTGAAAAATGTATTTATGATATAAACGAAATATTATTTGAGATATTTGTGCTATCCAAAGATCATTTGAATAAGATACAATCCATGGTAAATAGTAGTAGTATAATTTGTGATATAAATAAATATTATATTCAATTACTGTTCATGTAGGCTTAACTTTTATTATATCAAAATGGCGTAGTGTTGTTTGGATTTTATCTTTTAATTCGTTTATTATTAATATAAACAGTTCAGAACGATTGCCGTTGATAAGTGTTTGCGCTTTTATCTAAATTGAATTCTATACTTATATATCTCCATGATAAGCTTTAAAATTCTAGATAAATTACTTTATAAAAAAATATCATTCATTTTCAAGAAAAATTCCAAAAAGCAAATGCCCTAACACCAAGTGATCTATTGTATTTGTTAAATTATAGATCTGTAATTTCTAATACATGTATAACCTATCATTACAACAATAATTTGTCAATCAAATTGTGCAAGATGGTTTCCCCAATTTGCTTTTTTTTTTTAAAAAAAAAAAGCAGATGAAGTTGGGGCACAACCGTCACAATAGCAACGGTTTTGAACTATTAACGGTCTTGATTGGCCAAAAAAGTATCGTACAGCTTAAATTTGTACATCAACTTTAACAATAATATCCATGAAACCCCCAAAAAGATTGTTAGCATTAAGTTAACAACCTCCCGTCCCCTTTCATGGAGTCAGTCAGAGTCAGTCATGGATCGCCATCACCGCCATTGAAAGGTAAATTCTTGGTCAAACTGAAAACCCCCTTTAAATCCTGCTGTAATTATACTTCTTCAAGTTTCATCCTGTCTTCCCACTGTCCAGTTTGATTCCTTTCACAAATCAAAACTCCTCCCTTGGTCCAGTTTGTCCCCATCAAACACTCCCAAAATAACCAAATAAAAAAGCCAAAAAAAAAAAACCCAAAAAATCCCATTCAAATCCCACCAAATCCCCCTCACCTCCATACTTATATAAACCCCATGTGGTATTAGTTCTTCTGCCAACAAAGATCTTTTCTTTCTTTTTCATTTTTTGGTTCATTTTCTTTTTCCTGCCCAAAATGATAACCAGTAATTCTACTGGTAACCATGTCCATCAGCATCATCAGCAGAAATCTCATTCTCATTCTCACCATAGAAATCTACCCAAGAGAATAATCTTGGTCCGGCATGGCGAAAGCGAAGGGAACAAAGATGACTCGGCATACGTTGCCACCCCGGATTACAGAATCCCATTAACTTCTACTGGCATTTCCCAAGCTCGGCAAGCCGGATTAGGCATCAGGCAGGTGGTTTCCGATCAGGGTTCTTCTCAGAATTGGAGAATTTACTTCTATGTCTCTCCTTATGAGCGCACGCGCTCCACGCTCCGGGAGATCGGCCGGGAATTTTCTAGGCGTCGAGTGATCGGTGTCCGGGAAGAGTGCAGGATTAGGGAACAAGATTTTGGGAATTTTCAGGTGGCGGAGAGGATGAAGATTATTAAAGAGACCAGAGAGAAGTTTGGGAGGTTCTTTTATCGGTTTCCTGAAGGCGAATCGGCGGCCGATGTCTATGACAGGGTTTCCAGTAAGTGGAATTTAAACAAAAAAAAAAAGAATTAGTCTTTGTTTTTTATTTTTTGTAACAGGTTGTTTTTATTTTTATTTGGAAGTGTTTAAACTATTGATTTTTAGAATTTCTTGAATTGTTTGGATTGCTGTTGTTTTGGATGTTTGCAGAAATATAAACTTTTTTGGCCTTTTGCTTTGCTTGGATTCTACTATTTACAGGATATAGGATATAGTACTAAGATTATTGGTTGTCTGACCAGGTTAGCTAGAGTAGTTATTTTGGAATAAAAAAGAGCTTGAATCATTAAGTTGTACACATAAAATAAAATAATGTGTGGGATGATAATGCATGCGAGTGTGTGCTGGTTGGGAAAATCAATATTTTATTTGGTTGAGTATGATTTAGAATTGTAGCAATATAACATTGGGACACTGGAATAGCGTTTGAAAAAGACACTAGAATTTTCAGCAGCAACCGAGCATACACTTTTAAACTTGCTACTAGATGTGTCAAAGTTTCAAATTTAGGTTATTGAGGTATTGGATATAATTTCTTGACCAAAAGGTTTAGGAAATTAGACAATGGAATGCATTCGCAGACATATATTTGGTGGTGCAGATTAAGTAACTGGAATGCACTTGCAGACATATATGTAGTGGTCTGGATTAAGTAAATGTGGGAGATAATAAGCTTTGTTTAGATTCATTTGGTTGAATTCGGTTGATCATTTCATAAACACCTATTGGGGTACCTAAAAAGACAAGGCTTGGATGATTGTTGCCTGAACTGTGGTTGAGCGATGAATCGGCGCCACACTTTACGAAGTGAAACCCCCAACTAGAAATGTTGTAAATTTGAACTAGTAGTAGCCCATCAATTAAGTCCTCTAGGTAATAGATGCTAATTGTTTAGACTTCCTTCTGTTTCTCAGCCCTTTTCAAGGATCTCAGCATCACTTTATTAAATTAGCTGTTTATTGACTAGATGTAAGCACTCTGATTGACATAATTGGAAACTTAATTTAAAAGAATGGGCAATAAAGCACTTCATCGTGAATCTTAGCATAGCTGATGAACTCAGGAAATTGTGATGACAAGTTAGATGCTGATCAGTAGCTGTAATACGAAACAAGTATCAAAGTGTAGCATATGAATGCATGATCAGTACTTGCAGCCACTACTGTCACATTTTGGAGTTTGGTTCTAAGTCCTGTATGTGAAAAGCTCTTTGTATCTGCAGCCTTGTCGAACCCATATGCATTTTCTTTAGAACACAAACTTACATTCAATTCTGCACTTTTTTTATGTGAGGATAATTTCTACTAACCTGTCTAGATTGCAAAAGTATCTTTGCTGACACCTTAACTGGTAATTGTCTCTCTTTTCTTGATCATTCTTAAGCTTCACCTGCTAATCTGATTCTTGTTTAGCTTTTATGAGTATATTCTCTGTGTCAACTCTAATGTATGGCTGTTGGTCAGTGGAGATGTGTGATTTATAACGTTATATATCCCATTGGCTCTCCTGGTCCTTTCTGTTCTGTTATTTCTTATTCAGATGTGTGCCTCAATTATTTATGGATATAATTACTTGGTTCTAAAAATAACAAAAGTGACTGGATCAAAAGAGATAAGATTGTCAATTTGTCCATTGTGGTTTGCAATACATATTAGACAGTCAAAAAAAAAAAATTTTTTTTTTTTTTTGCTAGCTTCATTTTGGATACAAACTTGTTGCATCTCAAATTCAAGTTTATCCTAATTCTTTTATTAAGTCAAATCTATCATATCTTTATATCAGTTCTCTGCATTGGATGGTTGTCCATTCATAATCACATTTTTTTGAGTTTATTCCTTATTACATGATTATTCTTTATAACTCAAATTAAAAGAAAAGCTATCTATTTTTTTTGGGTGTTTTCTTTGTGACTTTTTCTTAGGAATGATCAGAAGTTCATATTAGCCTTTCTCTTTAGCAGTTTTGGCAGTTAAACTTGGGTAATTTTTTTTTTCAAATTTCATATGTCCAAGTATCTCCTACTTCTGTGGCAAGCTTGAACTGTTGTGTTCTCATGTAATTTGTAGGATTGCATTTGCTTCTTCTGTGGACATAAAACCAATGCAACCAAAATCTGATTTTCCCTGTATATTAAATGAGTAAAGGCTGAAAGGGACTATGAGTTGGGATTGTATCTCGAGAGTAATTTATGACATTTGAGCCAACATTGTGCTCTTGTTTCTCCTACACATAACTTGTATTATCTAGAGATCTTTGCATTTCTTTTCTCACTATGATTTGCAACCATTATGTGTAGAATTGCTTCAGGCAGCCTAAGGACATCTGTGTTTGGGTTGGGCATTATTTGGAAAAGAACATTTGCTTGAATCACCAACACATTTTCTAATCATCTTTTTACCTTCCCAACTATCATTTTATCTCACATTTATCACATCATAAAAAGTGCTACAGTAATTATTTCATAAAACCCAACTTGGTGGCAAGCTTACATAATCACCTTTCCTGGCGTGAGCTCGTCATCATAAGCTGATGGATGAAGAGCTGAATGTATTGTTTTACTTGGTGACCGCTTAGAGGGCATAATTTTACTTGCCTAACAAAAAATTGTAGTTTTAAAATTTGGATATTTACTGAATCTAGATAAAGATGAAGTCTTTGTGAAAAATTGTTTGTTAATACTAGTTGCTAACAAATATTGAGTGCATATTTTTACTAATAAGTGACTGATTAACTTACAGGTTTCCTTGAATCTTTATGGAGGGATATAGACATGAACAGACTTCAACAAAACGCAGCTGATGACCTAAATCTCGTAATTGTATCTCATGGACTAGCTATTCGCGTCTTTCTCATGAAGTGGTTCAAGTGGACTGTAGAACAATTTGAGTATCTAAACAATCTTGGCAACTGCGAGTTTCGAGTTATGCAATTAGGCATTGGTGGAGAATATAGCTTGGCAGTCAATCATAGTGATGAAGAGATGCAAGCATGGGGGTTATCCTCAGATATGATAGCAGACCAGATGTGGCGAGCTCATGCCAAGAAGGGGGATTGGAATGAAAAGTGTCCTTGGTACCTTGATGCTTTCTTTGATAGCCTAGCTGAGACAGATGAAAGTTCTGAAGAAGATGATGAAAGCAAAGAGTTCTTGGACTGCGTGTGAAAGGGGTGTATATTTTCCAGTTCTCCTTTGGTTCAGTTGTATAGGCTATTTGTCACTTCTTTACTGTACTTCTAGGTGTCACACAACAATTCCCCCTGTATCTGTTTCGCCCCACATTCTCTTGTTAGGAGCTAAATATTTTCATGTCATAATGTGAAAACATCTCTTAGTTTAACATTGTGGAAATGACCTATTATACATTACATTGATGCCTCCATGGACATGAATCACAATAAACAAGTTGTTCGGTTTAAACCCTTGATTTAGCAAAAAGGTTGTGTGTATAAAGGTCCAACCAAGTAGGCCTATGTACAAAGTTGGAAGTTGGAACAATGGTAGCAAATTCCTTACATTGCATGTTATGTGAAAAATGGTTCAGATAGGGCTTTTTGTTTGCTCAGTCATTCAGATTGAGTTGAAAGCAATTTATGGGATTTAACATTTACTATAGGATAGCCCCATTGAAATCATGCATTTTTTACTCTTTGATCATCCAAGCCCCAAAAAGATAGGGCTCCAATATCTTCCATTTTTGTTTGGATTAAACTATACTAATTCAGAACTTGGGCAACTAGCTAGCTGTTTTGCCTAGTTTTGATCAACTGCAGCACATTGTTTGTAAAGCCCTCGGTCAAATGCTGCATCAAAAAGAGAGTATTGGAATAGTTTTCTGCAACCGAGTCTAAGTAGCTGCACAAATACTAGTTTTATAGCCATCCATGTGCAAGCAATTAATTATTAATTGGTCAACATATGTTCTTCTCTTCTTCCAATTTTCTATACTCATTCCCATCAGAATAGTTTTGTGCAATCCAGTCTTCATAGCTACACAAATACTAGATTTATTTTATAGCCATACATGAGCAAGCAATTGATTATTATTGGTCAACAAAGTTCTTCTCTTCTTTCAATTTCTATATTCATTTCCATTTCGTCTAGGCATTTGGAAATGAATATAGGGACTCGAAGTGAACAGGAACCTTTGATTGAATCGAATCTACATGGTTCAGATTGTGCCACGTCATTTCATCAAATGTCGTAGCACAACCTGAAGTGTTAAAGTTTTGAAGACCATGTCTATCCAAGTTTTGGCCAATATGTAACTACACAACTAGTTTCATAGCCATCCATGTGCAAGCTAATTAATACTAGTTTATTGGTCAAAATGGGTTCTTTCTTTTCTTCGAATTTTTGTATTCATTTCCATCTCTATCTTGCTTTAGCTGATTGAATTTGAATATATAACCATCGAAAAATCAACTAGAATTCATATACTTGAGAAGGATAAAGGAAAAGTATTCAAAAGTGATAAATCCATGTGTTGATATTAAAGGAAAAGGTTAAAAAAAAAAACGAAATGCCAAAAAAAAAGAATAAGTGAAAATATTATTTGGCAACATTATCTTAAGTGATCTTATTTTGGGTAAAATGTTAGCAAAAAGAAAAAAAAAAAGAAGTCAAATTTAATGTTGCTTGCTTTGGAATTTACGTCTTTCTCTATCTACGATCATAACTCAAAACTCATATGGTTTCCTGTACAAAAAAGGAAAAAATGATAATAAAACTTTTTCTTCTTACGCGGCAGTCGTCTTTAAGCATTGAGCAAATTAAGTCAATAGTCTTTTTGTGTTATCCTTTTAAAACTTTGTTTGGGTTGTGATCTTTTGGTGAAATTTTTTTAATGTTTTTCATGAATATTCTTTCTACACAATTTCTAATAATCTTTTTTACCTTACGTATATCAGATTCTAAATAGGTGTTATAGTAACTTTTCTCAAAAAACTCCCAAAAAAATGCAACCGAAATAGGATATTTTACCATTTCAACCTTCCTTTTGTTTTCTATCCTTGCCCTTTTAGAGGAATTCACATAGTAGAAATTACTTTTACAAATTTAACCTAAAACAGCCCAAGATTAGATTTCTCTCTGATTCAAACATAAAAAATTATGTTCTTTTATCTTAAGCCCTTTTTTTAATCCAATGATCTAATCCTTTGATAATTGAAAAAAGTCTGCCTAACCAAAATCGGCCTTGTTTGTATTGCCATTTTTCTCCACAAAATCTTTTCAATTTTTATGAACATATTTTTCAATAAAAACTCTAAAAAATAACCATCCAAATGGATTCTAAAACTAGTGTCGAACCGTCGATGGGATTAGACCAACTGGTAACGTTTATTTATAAATACACCGACCAAACTTTTCCCGACCACAGAGGAAGTCGTCCAAAACTATCAAACTTGACTAGAATTCAGAAGCCACAAATGCTGCATCCAATCATAAAAAAATGATAACCCCACGTTCCTATCACCATCCTATTCCCCTTTCCTCCTCCCATTCAAAAGCCAACGCGGCCAAAACAATCTATAAAGGTCAGCTCATGGCCCTCCTCAACCATGTCAAACCCTCGCAGTTGATGAACTTCCATAAAAACATTAACTTTCATTAATCTGCAATAGCAAGAAATGGCAAACAACGGCAGTGCAGAAATGCAGGACTATAACAAGTGCCTCCCAAAGCGCATAATCCTGGTGCGCCATGGGGAGAGCACGGCCAACACAGATGAGAAGATCTATGGCATTACAGCAGATCACAAAATCCCATTATCCACAAATGGGATTGAGCAAGCCAGGCAAGCTGGTAGAAGCATATTGGATGTGGTTTCTGAGCAGGGAAATTCACAGAATTGGAAGGCCTACTTTTATGTGTCTCCTTACGAACGTACCAGATCAACTCTCAGGGAGATTGGCCGGGCATTTCCAAGAAACAGAGTCAGGGGAGTCAGAGAGGAGTGCAGGATCAGAGAGCAAGATTTTGGGAACTTCCAAGATTATGAGAAAATGAAGGAGCTCAAGCAGATCAGGAATAGATATGGAAGGTTCTTCTATCGGTTTCCTGAAGGAGAATCAGGGGCTGATGTTTATGATCGCGTTTCCAGTAAGTACCATTAAGCGCTCTTAGATAAATTTTATCCTTTTCATTATGCCGAGTAAATGAGGAGTTGATTTAGTACAACTTTTGCAGCCTTTCTTGAATCTTTATGGAGGGACATATACATGAGGAGACTAACTCAAGATCCTGCTGATGAGCTGAATCTAGTGATTGTATCCCATGGATTAGCTGTTCGCATTTTTCTGATGAAGTGGTTCAAGTGGACAGTGGAGCAATTCGAGTCTCTCAAGAGTCCCAAAAATTGCGAGTTTCGAGTTATGGAATTAGGGGCAAGTGGAGAGTACAGCTTAGCGATCCAACATGATGATGAAACACTCAAAAGATGGGGGTTCTCTCCTGAAATGATAGAGGACCAAAAATTGAGGGCCAATTACAGGGGTACTTGGAATGACAGGAGTCCGTGGTACCTCAATACTTTCTTTGAGTTAGCTGGTTCTGATCATGAAACTGCTGAGAAAGATGGTCATGAAGATGGTCAGAACAAGTGATTGTTTGCATTTTTTGTGATTTTCTCAATTGAGATTTTATTGTAAGCTCTTCTGACTCTGATCAAATGTAACCAAAACAACTTTCTTGAATGAAAATTTTTAATTAACAGCTGACTCACAAAATTTTCTCGTTTCCATCTGTCCAGAGCTTGCCAAAATCATAAGTAGTCGGGCACTCAATGATAGAAAGGGCTATTTCTTTTATTCGAAAGGATTTATCGAAATAAAAATAACGAGTCACCATTGATATCGACACATCTGAGATCCCCAACTGTTCGGGAGTTCCTCTATTCAACCTTTTTCCTTCTTCTGCTGCAACGTTTGTCTACTATACCAAGTCTGTATTTCTATGTTGTCAATTTTAGGGGGTAAGAGCGATGCTTGTATGAATTTAGACGCAAATAATCTTGCAAGCAAAAGTACTATTTCTAGTTTTCCTTTGAGTGTACTGTTATCCTAAGCTTGTTTACTTTCAGGGTAAGGCATCATGAAAGTGCCCTTGGTATCTTGATGCTTTCGCCTTTCGTTGATATGCTTGCTGGCAGGGAGGAAAATTCTGAAAAAGATGATGAAAAGCAAAGAGTTCTTGGATTGCTTGTGAAAGGGATGTAGATTCTTTCTTATTCATCTTATATTCATTTTTAGGGAGGCCAAACCTGACCTCAAAAAGAGCAAGAGCTAGATTTCTTTCCTATTCATCTTATATTCTAGGAGCAATTCAAAGGAATCAGTGGTTTAAAATGAACAATTTTCCTTCATAATTGCATGATTCCATTCTAAACTAAATTCTATTGGAGGAAGTTTACTCTTCGTATGGATTGAGGGATTTGACAAAAAATTCAAAATCCTCTTAAATCACTCTAATTGTTTAGATTATTTAAAAAGGTATTTGAATTTCTGAATCAAAAATTATTATAGTGTTAAAAATGTACTTTGATAATTGGCGAATTATAAATTTAAATGTTTTTTAAATCATCTAAACAATTATAACGATTTGAGTGTATTTCAAATCTTTCGTCAAATTCTTCAATCCAAATGAAGCGTAATAGAATTTTATTCCTAAATAAAACATCAAAGTCAGATATTACGGAAAACCTCAAAACTTATTTAGGCATTAGTGTCTCAAGATATCTGTGACGACCCCACCTCCCCTTAGGGCATACCCCAGGGTTTAGAGGACTGCATGTCTGGCTCTCGCCAGGACTCACTCACTCATTTCAAATAAAATAGGTTACAACTTCAAGAATAAAGGAAATAACAGTTACCAAGTTTGGCAAGTACAATTACATTCATTTCTATTCAAAACATTCGTACAATCCCAATTATAACAAAAGATTTAAATTCTTAATACATTCAACCCTAATTAAGCGACTAATGCGAGTACAATCGCAAAATTTCCAAAAACTAAACTACGCTAGCATGTACCAGTCTCACGCTTTCGCTCGTACCCCCTGTAAGGAAAACAAATTTAACGGAATAGGGTGAGTTAAAGTTCAGTGAGATTCCAAATAGCAAGTTGAGCATTATTTAAAAGTGCACGTATCAAAGTAGCGAGCATAACAAGTCCATAAAAATGAGCAATAACACTTTAAATAGCAAATCTCAAAATGAGCGAATATAAAGTTTTTCAAAAGAAACAATAACCCGATAAGTAATAATCATGTCAAAATATAAGGATACGGATGGCTCTCAAGAGCCAAGTTCCCATTGCTTCACCAGAGCTTGATCAAGTAGTAGTTAACACTCCGTCAACTTTCAAGTAAAGTAACTAGTCCAGTAGTGCTTCATTTCACACCAATCCGTCCACCATTCAACCCTCTTATCGGGCCCGAACATCAACTAAACACTGGTGGTAATACTCGAGTATACCGATTAGTCAAGGAGATAACACTCCACTCGACAACACTAGATACCCATGGTTCGTTATCTAATCGACCAAGCCCTTGCCGGCTCGACTCGATTAACTAGCCAGTGAGGTTTGGGTTCCCAAGAATTCGATGAGATAACATCTCCAATCGGCTGAATCAATATAAAAGTATGGAGACGAGAATGAGAGGCACCTCCTACTCGGATTGAGTGTGGTACATGCTGTCGCTTAGTACTTACAAGTCAAGCACAAGTATATCAAGTCAATTGCAACAATAAACAAGTACATATCACATTAGGGCAAGTGCGATAAAGTACACCCTTGCCCGAACAAACCAATCAAATATCATTCGATCACATTGGTCAAGTATTAAAAACAAGTGTCAAGTTCAATCAGGTATTTGGAAGAACTCACCAAAAGTTTAGTGCTTGTTAAAATCACGTTCAGGTGTAACTCCTTGGTCGGAGTCTAAATCTGTGATACAATATCATTTAAAAGCTTGAAAACTAGGGTTCGAAACATAGGAGTTTCGCTTCAAGAAGATCAAGTAAATGAAACTCATTTAGATAGGATTCATGTTACGTATCCAACTCTAGAAAATTCATGCTCGCTCTTTTGGTGTTGCTTAAAAAGCGATTAAAACTTTGGAATTCACATTTGAGTTTAAAAGACGAGAAAAACATATTTCGAGTGATCACTAATTCCATTTTTCCAAGGATATGAGTTTCGGCCAAATTTCAGCTTATATACCTTTTCCCGGCACAAGACTCGAATATCATAGACAATGCAAGTTCAATTCGACCTCAAATCTTCGCTCAAGTCGCGAGTACATATGCCTAATCTTCGAGTGAAAATTTGGGCTGCACGCCCTTTGTATTTAGCTATTTTCCAGCCATATATGCCTTCATTATTTTTCTCAATTCAGCCCAAAGTCACACATAAGCAATGTTAATACAATAGCCCTTCAACTAGGCTCAATGTCATCCACAACAAGGCAATTCCAGCAATACAACTATAAAAATCAAAGCTGGAACTAGTATTAAAGAAGAATAACTAAGTAATAGGTTTGACATCTTCCGGCGTTTTGGTCACCGCTGAAGCTACGCTTATCGGATTGGGGTAAACTTTATGTCGTTTCGAAACTAAGACAGAGAACTATATTTCTTATGAAGACATCGATACCCAATTCATGCATTTTCAGGGTCAAAATGTGTAATGTGAGGACTTGCAAATTTCTTATATATTCCTTAAAAAAAAATTCCCTTTTATTTGGAAATTATTACTTTATAATAGCCCTACGATCTAATCATCCCACAATAAGTGCAAATGAATCTAGAAAGTAAGGGTTTTTCCTTTGGTTTTTAAGTTAGCGCGAATTAGGGTTTTTACGCCTATCCGTAGTGTGATTATCCGGTACAGAATGGGGATCAAATTTGGTGATTAAGAGTGAGTTTTAGATGATATTAAGTGTGTGATTAGAAGTGGTAATAATAAATTAGTGAATTATAAGTTAAAACCCTAGTATACGCGATTTAAGAAAAAAACGGCTGAACGGACGAGTAATGCTCTCTACCGATTGAACACCCCATTTGACTACCACTTCCCTACCATAAAATATCCTTGATATTATTGCAAAATATATCCCTCATTCCCAGCTCTCTTGGCCGAAATTGTTGACTCAAAAATACAAGAGAAAAGAAAAAAATTTTGGATGGAAATTGGTGGTGACAAGTGGCCTCAATCCCTTGCACCTTTGACCCAAGTGAAGACTAAGTCTTAAAACCATCTTAGAGCTTTATTCTTCTCCATTTTTGCAGTTTGTTGACCGAGCATAAGAGAGAGAGTGAGCGAGAGAAAAACAACTTCATTTCATCTTGAATTGCATCATTTGAGTGAAACCAAGAAAAAACTAAACCGATTAATCACTAGTTTGGGAGTTTGGGAAGCTTAAGGAACAAAAAATTTTAAGAAGAAGTGGAGGATCCTTCTTGCAAGCTCTTGTCTTGAGGTATAATGGTTGATCAACCTTTCTTTCTCTATGAATCATGATTAAGTTGGGTATTAATGTTAGAATTGTGCTTGTGATGCTTGTTTCAAATGGTTTTGATGATTGGAGTGATGAATTTTGAGTTAGAATTTTGATTAATTCACTTATATTTCTTGTGGGTTAGGTGTTATATGCTGTATATATTTGGTATATCATCTGTAAAGGAGAAAGTAGTGGTAGTTTTAAGGTAAAAATGTGAATTATAACTTGAATATAACAAAATTTCAAATTTCTGGAAATTGTAGCTTCAGTTCTGTCCGGTTCCAGTTCATTATGTTAGAGGCCGAATTAGGCTTAGCATAAAACATGAAAGTTGTAGAAAATGATGTTTTATAGTGGCCTGCAAAATTTCAGCTCAATCGGAGCAACGTATCCTGTGAAAAGATAAAAATACCCCTGACTCTCATAGGTTTAGTCTAATGGACAATTTTGATATTTCACAACACTAACCGTGTCTGTTCACCCTGATGTGTCCTGAATTAGCATTTAGCCAAAACATAAAAGTTGTAGTGCTATGTCTTATCTTTCTAACGCCCCTAGAATCACCTCATTTGGATTTCGGTAGCCTAAGTTATAGTTGTTTACGCATAGTGCGGTTAACTAACACGAATGTGAGATTCTGGTTCTGTAAATGGCAATTTTGACTTAGATACACTACAAACTGGACTGAGTGGTCTTCATCAAAGTTGTAGACCTTTGCCTTAGCTTTGAAATGGTATAAATTTCATCCCAATCCGATAAGCGTAATCTCGGTTGTGTCTGTTACGCAAAAGAACGTCAAATTTGTCTTTTGTTTCTTGATTCAACCTTCATTTCCGCACATGCTCTTAGCTTGATTTTGTACTTGTATGACTTGGAGCCTATGGAATGGCTATTGAAATGAGATGATTTTGTGTATGACTTTGGGATTGATTGAGGAAAAGAATGAAGCCATAAATGACTGAAAAATGGGTAAATACAAAGGGCGTGCTGCTCAAATTTACGCTCAAGAACTAGGTAGATCTACTTGCGACTTGAGTATTCTTGAGTAAGGTTTGAGAGCGAATACCACGTGAACCATCTAGGGTATTTACGTCTTCTTTTATCGAGGTATATAAGTTAGAATTCGGCCGAAACTTGTACCCTTGAAAAAATGAAATTTTCGACTAATAGAAATACGTTTTCTTTGTCACTTCGACTCAAATGGAGATTTTAAAGTTTTACGAGTGACCATAAGTTTTATACATATTTTACTTATGTCCTTTGGTTTAAATGTACTCTTTTCACTACCAAAACCATATTTATACCTTGTACTAGTACGTATTCGAATTTTCTTTGAATCACTTACATCTTTGATGGTTGAAACATAATGTGTTCTTTTGATTATATTACGGTTCCTTGGTGATTGAGGGTGTTATCCGAAAGGATACTTTGGACGTTATTTTGCGTAAATAGGTGAGTGTTCCTTGTTTGTTATATTTTCATTGACTATGTGGCTTGTTCTTGATTATATGACTTGTTATGAACGAATGATAACATGTTAAATGTTTTCAATGATTGCTTAAAATGAATTTTCTAGGCGAGTGTGTACTTTATCGCACTCGACCTAAATGAATGTGAAATTTTCAATGATTAAATAATTAAATACTAGTTGCGCATGAATGTAAGCCGTTTAGCTGAACTGGGCTCTTGCCCTTCGTTACTGATCGACTCGAGCCAGAAGCGGACTCGATCGAGCGATTTAGTGATCCTGGGTGAACGTTTGGTATACTCGAGTATTACCTTGTTGTCGGGTGGAGCCTGGCCAACGTCCAGGAGGGGGTGAATGAAATAAATAAATGAATGTCAATGCAAATGAGGGGTTTTACTTATCGAAATGCATTTTCAAATGATTGGAGGAATAAGGGAATGAAAGGAGAATGAACGAATAGCTCCCTGTGAGCCCGTATCCTTTTAATAAATGTTATTATCGCTTTATATTGCCATGTTTCTTGAATTACTTGCTATCTATGATTAATGTATTGAACTGTTTGTTTGTTTGTGTGTTTGGAACCTCACTGAGCTTCTAGCTCATTCCGTTAGTTTTGTTTTCCTTAACAGGGGATGCGAGCAAGGACGAGAGCTCTGTATAGACTAGCCTAGTCTAGTTTTTTTGATCCTTTTGGAATGGTTCTCGCCCTAGCATTTGGCAAGGGTTGGATGTATGAAGAATTGAAAACTTTTGTACATTTGATTTTGTAATTCGTTTTGAGATAGAAATGTCTAAGCACATGTTCTAAGCTTGGAATCGTTATTATACTTTGCCTTGTGATTTTGTTTCGATTTTATCTGAGGTGAATGACTGAGTCCTGGCGAGAGTTGGGCAGGCGGTCCGCCGAACCCTTTGGTTCGCCTTAGGGGAAGGTGGGGCTGTCACATGTAATTTCAGAGAAAACAGAACACTGCCCGCGCAATAAGGCTTTTGGCAGTCAGGGGTAATTTTATCATTTCACATGCTACAGTACTCCGATTGAGCTGAAATTTTACAAGCAGCTAGGTAACTCCATCCCCTACAAGTTTCATGTTTTAACCTAGACCTGATTTGGCCTCTAACATGGACGAATTATACATGTCAGAAACAGGGCAGATTCCACTATCAATGCTGGAAATTTCTCTACTAAAGCTGGAATTTTAGAACTAAAGCTGGAAATTTCAACCAAAGCTAGAAAACCATATACCAAAGCTTAAAAGTTCACATCAAAGTTAAACCATCTCATATCAAAACTATCAAATTCATCTCATGGCTGGAAAATGCATATCAAGGCTGGAAATTACATGCTACCCTAGCCAAAGCCATAAAATCTTTCATAACCATGCTTCTTTTAGCTTCAATCATAACTTATCTTAAATGAATCTCAAGAGACAAATAAAAGAGATGTTTTCTAGAAACTTACGTCAAACCCCCAGCAAACAAGAGTTTTATTCCTCCAAAAACTCCACCAAGGTCTTCTCTCCAAACTTAACTTAAGATTAATCGATATGGATTTGGGTTAGTGTTTGAATTTTTCACAAATCAAGCAAAAAAATCAAGATGGAATTTTTCTCTCTTCCTCTCCTCTCTCTCTCGGCCAAGCTTGCAAGAAAATGAAATGGTTGGGTTCAATGTATACAAGATAAAGACTAAGAAAGGCTTGGTCAAAGGGTCTTGGTCAAGACCTTGGATAGATTTTTTTTCCTCTTTGTTTTTCCCCCTAGCTCACAGATCTCTCTCTCTCTCCTACTTTTAAGTTTGTTTTATTTGGTTTTAAGACATGAAAGATGAATTAAATGATAAGAAAGTTTTGGTCAAAAGTTCCACAAATGTTCAACACTTGGCACCACCAATTTTCTCTTGTTTTTGGTTTCTTTTCCTCTTGTTTTTAGGTCAAATATTTTGGCTGCTTTAAGGGTTAATTGGGTGCTGATTAGCTGAAATAAAACCAAGAGGATTAGGGCAAGAAAGTAGTGGTCAAGTGGGGGTACTCAATTGGTAGCAAACGGTGCACGTCGGTTCAAGCCTATTTTTCTTAACTCACACGTACTTGTGTTTTTACTTATGGTTCACTAGCTTATTATTATCACTTCTAATCATACACTTTCTCTTATTTGAAACTCACTCTTAATCACCAAATTTAGTACACACACCTCACCAAATGATCACACTACCAAAATGCACAAAAAACACACCAAAAACCCTAGTATGCACAAAAAAAGACCCTAGCTTATGCCATTCCTTTAGAAAATCATAACTTGAGTTATAAATGTCAAACATTCATACAACTTGGCCTTTTAAAAACTAGACTTCAAATACTAATAATCGTTAGAAAACACCTCAAAGAAATTCAGCTCATAAATTAGTCCAAATTGAGTCATAAGCTACTACAACATTCCTATGTTTACTTGTGCAGGGTAGAATTTTCAGTCAACTTTGCCAATTTTCTGAAATTTATAGAGATTGAATCAAACTCTGAATTTTATATCGTAGGAAACTCTATGAGTCTAGTTTCAAATGCAACAAATGGAACTCAATTCCGACTTTCCTATACCAAGTTATAGTCAATTTCCCAAAGCTGCGCAGAGCCTCCTGCAAAAATTTCTAGATTTTCTAACAACTTGAGAATATGAAACTTTTTTTTAACAAAATTCACTCTCTTGGCTCAAATTCAACCATTAAAGCAACCAAGAATCAAAGGTAAGTGAGTTCACATAAGAGTTATAAAGACAAGTAAAATTTCGAGATCTCACAATATCACATCATAATTAATAGTAATTAGAGTATATGGCAAAGGTATTGTTGGAGAAAACCTAAATCATTAAATTACCAAATCATATTGGTGATTCACTCAATCTATCTTTCTTCTTTGTCATTTCTTTTTATTTTTTTCCTTTTTCTTCGTTTCTCTACAGTTCGCTCCTACTTCTTCCATGTAAAATTAATTTACATAAATTTTGTTTTCCCATTCATGTTTAGTTTATAAATTATCCCGCTAAATTTTTTTCTTGTTCTTCACTAATTCTAGTATCTATTTTTTGAAACTCTATTCAGGATGGAGATTTACATCAGGAACTTTATTTTCCAAAATGAAATTTAAAGGCTAGTATTATATGAACAATCGCAAAAAATAGAAAAGGGCCTTGGGAACATAATGTAGTCATTAATGGGTCACTTATGAAGGAAATTAAACCAAGCTATTTTAGTATTTAGTTTCCTAATTCTATTTGGTATCTTATTTGTTTAGTTTCCATATTAGATTAGGAAATCTCAAGTTAGTTTCCAAATAAGTTTTGGTTTACAATTATATTTGTTTTAGGAAGTTTTAGAGTCTATAAATACTACTAGTCTAGTAGGTTATTAGGCGAAGAAAAGTGAAGAGAAGTGAAGTGGAGAGTTGAGTTGAATCTAGAGATTAGACTTGAGAGCAAATCTCATAGTTGAGATTTGTGAGTTGTCGTGAGCGAAAGCCTATGACTTAATATTTGTTTTGAGTTAAATAAATTATTGAGTGTTTGTTCTCCTCCTCTTCCCACATATTTTTTATATGTGTTAGAATTGTTTCCGCTGTGTGCACGGGAATTCTTCGTGCCAACAACTTATTCTATTAATGCTAATATAGAATTAGATAGGTTTTAGCAATATCCACCCTTAGGTGTATCCTTTGAAATCAATTAACATCATGGAAAAGAAAATCAAAATATGAGTATTAGGTTTTGAACTAAATTCGGCTGTGTCTACGTTCTTTGTATAACTATCTTATGTACTTGAATATGCATCCACTGATATAGTGATATGCAACTTGTTTAATGTAATGTTATGTAGTGAGACATTGAATTTATAAAAGTTTCTAATCAACTTGGCAAGAATTTATATAAGTTTAAGAAAGCTAATATACATGAAATTAGTCAAGATTTTTAAGAATATGGGCTAACTAATGCCTGGTCATTAAATTTTAACGAAAATTTTTTTCAAGCAAATTAACTTATAACCTATAATCTTTCCAAATCAATTTCTATTCCATAAGGGATTCTACTTCTAAAACAAAACTTAAAAGTTGGTAGTACGTAAAAAGCTCCAATAATACGTGGAATTGCATTTATGTTTGGAAACAGAGCAAAGTCGTTAATATTAGTAATAAGGGCATTTTAGGGAAGAAAAACTAAATTACTAAATTATATTGACGCTTTTTTTAAAAAAAATTTTAGTATAGATGTGAGGGTTCAAATTTAAAATATTTCACTTACACTCCCTTCCCATGACCAACCAACCCATCCCCACCTATCCCCACCCCTCAAGTGCTTTTGATATATGTAGTATAAAGATAAAATTTGTTTAGAATACTATCTAGACAAATTGATAAGCGATCCCCTCCCTGTCCTCTCTCAAGAGGCTTATATCTACCCTTTCACCGGTTCTAGCTATTCTTTCATTTGAAACACTAGTCTAAACGCCCATGCTATACACAGTAGATCATATTTTTGGAAGAAAATATAATTGAGGGAGGAATTTAAAAAGAGTAAGAAATGTATGTAATTGTTCGTATAATTTAGGACACATGAAAGTATAGTTAAAAAATGAGATTTTGTAGCAATAGTTCAATATATGATAAGAACATCCCCATTAGTTTAAATGAGATTTTGTAGCAATAGTTCAATATATGATAAGAACATCCCCATTATTTATAAAACTACCACATTGATGGAATTGGATCCTGAAAAAAAAGTAGAAATCTATATCATAAATTGAGCGACAGAAGGGTTCAATTAAATGTAACTGAATATTTAATTTGATAAGTAAATGAAATACTTACAAATATTTAGCCTTCGATTTGATAATCTTCTATGAAGGTGAGAACATTCTTCACACCAACCAACTCTGAGTACGAATGCCAGTATTGGGGGTTTAATTCATTCTGTTGAATTTTGTGGAGTTCGTACTATAAATGAGAATGCATGATTTTTACATGAATTAATGTGTTGGTTGAACAATATACCTCTATTTTTCTAACAATTAAGAGCATACGGAATTCAAAATTATCATTTGTTTTAGAATGATATTGTATAAGATATATACGTATAAGATAAGAAGCATTAGAACAAAATATGAATCGTGCATGCTTGTGTTGAACAACAAGGTATAGGTTACCACTGGAATCTCTAACTTGTATGTTAACATTGTATCTGTTAAGAAGAAATTGTGATATACAATGAAAAAATGTAATTAAAATTAAAGATAAATGAAAATAATTACCTGACAATAGTGTCGACTACATCATTACAATGGATACACACCATTTTTGAAAAATGAGATTGACATGGTTGTTCACAATTTTTGCATAACTCATGGAACATATCGTCTATGTTAATGCTTTGAATGTAAGTAACTATCCGAAAATATTTAACCTAAAGCCATTCAAAAAACATATAGATTACAATTACTAATTCAAAATAATATGTAGATAAATGTTCATTAATTAATTAATTGAGAGAATTTTTACCGTAGGTGTCATTGCAAAATGTTTCCTCCTTTGCAATATGGCGAGTTTGAAATTTAGGGGTTGATGAAATGTTTATAGGCGAGCATGTTTCGTGGTGAAATTAAGTTGAGGACTAAAATCGATACTAGAAGGAAGTTGATAGAGATCAATACGAGAAGGATGATGAAAGAGATGGTAATTTGCGATTTTTGGTGAAATTATGTTGTTATCTCTTATTATTGGGTTGGAGGAGTTTTAATCGGAGTGGAATTGTTAATTGGAAGAGTGTTAATTGGAGTGGGAAGGTATCTGAAGGTAGGGGTATTATATATCTAATTTATATAGATATAGATAGCCAAGTAGCACTTCCTCTCTTTAGCGAGAAACTGCCTGTCCAATCTTTATTCTCCTTGTCTATAGACCTTCCTTGTATATGCAATTAATTCCTCGATCCATCAATGTGCAATAGGAAGCGATACAATATAATTTCAGTAGTAATATTCGGACGGTCGAAAGGGTTGCTCGAAAGCTTGATGAACAAGCGCAAAAAGCCCATATATTCTATTTTCTATTTTTTAAGAATTTTTTCTTCTCTAGACTCGCGGTCATCATTGCCTTGTGCTAATTAAAGAGTTAGGATGTGTTTGATAAGACTGAAGTTTAAAAACTGAAATTTAAAATTTAAAATCTGAAATCTAAATCCATTAAATGATTGAATTATTAAATGTTACATCAAATACATTTGAGTATATATCACATTCGGTGATAAGTGAATAGTTTATTACTTATTTTTTGGAGCAAAATTTACCTAGAAAATTCAATACCACTTAATTAATTTAGATGCTCAATTTTTTATTGTCAAACGTGGCTGAATATAAAGTCATATGGCTTTGTTTGGATATCAAATTTTTTTCAAATAATATTTCGCCTACGTCATAAACACATTTCCCAACATACCTTTTAATATTTTCAATCATTATTTTATTTCACATGCATCACATCACAAAAAATGCTACAGTAATTATTTCAAATAATATGATCTGAATATATTAAATTTAAATACTAAATCGAATTATCAAACATGTCTCATAGAAGGGAGTCCTTTCTCTGTACCTATTCAGTAAATTCCTAAAGCACTTACTTTATATTTAATAATGGGCCGCTTCAGTAAACGACTTCCAGCTAAGGTAAGAAGCCTCGTGTCGCGGTTTCTCCACTTTATTACGTTCTCATGAACTGAACTTGGTTGACATCCCTTGCACAAAGCGAATAGACCCTGCTGTGGATCAGTTTCGGTGCGGGAAAGCTGAAGAAAGACTAGAAGAATGATTCCTTTGGATCGACGAGCTTTTTCAACCCGAAAGCTAGATATCAATGCAATGTCCATCTGCTCATCAAAACATCGGAAAAAAAAAAAGTTTCAATAGCCCTCTAACTATTAGTCAAGTGAACTTTTGGTCCCCAATAATTAAAAGTCAACTTTTGACCCTCGATTTATCGAAAAAGTGTAAAATGGAAACCAACGCCACTGAAATGCATGCCAAAATACGAGAGGCATTTTAGTTCTAGCTGTTATCCACTCGATAAAAAAGAGTAAAATTCCTTTTTTTTTTTCCCGAAACGTTAGAAGATTTTCATTTATTTGGAATAAGAAATTACAAGTACGAGCAACGGCTCGAAAAAACTGTACAACTAGTGCTCATCTAGCACTGAGGAAATTCCATTCCTCATCCACTAAAATGCCAAAGGCATGAGAACTTAATTCTCTACTTCGTTTAATACTTTCTTCATTTGCCAAACTAAACAAGCACATTCGAAACAACTTTTGCATGCTCAGAATGTCATCTATCAAGGTAGATAGCCTACTGTTAGAGGGGCTGTTGTACTTTATCTGTCTCATAAGGTCCTGGCTTTGAAACTGGATCGTGATTCTACTCCACTGATGCTCTAAAGCCTTGCACAAGACCAGATGGATAGCCACTGCTTCATCTATGACTTTGTCCCCCTTACTTCGCTCTTTGAGTGCCCATTCCGCAAGCCTAGTACTTGGGTGCTTTATCGCTGTGACTCCAATCTCCAGTGAGACCTGGCCATTCTGGCTTGTTGCAGCCACGTCCAGCCCTCTCCATTATAACCCTGATAGTGCTCTTCCTGAATGAAAGATGTTTCAAAAAGAGTAAAATTCAGTTTGACTTAATTATTTCCTTTTACCATTCTCTCTCCCTCCACCGCAAGTGGTTGGAAGCTCCTGCAATTCGTGGACCATCATCACCAGTGCACATCTCTTGAAACTTCCGGTGAAGAATTATAGGTACCCAACCGGATCCTCTTTCCCATAAATGGGTCGCGAATTTCTGCAACCCATTTGCCTCATTTCCTATGCCTGACACCTTTGTATTTGGTAGACGAAGGCTTTGATTGAGGTTGACTCCACAGTTTAGCTAACTTCTTTTTCTTCGGGTTGTTTTTCTCCCTTTTGTTGCTCTTTTGACAGGGATTTCAGCTTCTGGGCCAACAGCTACAAACTAACCAGGTTGACTTTTCAACTCCACAGTAGGGAGAATAATCTCCTTAAGAAACCTCTTAGGCTTCTTTCAATCACCCTTTCATTCGATATCGATAGCATTCGGGTTGTTACTAAAGATCCGAATCTTTCTCGTGGGTCTGATGGGTTCAGCCATGATCGCTCTTTGATTTTTCAGCAACATTAGATCGCTCTTTTATTCTTCAGCAACATTAAACTGTTAATTTGGAAGAGAAAACAAAGAAGAAAAAGAAAAAGAATCAATTATCTGCAACCACATGGAACAAAAACACTTGAGTAGAAGCTCTTCAGCTGCCATGGAGATTTTCTTCCTATAGCTTTTTGTTCGGAAAGAAATTCCTTTTTACCAAATAGAAAATTACTGGATAGACTAAAATGGCCTTCATATTTTGGCATGCGTTTCATGTGGTGTTAATTTCTGTCAATTTTAATGGCTGAACTTGACAGAAGTCTAACATTTTGCACTTTCGATAGATCAAGAACCAAAGATTTACTC
Source organism: Coffea eugenioides (assembly GCF_003713205.1). Lineage (NCBI taxonomy): Eukaryota > Viridiplantae > Streptophyta > Magnoliopsida > Gentianales > Rubiaceae > Coffea > Coffea eugenioides. The sequence goes on from NC_040036.1 coordinate 72,070,056, forward strand.
TTAATTGTTGGGGGACCAAAAATTTACTCCATTAATAGTTAGAGGGCCATTGGGACTTTTTCCCTAAAAAACATCTAATATCTAGGAGTGTCAGTTTTAGGGGATCTCTCTCTATACCTACACAAGTTTGTTATGGCATAATAACGTCGCCTAGTCGTAGCCACACATTAGCTGCACTCAATTTTGCAGGATGGAAATTTTGTTGGATTAGATCTTTGGTTAATTTGGACCTAACAATACGGAAGCCTTCAGGCAAACAAGTACGAGAGAGGCAAGCAAAACAGAAGTAGAAGCATCTTGCTCAATTGGTGTAGCTTAGAGTTAGAGATTAGCAAGAGGTAAGGTAAGGAAAGTGGTTGTCAGACAGGATTGGAAGCCGAAGCGGCCCATTAAGCATAAGCGTAGTAGCGTCACTAAGCAAGGGCATGTCCCTTCACTGTCCTCATTCAAATTAAATTTGGGATTGAATCTTGTGCAGTGAAACGAAGAATGGTAATTTACTAGTCTTTAGAAAAAATTAGATTCGAGTGACGTCCCAAGTCTTAGTAAATCCGCTAAATGTTGATTCAACATAAATTCTACATCTTGAAACCAAGTGAATTTCGGAGCTACTTTATGATAATGAGACCAAACAGTAAAAAAGCATTAACGCTGCAAAGATCAATATACCAATTGCATACCATAGAGTTGTTATCCACTAGTCATTCCAAATGCTCTTCAAGTCTGAAAAAAATCGACAGTTTAGTGTATTCTTCGAAAACCTGTCTATATCACCATTCAGTATTTCTTGGCCCACTGTTGGCTAAACCACCTGGGCAGCAGGCCTCATGGTAAAGTTAGAGAGAGAAAAAGAACTCTATTGTAGTTATTGCATGCATGGGTGCCTTCCTTAATCCTTGCTTCGACTTGAATGAAGTCATTTATTTGGAGAAGGTGAAAATTGGCTCTCATTCTTTCTCAAGTGAACTTAGGCTTGGGAGGCCTAGGAAATATAGTTCATCGTGGCAGGTCATAGTCGCAGTTGTTTCATATTCGTCGTGGTATATCGGTTGAATATCGGGTGATACGCACATTATAGCACATAAAATTTTTTAAAAATCTGAAAAATTACTAAAAATAAAAAATACCATAAAAGGAATAATTTAAAAAAATATATGAGTCGACTTCGAGTTAACTCAAATATTTTGATTGATTCCACGCATCGCGGATTCAAATTTGCTAATATCGATCGAGTTAAAGCGAATCGCTGTGAATATGAAATTATCTATGATTCACGGATCGGTATAATATCGATTTCTCCGTTCCAATTATGACTTGGCCTGGTCGTACCGGGCTCGCCGAGATAGCTAACCATGCTAGGAGATGAGCTTAAGGAAGTCATGAGGAAGTCCTTTGTTTTAAGACCTGAAGTAAAGAGGTCAAACCAGGTTAGAACACACACAAGTTTTAAAAAATAATAATCATAAAGCATTAAATACGGTACTGGCGATAGAAGTGGAACTGATAGTATGCAATGGAGGTTGCCAGTGGTGGGTGGCTTTTGGAAAAAATATGGTGTTTCAGACAAATACTTTTCTAAGACAATAACAATGATCTACTATTAATTTTTGACAAATAATCAAAAAACACATCATTCAAGTAGACCCCAACATATTTTGGACATGAATGATCCTAAAACTTTTACAAAGTTGTAAAAAGTAGATGGAATGGTTACAAGTATATCACTTTTTGCAAGTTTAATAATCAATTTAAAGGAAAAAAATAGTTGAGTAACTAGAAGTATATATACGATCTAAGTAGTTGGGATGAATTACTTATTATACCCTTGTGGTTTTACATAATGTTAGATGACCCCCCTAAGATTTTAAAATAGTCACATAACCCTCTTGTAGTTTTATGTAATTAAGTGAAAAATGATCGAAACACATAATCAATTGCAGTGTTTATACTAAACGCGCTTTTAAAGCTCATGAGATAAAATATTAATATCCATATAACCCTTTTATGGTTTGCATAAATATCCACTTTACTTCTGCATGATTTTTGCATTTATCCACGTAATCTTTTTATGCTTTTATACAAGGTGGTTAAACCGTTGATTGATTTATTTTTTAAATAAGAGTACTATTAGTATTTCAACTAATGACATTATATAGATTATTTTCTGTCAAATTTCCTTTTTATATAAAATCATAAGGGATGAAGTGGATATTTTGAAATGTCAGGGAGTGCCATGTGGCAATAGATGAAATCATAGGGGGGGTTATATGTAATTTATCCAAGTAGTAGAGTAGCCGATAACGTTTTTTCACCCTATTTTCTATGTTCATTTCCTAAGGGTTGTTCATCTACCCCTAGGGGAAAAAAGGGCTGCCAAAATCTTTCTTGGTGAGATTATCAAAAAAAAAAAAAAAAACTTTCTTGATGAGGAAACTATTATATCATAAGTTTAAACTCAATGTAAATATATGATACTGTGTAATCAATTCGTGAATTCAGACCGAAGCTATGTAAAAGCTGCGACGAATCAAGAATAGCTTCATCATATGGCAAAAAATTGTCATTTAATCAACTTGAAACTTTGAAAGATACAACTTATATCAATTATGAAATGAATCATAATCTGCCATGATTTGTAGAAATATCTTTACAGTTCCATTTTTGAAGATAGGCCAATCATTATCCCTGAACTGAGAGGATTACAGAAATACATCTATACTATGGCCAACACCAAGCAAATCAAGCAACCATTGTCATATCTACCATAGTACAGATGTCGGCAATGGGCATGCCCCAGATTAGTGGAGATGTCGAATTTTAATTTGCACTGAACAGCACAAAGCATTTAGCCATTTCTTGTTCCACTTGTTATAAGATTGTGCTTTTGCTTAAAATAACAAAAGCAGCTTGAATTGCAACTTTTGAAGGGGAGCCTTCATGAGTACATTATCTTTAGTATAAAAGTCATTGGAATTGCACAAATCTAACTCAGATTATGAAAATTATATTGCAAAAGTGGGAATCGCATTTCAAATCTAACTATATTTTAAACAAACACAAAATATAAAAAGAGGAGCTCACTGCACAATACAATTTATAATATAAACTAATAATATATTATCATAAACTAATAATCATTTATTTAACCATTTTTTTATTATATAAACATTTTATATAATTTATTGTTTATAAGATTTTTTTCTTTTTCAATTTATAAGTTATATTAATGTTTATTAAATATAATATAATACTATATTACGGTTTTGAGGACAATTAATTAAAGAAGATGAAAAATCAACATTAAAAAAAAGATTTGACCAACTATGAAATAATTTGACAAAAGCATCAATATTTTGAATTGTTTGTACAATATCAATATTTCTAGCTACTTCTTTTATTTTTTTTTATTTTTCTCCACGGCAAAAAATTATGGTAATAGCCCTGAAATTGTTTGATTTTTAATTAGATATATGAACAATTTTTATTTTTCTTTTGGAATTGGATGACCTAAATTTGCATGGAAAGCAAAAATTAATTATTTGCTAACCACTAGGGTTGGCCCAATGGCCAGGAGAAGGCTCTTAGGGTTCTCTACAATATCAAATTCAAGGTTCGAATTCTATGCTTAGGGATGAAAAGGGTGTGGGGATGAGGGAGGGCAATAAATTAAAATAAAATAAAATAGAAAATACTTGTTTGCATAAATATCAGTTGCACACTCTACCATTATTATTTTTCATGTTACGTAAGTTGAATTTGACAGAATCTTGATGAAATTCCTCAATATGAAGTTATATGCACCATTTTTTTTAAAAAAATGATCATGTACATTCTTTGAAGTTGAAGTCTTTGTATTACTTTGTGTGTTATTTCTATTAAAAATGGAGTATAAATGATCCATCCATTTAAATTTTTCTATCTAACTATTCATTTTTTGAGAATTGGAATTTTATTGGTAGAGTTAATTGAGTTTTTTTCTTTTATTTTTTAGGCAGAATCTAACATAAACCACAAACAACAATGAATCTATTATCCTAAGAACACTTTGTTTTGGAATCAATAGCAATATTTTTGAAATTTTGAAAATTTAATTAGGTTGTGATTGATCAAGAATTTTTAATGAAAATAAAAAAAATAAAAGTGGAATGCAAAGAGACACATTGGTTTGGAGTGTTATATTTTGTTTATTGTCTTCATAATTGAAATTTAATAAAGGTTACAGTTTGTTTTCTAACTACTATAATTATTGCTATTTTTAAAATTCAATAAATCTAATTATTAGGGAGAAGGGTATTTTGGACAAATAGACAACTAAGACCAGATCCTACTTAGGCCCTGTTTGATACCCAATTCAGCACTTAAATCTAATGAATTCAAATCTTAACATATTCAGACTGTTTGATAATCAAAACTTGAACATCTGAATTAATTAAGTGGCACTGAATTTTCTAGGCAAAACTTGCTTCCAAAATTAAGTAATAAGCTATTCACTTATTTCTGAATGTAATATGCACTCAAATGTATTAAATTTAATACTTAACAATTCAATAATTTAATGGATTCAGATTTCAGATCTCAGATTGCACTTTCAGATTTCAGTTTTATCAAATGCGCCCTTAGTCTCTAATGCTAGCTTATTGTCATCAAATTATTATTTTCTTCCAAATCAACAGATACGACATAATGAATTTTAATCATCATAAAAAATAAAAAAGATCATAATACGAGATTTCAATCATCAATTAACAAAGGCATAATTGGAATAACAAAAAACTAAGATTACTTACAGTTGCATTTTTATGACACCTTTACAATTGAAATAGTAGTACTCAACTGGAGAAAATAAAATTCAAAACATCAACCCATTATTATCATTAATAGCAACCCCTCAAGACAACAAAAACTGAAAATTATTCATAAATTGACACAAAGTGTATAGCAAATGAATCAAAAAGATGAGAATACCATTCCAATGATACTGTAGTGCAAGACAACATTTTTACCGGCAGTGATTGAATAGTGCTACATTTGTATTGTTTTGTACAAACAAAGTCTATCCGCAATACAACAGGCCATGCAAAAGCCACCTCCAATGGGCAAGGAAAAGGAGAAAAAGAAAAGGTTAACATATATAATACTCTAATTTGTTAACCACCTTTCCTATCTTGTGCATAGAAACTAATTGTGCTCAAATTATGCTTAATTTAGCAAGTACGATAGATCTGCAGTATCATTGTTGGTGCTTGCAGAATTCTACTAGAAGGCATTTGGTTGCAATTCAAAGAGAAAAGGAATCTACCGATATTCTATAGCGAATAGTCCATGTACACATCCATGTCTATGAATATATTAATATTTTTTTCACAAGGCTTGAAGTAGTCATAAGTCATAACACAAAATGAGACATAGGCAGTCTTGAATTGTCAAGATGTTGATAACGACCTACCAACACATACAACAGACGAAAGTAGTACTACCATAACTTGTAAATAGTTGGATGCGAAATGAGTCCTACATATTCCAGGGGACTAAAAAAGTTGCAGTGTTTTAACTGTGATGAATCTGCAAATGAGAAGTTCAGGACAACTTCTGTAGCCAAAATTTGATTATATAATAGTTGATAATTATAAATTGATTATAATAAACTAATATTAGTTATGAATAAACTATTGGATAATATTTTTATAAACTAATATAGTTTATGATATTAGTAAATAAATATTATAACTAATACTATAACATATTATTATCATAAACAAATATTATTTGATAAACTAATATACAATTTATTATAAACTAGTATTATCATAAATTGTATGTAATACTTTATAAATAGAAAATAAACTATTTAATAATATTATAAACAGTGTAATATTTTTGCTTTTAATACATTGTTTATAACCATAAACTGTTTTATAATCTTAGTTGAATATATTAGTTGTGTGTTTAATATTTTATATGGACAATTTATTATATTGTTCTTATTTTGTTTGTTTGTTTGTTTCAATTAAACATTTTTTTTATAATGGTTTCAATTAAACGTTAATATAAACATTTTATAAATAGTGTTAATATAAACATGTATAATAATTTATACTTAATATATTTACCTTATATTGTAGTTTCATTTTGAAATAGGTCAATAAAGTTACAAAAACTTGAAAATAAGAACTACGGAAATGTGTTTTCTTTTTAAAGTTTAGCGGTACCAATTGATATTATTATAAATTGAGGGGAGGTTTCTGAAATTCTCCCTTACAATTATGTGCAAACAAACCACTTAGTTTCTTGGCGTGGCATATATGTGATGTTTGTGCACATGTAGAAGTCTTCTCCAGTAACAAAACTATCTTATTCCAGTCCTCGTCCCAGTCAATAACTTCTCCTTTTAATCCCCTCCTCAACGCCGATTTGCTGTTAGTTTTAGACCTGATTCGTACAAAACAAACCCTGCATTCGTACAAAACAAACCATAAGATTTCTCATTTCCTTGTTTGGTGACCAAGCTTAAAACTTACGCAGGCAGTTGATATAATATTAGTTTTAGTGTATTATTATAAGCCTTGGTGCAATGGTTGAGTTTGAGTTGAAGTGGAAGTTTTGATCATTCAGGTATTGAAGTGGATTTTTAATTTAAACAATGGGTCGTTGTCCATTTTGTGATTACTTATAGGCTTTTGTGTTTTTTTTGGGTCCCTTTTGTCTACAAGTTTAAAGATTTGATTACTCTCTTATCTGCTTGTTTTTGCAGAGGATATTTATGGCACACCCGTCAAACCACAGAGTGAGAAATGGCGGATTTTTGAGATTCTTATCGATTCTTGTTGGCTTGATATTGGTTGTTTACGTCTGGAGACCGTCTCCATCTTCTTCTGGACGGTCTCATAAGCCTAAGAAGAAGTTTAAGGCTTTGGTTTCGTGTCCTGAATGTTCTTGTGACTGCCCACAATCGGATTCATTCACCCTGCCTTCAGGTTAGTTTTCTGATTTTGCTTCTGCTTGAATGAATTTGGGGATTGACTAGTTGATCGCCTTTGTTCTTTCCTGTTTTCTCTAATGTTCATTAGTTAAATATGTCAAAATGTATTCTCTGCATTGGTGCATATTGAGAATTGATTGTTATTTGAAATATGTTTCGTTTTTACTCGTCACTATTTGGATGTGAAATCACTGCGGCTGTTGGCTGTATTCTTTGTTTCGTAGCAAGATTAGAATGCCAAGTTTCGGGTGAATAAATTGCCATTTTTACCCGCAAAGAGAACCTGAGAATAGGATTAATAGGTTTCGTAACCAGTGGGCTTATCTTGAGTGAGAGGATGCCAAGATAATGTTGGTGAAGGCAGTAAACTGAGAATGATAAGTCAGATCCATGTTGGGGATTGCACTGACTTCTCCTAGGGAAGCTTCATGATCTATGTTGAAGTTTTGAAGTGAAAGGCTTCCTCTTTGTAATATTTAGTTGTCTTGCTGTAATAACTTTAGTATTGAACTGCTGTGATCCTTCTTTAATTGAATATTTGCAGCTCCTTCTTTTGGTTCCTCTATGCATTCTTATCTGTCCATAATGACTTCTCATGTTCTTTTGTTTCATCAATTGCAGGTATATTTAACGTGTCATCATCAGGTATGTTGAACCTTCCTCTTTGCTTATCTTTATGCTTCTTTCCCCTCATTTGGCAACTGAGTTTTTTTGGGTGTTTGTCTAAAATTTTACTGTAGAAGTTGTCGAAAAAAATTTTGTAGTTAGTAAATTTTTGGATATTTTGAAGTGTATGTTTTAAAACTTTGAGAAATTTTTTAAAGTTACTAATAATTAAAGTTATTAAAACACTTGTAGCAGACAAACTTGACCAAAAACTTACTTGCCAAGCAAGGGGTTAAAATTTTCTTGGTGCTCTAGCTATAAGAAACTCAAAAATCCTTGATGAGGTTATACATCTTCCTGTTTTTCTTGAAGAACAAAAATCCTTTATACTTGAGTCTCAATAGAAAAGAAGCAAACTGTAAATTGATATGACAGAAGAAAAATCTGAGAAGCGCAATTTGTCATTATTTTCTGAATCACATTATAACAAATTTTCTTGGTGCTCTAGCTATAAGAAACTCAAAAATCCTTGATGAGGTTATACATCTTCCTGTTTTTCTTGAAGAACAAAAATCCTTTATACTTGAGTCTCAATAGAAAAGAAGCAAACTGTAAATTGATATGACAGAAGAAGAATCTGAGAAGCGCAATTTGTCATTATTTTCTGAATCACATTATAACAATTTCTGGAAAGACAGACCTGTTATATCTCCATGTCTTTAAAAAATAGAACTAACCGGTAGTGGTAGTTGCAACCAAATATTGACTGTCATGCCTCTCTCTCTCTCTGCAATCTCCATTGCAGAGATACAGGCAATGCTGTAGCTTAGACCATAGTTGCATTGAAATGCAATATGATTGGAATCAACTTACGGGTTTTTTTAGTCTCTAACAGTAACAACTCAAACTTTTTTTTCCCGAACTAACCACTGGTTTGTTTTGATTGCAGGTTGTACTAGTGAAGATCCAGAGATGAATGAGGAATTGAAGAAGGATACCATAACTTTACTTTCAGAGGAGATTAGCTTACAGCAAAATGTAACACGGGATATCTTGGACCATGCTTTGGAATTAACAATGGATGCAAAGCAAATGGCATCTTTTCACCGAAGAGAAGCACAGAAGTGCTATGTACGTGTGGATACATGCGAGACTGCACGGGAAAGGGCTGAAGCAGCATTACTGAAGGAGAGCAAATTGACTCTGCTGTGGGAGGAACGAGCTCGGAACTTTGGGTGGAGAGATTAGAAGACAGTATAGTTACAATCAACTCATTAGAGCATTTTTTTTTTGACTTACATTAGAAATTCAATTGATACGTTTATGCACCATTGCTTGTTAGAGAAACCTGTGAATATAGCTCAGTTCTTTCACATTTTAGGATTTGATGTCCAGTGAACTTGAGAGTTATACTGCTGCTAGAACGTAATATTCATTAGCATATTCCTAGGTGCCTCCTGCTCTCTTTTCGTTGGGCATAGTAACGAATTTCATTCAGGGCAGTATGGATTTTTTTTTTTTAAATTGTAGATGGATTGTTTGGCTGAGACTTTTGTTGCCTGCTCTATCGATGATAATCTGTCGGAAAGAAAGTGAAAGAAGGTAAAAGTAGGCTTCTGATTATAAGAGATTACTTGCGGACTATTCAACTGTGGTCCTTTATTATTCCTGCAATGCACATATGGGTGCCAACGTGTCTGGTTTGGATCTGGGTCCGACCCAGATCCAAATTCTGATACCCAGACCTGTGTACCTGTATCCGTTTACTCTAACAAAAAAAATGGATCGAATACGAAATATAAGATTTTGACCCGTATCCGATTTGGACTCGAACAATATATTAATAATTATAAAATATAAATATTTTTAAACACACTCTTTTACCAAATTAACAATTTAGTAATGATTTTGTAGATTAATTTGTGATTAATTTTAGATTGACTTTTGCGAGTTATTTGTGATTTAGCTTTATAATTTGATCTGTTTAAGTTTGGAGTAAATTTATGATTGGTTTTGGTTTTAATTTTGAAATGTTTAAATTTGAATCTTTTTTTTTCGAGTGAAACCAACCCTGACTCGAGATCCATCGGATTCGATTTCGAAACTCTAAGGTCAAGACTCATCAAATATATGACTTGGGTCTGAATCTACTACATAAAAGCGGGTTCGGATCCAAAATTTTCAATTCCGACCCGTTGACACCCCTAGATGCACGTCTGACCATTCAACAGATGTATTTTGTAATCATATTACTGCACGTTTAACATTTCAACCGCCCACCATCATGCAGAACACTACTCAAGTGTCAAAATTTTTTTAATCTTTACGAGTGTAATAGTAGTATCATTAACAATTAAAAAACTTGACACATAGGCAAAACTTGACATTGCATAAAAATTTTCAATATCTTCTCATAGTTCTCTAAAAAGGGCCAAAAAATTTATAAATGCTTCACACACACACAAAAACAAAATGATTCCAATTGTCACCATCCACAATTTTAAAGAAAAAAGGTAAACAAGTTAGTATCCATCATACCAGATTTCCCCCCTTTTCAGAGATGAAGAAAAGGTTAGAATCTTCACTGAAAAGCAAGGGACTTTTGTCTTAAACAATCAGAGAGAAAGTGTGACAAGCGGAAAGCAAGATGGCCATAAAGCTAAACAGAATCTTCATCTTTCTCCTTGCCTTCATGTTTGAGTTAAATCAACGAAAGCAATACACCAGAACATGCTAGTACAATATTAAATCACTGGCAGCTGAAGTATACCAAGATCTCTCTAGAGGGTCGGACTTTATTAGATCGCAACTATACATGTTTGGTAAGTGAAGTTACGATACGAAAAATTGGGAAGATCATAAATCAAACCAAATATATGCTATCCAGAACTGCAAAACCGGCTGCAACCCCACCCTCATTTGAGGAAGAGACCTTTGTGCGCATCAAGTAACCGCAGTTGTCATTCATAATCACCTTTGTTTTGTTCCTGCACGTTGAAGCCGAAAAAGCGGGTCAATAAGGAGGGGCTAGAGAATGAGCACCTACAATTCTGATTGGTGTACAGAAATTACCTCAAATAAGCGCCATAAACTCCAAGTTCTGATATGGTTTGATCTCTATGAGAAACACCATCTCGCATAAGAATGGCTGGAGAAACAGCAGGGAAAATTCTTTGCATAAGGATGTAGGCTGCATCTTCTTGGTTACCTGTCATGTGCAACCTCAGTAGGGTCTCCTTCACATCGTCACCGTAGATGTTGTTTCCTGAAACGAAATTGATTCACAGTTAATAACACAAATCACTGTACTAGAGCTAAGGGTAGTGATAATAGTTAGAAAAAGAGACCTCCTCCTTCTCTTTGTGGTTTCATCACATATAATCCAGGTCTCTCAATTGCATCCTTGATAATTTGCAAGTCATCTAGACTCCACAGCCCAGCAAAGCATCTCCTTAGTTTGGAAATGTCATCTTTATTCTCGAGAAACCTGTTTAGAACCAAGAAATAGTTTGAACTCGGTAGAAGAGAGAAATAGACTGTCTGTGTAAGAGTGCAAAGAATAATACTGAGTCCTCCGAGGCTTGACTCACTAAATAATACGGTTCATATCATTCCATGTTCTTAGAGAGGTTAGATAGTGCTTTTTTCTGAATTAAATTTAGAAGTGATTTAATTTCTCAATGAAATTTAAGGTTGCATATTAGCTAAACATGAAAATGCCTCTTTTCATGTGATGATGACCAAGAGGCGCTGAAGGGGTTTCCACTTTCTGGTTTACCACAAGAACGACTTGTGATGTCAAAGGTGATACCAGAAGTTTACATTCACCTCCACCAGAAAGAATGTTAAGAGCAAAGAAAAGATCTCCAAAAATAACTGTATCTCTCATTTGTCTTATTGCAGTGTTTTCCCAGTAAATTGCTCTCAAGCAACTATTAACCAAATTACTGACCCCATCTTACAGCAACATGACTTATTTGAGAAGGTTTTAGTCTTACCCTTCAAGCACACCTGGCTTTGCAAGTTCTTGTTGGATTTTCTTTGTTCCTGCCAGATGATAGGCAATAGAAGGGCACTTGATTGCAGAAGATTGCTCCATCAGTAGCCTAGCTCTCCATTCCTATCATAAGATGTACCGAAAATAAATCAATAACATGAACAAGCTAGATACATAAAATAAGACTTCTCAACGAGAATAAGCAATACAATGATACGAGCCGCGACCTCAAGTTCGTAAGATGAAGTGTTTTAAAAAAATAAATAAACACCAAGTTGGATGCAGAATCAAGTAACACGTGATAACCACATCAAACACAGCAAATATATATATATATATATCTCTGTGTGTGTGTGTGTGTCCCCTTAACAACCAAACATTTTTCACATTTGGACCAATGTATATTGAGATAAGCAATAGTTGACGAAAACTCATAGGGTAAAAATATCTGCAGCACAAGCATGAAGCATCTGTACTCACAAACTCTGAAGGATAATCAGTCGGTGCATACCCAGCTCTGAAATAGACGACTGCAACCGCTTCACCTCCTCTGCAATGTCCAAGAATTTGACTTTTTCAGACAAGAGCCACAAGTTGATGTAACACTGATAATTGTACTTTTGTTCCTTAAGATACATACACAAGAAGTGTTCCATCTGCCTGAAGCTCTCCTGTTGCATCGATTTCTGCTAAACTCTTCCTAATAGTTGTTATTTGATATGTGTCAACAAGTTATGGAAACGCATTCTAGGGTAACATATCAATATTCAGCTATAACAACTTGCATCTATGGATTTTAGGGCAAAGTACCAACTAGAAGTAAAATAGATCTGAAAATAACCTTGTCGTAAATGATAGAATAGAAAAGGATATTGTTCCTTGAGTACTGCACATAGCCAATGTTGGTCATACATGTTGCGTTCTTCAGGTTGAACCACAACCATAATTACAGCCCTGTACAGAACTTTTAAGTTAGTCGCAGATTGTATGACCCAACAATAGCAGCTTGAGAACAATAACAATAAATTTATTAGAACCAAACCTTGGGTTATTATATTCAGTCCAAGCTTTGGCTAAAGCTTCAGCAAATCCATTTACAGCATTATTTCTGGGAACCCTTTCAGGATCTAGTAACAGGTGTTCTCTAAATTGAAGAAGTAACAATCTGCGCACAGAAAGAAGGATGAAAGAATCTCAATCTGGACTGCTAAATTAGCACACAAAGTTTTGTTTTCTTCATAATTATTTTTATCCCTTAATCATCTGTATCTCTGGACAGACTTTTTCTTTTCACTTAATTTCTCATGAATACACACACATTGTGTGACAATACAAGCCAGCTAGAACATAGGCTCATTTTAGGTATAACCCCCAAATCAAGAGTATTCAGCTAAATATTCAAGCAAAGACCTTCTTCTCCTTTATTAGACTACTATAACCAAACATCAAAGTAATGAGGGCTTCCACCCCCAAATGATTTATATGTGAACGAGGTTTCCTCATCTAATTAGTCAATTGTTGTACTCAATGTCCCCCAGGTACACCCTTTTTGCATGTCCTTTAGCAAATGCCAAAGTTTAAATAAGTAATGACCATCGTAACACCTCATGCATTTTCTCTAATAGAAATAGAATACAAGAAGATGATTATGAGCTGGTTATTTCATTAATAATCATATTAGAAAAATATGCATCCCAGCCAACAATTTGATAAATGTCACTTATGCATAAAAATCTTCGTTGCTGTAGCCTTAGAACATTGCAAGAAGACAGCAATTGTCAAACGAATAAAAATGAGTCAAGTTTGAATTGTTATAAAACTTTGGGTGGAGTGAAGGTTCCTTTCATTATAAAACTGAACTTGATCACATTTTGACATTCACTAAATCACGTGAGATTTTCATCAGCAAATGTACTAGAAGATTTCCTTTGTCAGTGCTAAAAAGTTAGTGAAACCAATTGCAAATAAACATCCTACAACTGAAAATTAAAGCTATTTCAGTTCCTTTGACAATAGAGGATAAGCAAATAGAAAGACATACAAAGCACTCCATTGATGTGCTTTCAACTAATCAAAAATGTAAATACCCAAAACCTTCAGTGTAAACAATTGCAGTGGCATTTGATGAGCAATTTTGAAATGCAAGAATCATTAAAATCCAGAATAACATAAACACAGAGAGAGAGATGGAGAAGGCAAGAACAAGTAACAATTGATAACCTGTGAAGCTCACTGACAAGACAACTCAGCCCGGGAAAAGATGATGAAATTGTGTTAAGCTCTATCTGAAGAAGTAATTTGGTTTGTTCATCTAACATGTAATCTGAGCGATGCAATCCCAAGCGTATGTCCTGAAGAGCAGTTTCAGTAAAAGCTAGTAAAGATGCTAACACCACAAAACAAAATATAGGAAATCTACTTTTCTTTATCATTTTGCATTGGTTAGTTTACAAATATCAGTTCCACTGAGATGAAATGAAGTATACAGGTAACCAAAGAACTATATTCAAAAAGTATTCCCTGCCCCTTCAATGGCAGATAAGATAATAAAATTGCACAAGGGCACAACTCAGAACAGGTAAATTTGATCACATGAAAACCCCCTCTTCCCCCTTTCCCTGTAATAAATCTGCACCCACAACCATAGATTAACATCAAGTGGAGAACTAAAGGATTTGAAACAAGGTGACCACTAAAATGTGGATCCCAAGTTAAGCATCACAAAGCTATATTAATGAGTAGCAGCAAAAATCAGAGAGAACCAACCAGCATAACAAGAGGAAGTGAAACATCAATTTCATGCAAAGGAATCTAAGTCAAATGCTATAATCAGAAGCACCTCTTTCTTATTGATCTCTAACATCTTGGAATGAATGTCCAAGAGTCTGGATGTAAATGTATCTACTTTCTTTGTCCTGCATTATTGAAACGGAAGAGGATAATTAGTTTGACAAACACACACACAGACACAGAAAGGAAATGTAAAGCAAAGATGACCAACTAGAAATACAGGAAACTAACAGCCTAAACAGCTACTTGTAACAGATACATAAGAATGTTGTGAGCGGAGGAGATTACCTAGATAGCGACTCCTGCAAAAAATTTCCATCCAAACTCACACGATCAACTAGTTCATTAAAAATAGGAGCTACTTCACAAGCTTGTTTCCAATGACTTTCAGGGAATGACATAGGCAACAAGGCAATTGGGGCATGAACCATTCCTACACCAGGCACTTTTCCTGATCTCTGCATTCATTAAAATACTACCAAACATCAAAATGTAGAACCAAATGCATCCAATTCCAAGACTGTCCGTTGTATTCATCCTCCCCAGCAGCAACAAAGCAAATAAGTGCTATCCAATGGATAACTTTCTCGCACATAAATAACTAAGTATAAGGATTGGATATCAACTTAAAAGACATCTTAAACAGAAACGTTCATTCAGAATGCATAATTTTAAATATCACATTAGTCAAATGCAGACATAAATAATAAACAATTAGAACAATCTAAAAGCTATAAGAAAAGAAAATTAGTAAACCATAAAGAAAACAACCCTTGTTCATTTGCAATCTCATCTTGTTGATCAGAATAATATGAAGAAACTAAAGCTACAATAATGCCCAAAATAAAACAAGAATCTTTTCAACAATGACCTGTGAATTTCTGTCACCAACAACAAGGCCATGAAGTGAACTCCAGACAAGAGCATCATAAGCAATCTTTTGAACCAATTCTTGGTCAATACTATGAGGATCAAAACTGGGTTTTTGTAGAAAATCATTTCCTTTTTGGGTCTCCATCGGTTCAACAACTCTGCCACACCTCAAAAAGAAAGGAGCTGAAGATGGTGCTTTACCAATGGTTTTTTGGGCTAGTTTCCTGATATGGGTTTGCAAGAATTTAGAGGTGGGCTTAAAAAGAAGATGATTTGAATGTGATTTGTCAGAGAAAGTGCAAGTAGTTTTCGAGTTGGATGTAGTGGGGCAGTAGGAGAAGGAGCAAGTGGAACTGGGAAAAGAGAGGGAGCGGGAGCTGCAAGAGGAATATCCAACACCCATTTAGGCCTTTTTAGTAAAAGCAAGAATCCATGATGAGACCCTTATCATTAATTTGTTAGTATATTTGGCAGCCCGCAGCCGCACCGTAGAATATGCAGAAGAATTTGGTTATGAATTTGGCTCTGCCGCAAACTTTACCTCAGCAGCATCTTGAATTCAGCTAGTACTTTTTAAAGGGAAAATACTTGTTCTTGATAGACGCCTCAATTGATTTCTTTCCTCTAATGGCAATTTTGATGATTTTTTTTTTTTTGGAGTTAGCTAATTTAGATAGTAATACCTTTTTTTTTTCTTGTCTTTTGGTTTTTGAATGAAACTTGCTTAATGATATTGGAAAAGAATTATATGCAAAAAAAAAGAAACTTTTTTTAAAAAAAACTTTAATTACAAATTTTTGGATGACTTTTTTTTTCATTTTTAATCACGTTTTTACTTGTGTTATATCATCAAAAAGTTCTGTAGTGAGTTTGAATTCGTTTGGATTGTTATTTTTTGAAATTTTTGTAGAAAAATGTATTCTAGTAGTTTGATATCTATGAGTAAAGTGATTGAAAAATGTACTTACGAAAAAGTAAAAACTTTTTGTAAAATTTTTTTTCTCAAATAATATTCAACGAGAAAGGACTCATATTTCAACTTCCAAATTCTTTATTACTTACATAGCATTCTCTTTTCCTAGACCGAATCAACTCGAAAGCTCTCTATAATTATTTTTTTCTGATTCACTTCTCATCTTTTTTTTTTTTGTGAAACATTTACTTTTCCAATATGATTATATAGTTTGCTTATACTCTTGCATAGGAATTTTAAAAATTATTTGTAGACAAAAAAAAATCAATCTCACTTATACTCTTGTATTTAGAAAATAGACTGACAAATGCCTTTAGAAACGAATATGAATGTCCAAAAATATTTCATTTTGAAATAAATATATTTTTAACGGTTTTCATATGGAGTGACATTAATACTAATTGCAAAAGGGTCATATTGGTTTCTTGGCTAAGTTTTACTTCGATAAGAAAAGCGAAGAAGAGATTTTTTTTCCTTTTTTTTTAAAAAAAAAAAGATGAAGAGATTTATAATACAAGAAGGCTATCTAGTCTCCTTTTCTTTATTTTTTTTTTACTGATATCCCTATTATTACAATTAACTAGGAATGTAAATTATCCCACTTAACAAACATTAGACTTTAAAAGCGTTAGAAAAGTACACTATAATTTGTATCACATATCTTTTTCTAATTTTAAATTTTTTTCTCAATGCCCCAATAAAATTACTTGACTTGGAAACTTGATTTTGAGACCTTTCACTTCAATACTATTTAATTAAATTCATATTATGCACAGTACAGACTTTTTGAAATTGACTAAAAACTTGATTTTGAGACCTTTTACTTCAACACTGTTTCCCTATGTTCACAATATGGACAATATGGCAGCAGTTTATGAACTGATTCCTACATTTACCATGCTGTATAAAACGAAGGACTGATTTAATTTCAATGATGTAACACATCTCACTTGACTTATGTGCTACGCAATTTATCTTTTAAATTAGAAGCCACCTTCAGAATTGACCTCAGAGGCTTTGATTCTTGACCTCCATCTTCCCTTGAAGGCAACCTTTCCAGTGATGTTCTCTTGTTGTTGATGGGGTATATCTGTTGGCACAAAAAATCACACGTACAACGAAAGCACTTTTTAATACATATAAAAATATGTGGAAAGAGGGAAAGAAATAAACTCACAATCAAACCTCAAAAATTTTATGAGCAAAATGTGTCAAATGTCACTAAATTATACCATTGTGCTAATCTAAATCACTAAACTATTTTTTTTAGTTGAAAATGTCACTGAACTAATCAAATTGTATGTTTTGCTTCATTCCGTCTAATTTGACAATCAAAACAAACAGAATGAATATCATGATACTTGAAGGTAGGAATAACAATTGGGATGGGTGCCCTGCGGGGGACTAATAGGGGGGGGGGAGGGGAATTTTTCCCCCCATTAAGAAACAAGGTTGGGGGTGGGAGAGTATACCTCCACCCCACCACCTGTTAAAAAATATATATATATAATATTTAATTTAATTAGTTATAAATTTACAATAATGATATTATCAGTTATAAGTATTATATAATGTATATTAGCATATGTAATATAATTGATATTATCAATTATACTAATAATTATACATGTCTATTAATAGAAATTATTAATTAGTTATACTAAATTTACTAATATATTTACGCTAAATTCCTAATTATACTTAACACAATAACATTTTTTTCTAAAAAAAAACACAATAATGACTTAGTGATTGTATTTATTTCAAAAGTAAAAACTCGATTACTTTAGTTGTATTTATTTCATCATGTTGGATTGTATTCAAATAGTTTTTGTTTGATTATTTTTATGGGTTTCAATTGTAAAATTATAATGGATAATGACTTGGTGATGTGTTGATATTTTATTACTTAATTATTTGCTAAAATTTGATTACAATAAAATTATGTGACAAATTTTTATTAACCGTGCAAGAGAAGCAGGGCGGCTGGGGGGGGGGAGGGAAGTAGTGGGTAGTAGGGTGGGGGGCATGGAAGGGGTCCCCTGCTCCAAACTCGACCCGTTGTCATTCCTACTTGCAAGCTTAGTTTGTAGGGCAAATTTGTCAATTTATCTTTTTGGTTGATGTTTGTCTTCGCTCCTTAAACATTATAGATAATAGTCAGACTCTATTCTCCTTTTTCACTATAAAATCCTTGTGAATTTGTGCCCAAATCTAAAATGAGTTTCTCCTTGCTGTCTCTCATATCACCATTGTTGTTTCTGGCATGATCTTTTCGCCTTTCAAGAAAAGTAAGAGAATTTTTTCAAGTTTTCTCTTGGTCATTTTTACAAATAGGTATTGGGCATTACATAAAATGAAACGTTTTATTCAAACTTGTTTCTTGCTTTCCCAAAATTGCAACCAATAAAAAATCAGTCAAATAAAAGAAAAAAAATCATATCTCACCATTCTTTTGTGGGCTAAATGACAAAGATTTGTAACCGTTGTCTTTTGAATTGGCATGACCTTTTCAAAAAAAGTAAGAGGATTTTTTTAAATTTTTTCTTTGTCATTTTTACAAATAGGTTTTGGGCATTACATAAAATAAAATTGTTAAGAGCAAATCACGCAAAATGTCACTAAACTATTGCATTGTGCCGCTTTTGATCACTAAAATTTTTTATTAGCCAAAAATGTCACTGAAGTAGTAAATCTGTATTGTTTAGGTCATTTCATTTATTTATGCCGTTAGAAGAGACAGAAAGTAACTTTTTGAGGAATAATGTCGTCTACACAGATTTTTGTGGCAATGAAGGGACAAAACAAACAATCAATGAAAAAACACAATTGTGAGGAGAATCCAGCAAAATCGTGCCGCATTAATCTAGCAAAATCAAAGTAATCAGTGAGGAGAATCAAAAAATCGGCCAAAGACGAAGATTAGCAGTGAAACACAGGTGATAGATGGTAACAAAGCGGGTGAAAATGCAAAGGGATGAGTTCATTGACCTGTACATACTATACGGTAAGAAATCTTACAATCCCATCCTTATAGATTTGGATAATGTTTGATTAATTGTGTTGCATGAGTTATAAGTCTAATGAAGTATTTAGCCAGAGTGTTTATTGGGTTTAGAGTTTGCTAATGTGATCTAGTTGTTTGGATAAAGACATAAGAACAAGTGAAATCACCTTTTGTTGTAGTAGTAGGTTGCAAAGGGACCTACTACTACCCTCTATCTGATAATTTACTCATAAAGAAACAAACTTTTGTGGCAGTTGTCCAATTCGGGTTAATTAACAATTGGAGGTTAAGTATTTTTATAGGAAGAACAATGTGTATGACAATAAAAAATGGTGATTAACAAGAATCGTGTTGTTTGCCTTTGCAATTGTTGTAGTTCCTGATAAACCTGTATTTTCCATTAAATTCCACCATGGTGATAAAATTGAGGGAGACAAATACAAGAATTATGTGGGTGGATAGATTGATTATTTCGATTTTTCCTACACTGATTTTATGTCGATTCATGAAATAAATGAAATAGTTGAAGAGTATGGGCATAATGATACCATGTTATATTATTACATTAACCCTAGTAGGGATTTGAACCATGGATTGATGGAACTTCAAACGATGAAGACATTAGACAATTCTATGGTTGGGTTTATGAGTACAAGTTGATGGAAGTATACTGTTATCATATAACAGCTAAGGAAAGAAATGAGTTGCAGAAGAAAAAGCAACTGGAGAAGTCCTCAAGGATAAAGAGCTCAGTTGTAATGAATGAGATCTTGGATGATGGTTAAGTCCTTACACAACAGGCAGCAGCACCTCGTAGACGAAAAAAAGGAGGTAAAGCGAGTAAATCAGTTGCTGCTTTAGAGTGAAAGCATGACCATGTTGGTGAAAATGAAGATTCATACCAAGAATCTTCTAGAAGATGTGACTAAGCCAACAACAATAGTAAGACAAGTGCTTATGCTGGTAGTAGTGCTGGTAATGAAGCAAATAAAGATAACCAAACTATTGGGGGAGGTGACCAATTTGTTCGTGATTCAACCTATCATGATATACATGAGTCTGAGCCACAAATGCAGAGCCAAGTTGATAATGACCCAACTCTATCAAGTCAGAATAAAAGGGATAACTGCAGCTCCAGTACTAGAAGAAAAAAAGATAGTAAGAAATCTCGTACTTTGGAGACCCTTTCTGATTTTGCTAAAAGAGTAAGAAATGGAGGTGCAACAACTCAAGGTGCATCAAATGGAAGTGCAGCAGCTCAAGGTGAAACAAATGAAGGTGCAGCAACTCAAAGTGCAAAGTTGAAGCCATAGTTATTAAACCTAACCCGGAGAGGAACCCGATGAAAGAGGTGGGTCAACGGGTTACTGGTTCAACCGGTGGGTGAGTGGTCCAACCGGTGGGTCACTACATATATTTAAATATTATGTTTTATAATTTTTTATATGGTTGAAACTATAATAAACTATATTAGAGTAAATACTCAATTAGTCCAATTTATTATAGAATCATTAATTCTTATAAGAATTAACAAAAGCTAAATTTAATTAGTAATCCACCAAACTTCAAATATAAAATTTTATCAAAGTGTAATTATCTAATTTATTTATGAATTTTAAGTGCAAAAGGTTATTAAGAATAATATTTGTCTTTAAAATGAATTGTGTAATATGTTATTTTTTAAATCCATTTCATAATTTATAGAATTTAGGGAATAATAAAATTTTATTAAAAGATTCCAAACAAAATAAGAATAAAACTCTAACATATACTATAGAAGGGGCAAACAAGCACCAAATGAGCTAATGGGCTAGTGGTAAGCGCGCTTAGTCATTATATTTGACATCCGAGGTTTGAATTAGCACCGCAACATTTTCTAAACATTTTTTACCCAAAACCGAGTTCCTCACAAACGATCCAATTACAAAACCGGCCCGATTTCATGGTGGTTTACTGGGTTGATCGATTGAACCGTCGGGCAGGGCCGGGTTTAATAACTATGGTTGAAGCTGCAGTAGCTCAAAATAGAGAGAAACACAATCCAATCTTGGCTGATCAAGTTGAACTAGAATTAAATAGGGATCCAAATTCTGAAGATGAAGATATTTCAGTGAGACACACCAGTTTCAATGCTGTCAGGGATGGAATAGATCCCCATTTTCATGTTTGGCAAAAATTTGGAACCAAAAAATAGTTAGGAAATGCTCTCAGAAATTATGCAATTATGAGTGGAAGACCTGTATATATGTATACCAATGACAAAATAAGAATGAGAGCTAAATGTACAGATCCGTGAAAGTGGTATATTTATGCTAGCCATGTTCCTACTTTGGGTACCTAAAATTTTGTAGATAAGTGAATTTATGATATCCACAACAATTGCAGTCATGCCTGGAGAAACAAAAACATGGCATCCAACTAGATAGCTAACAAGTTTGAAGAGTTTGTTAGATTCAATATGAACATGCCTGGTAGGCAATTGTTACAGAATATTGATGAGCAATATAACTGCGAGATCACAATTTGCAAAGATTACAAAGCACTTGCAATGGCTAAGACTGCTATCAAAGGGTCAGCTGCTCAGCTTTAGGCTGATGTTGGGAGGTATGCAGTAGAATTATAAAAAACACACCCCAACACCACCATAGATATTAAGTATTCTCCAATACCTGATCCTCAAAATAATCCTAGGTTCATGAGATTTTACTGCTGTTTGAGACCATTGAAAAAACTATTTAGGGAGAGATATAGGCCCCTTATTGCTCTTGATGACTATCACACTAAGGGGGCATATCTTGGCTAGTTGTTGACTGCTATTAAGACAGATCCGAATAATGGTTGGTGGCCATTAGCCTGGACAGTTATTGAAAAGGAGGTTCGGAAGCAATGGCATTGGTTTTTGAGTTTACTGATTCATGATCTAGAAATACTTTATACTAGCAGTGAATACACTCTTGTTTCAGACCAACAGAAGGTTAGAAATGTTGTACTTTATCATTTTAGGGTCTTGATAGTGCATAACTTGAGCTATTACTAGAAGCTGGCCACAGATATTATGTATAATATATGTACAGAAACTTCAAGAAAAAGCACCCTAGTGAAGCGCTTAAAGAGAAATTTTGGAGCATTGCAGCCGCATCAACAGTGGAGTTCTATAAGGCAGTATTGGAAGAGTTGAGAGCATATGACCAGCAAACTCACGCATGGGTCAAGAAAGCTGCACCACCTCAACTTAGAAGACAGAACATGTACATGCAAGTTGTGACAAATTAGTGAGTTTCTCTACTGCCATGTAATTTATGCCATCCTAAAAATTGGTAGGAACCCAAATGACTATGCTAATCAGTCTTATAATAAAGATCTATTCTTCCAAATATATGAAAATATTCTATATCCAATTAGTAGGAAGTCTCTATGGCCCCAGAGTGATACTCCCATATTAGATCCTCTACTTGCATGTGTCCAACCTGATAGGCCCAAAAAAACAAGAAGAAAAGATAGTTCTAAAAATAGAAGCAGTGTTCATGTTGGAAGAGACAATGTGCAAAAATTAAGAAAGTATGTGATCATATACTGTAGAAAATGTAGTCAGGCAAGCCACAATGCTGCTACTTGCAAAAGTGTTCTAGAAAATGGAGGTAAAGGCTGCAATCAATCTGCTCCAACTCCTAAATGTGCTAGAAAGTCTTGTAAAGGTACCAAAAATGTGTCAAGCATAATACCAGCTCATTTTGCTCATGAGGAAGTTGAAGACGACCCTGCAAGTGGTGCCAATTCCTAGCAACATGAAGTTGAAGAGCAAACTACTTCACATAATGACACCTTTTAACATGCTAAAAGTAGTGCACATGCTGCGGAGCCATCAAAATTGCAGAAATAATCAACTCATAACATTGACGTGTTGATGCCACCAATAGTATGAAAAAACAAAAGATTAGGAAGACTAAGACGTCTGTAGGTGTTCAATTTATTTTCAATTTTATCTTTAGTTTTACTATAGTTGATAGCTACTATAACTATGTTCCAATGTGTACAGGTGAGGAGAGCAAGACTTGTCAATGATGTCGACTAGTCAACTGCAGGGGCCCACAAATAGTCTCTCCAATCAAAGAGGAAGCTATTTGAAATAGACAAGATAAGAATCAATACCAACTATGAGTACTTGGGCAAAGAATCCTCTTTCAAGATTGGTAGATGGGCTGGAATATCAAGGAGCAGTAGAAGTGGAAGATCAGATTAAATGACTTATGAATATTTTTTAGGGTTGTTTGGATGTATTCAATCTTTTGTTTGGATAACTTTTATTTTGATGTATTCTATGTCAAGGACAATTATAGACTATTTACATGTGAAACAAGGCTAAAGGCCTTATTTGGCACTAGAGTTTTTTGTCAAGTTTGTCTGCTACAAGTTTTTTAAAAATTTTAGCTACAGTAATCTCAAAAAATTTTTCAAAAATTTTAAACTATACACTTAAAAATATTCAAAAATTTATACATTTCAAAATTTTTTAAAAAACTTCTACAGTAAATTACAGTTAGGGGTGGCAATCGGGTCGAATTCGGGTTGACGGGTCGGGTTGAGACCCATGTATAACAGAAAAATCCGTTGACTCGAACCTGGCCCGTCAACCCGAAATGGGTCAGGATACCTGACACGAACCCGAAAATTTTGGGTTGGCGGGTTGACAAGTCGACCCGAAATGGCCTGAAACTTAATTTTAATTTATTAATTTATCACTATAATTTCTAATAAAATCAATTTCTCACAAAACTAATTACATAATCAAGTAATAAAAATTTAAATAAATAATCCCAAACCAAATCTAAAATAAATTAAACACCGTAAAAGTGTTTTATCCCAAACCAAATATAAATTCAATTAAATCAGTATAAAAGTCAAAAATAATATAATATATTATTTGTCCAAATATAATAATTTCAACTTCACACAAGTTAAATAAATTCATTTAGGATTAAGTAATTAATGCCTTTGAAAAAAGGAATAACTTAGTTTAGTTAGATAAAATAATTTTTATATTTATTAAATTATATTTAATTCGTAAACGGATCATATCGGGTCACCCACGAGTTGATCTGAAATCGACCTGTTTTCTTTTCGGGTTCATCGGGTTCGACCCGATTCTGATCCGAACCCCTGAAATCTCAACCCAAACCCATTAATTTCATGTTAGGTTCGTGTCGTGTTTTCAGATCATGTCGGAAATTGCCACCCCTAATTACAGTAAAGTTTTAGACAAACACAAAAAAAACTCACTTGCCAAACGGAGCCTTTGTTGGAATTTTTCATTAGGGCATTTTTGGTGATGACAGTGACAATTATAACTCTTTTGTAAGGCAGTTGTTTGGAAGTATGCATACTTGATCTCATTTTGCTGGGTCCACTGGTCTTTTGTTGTATTTGACATTATGCAAATGCATTTGTGAGCTACTTTTCTTTTGAATACATATGTTAAAACTAATACTTCACTCTTTTATTCATAAACTACAATCTAAAAAATCCAAGGTGTAAACAACACCAACCAAAATGAGGTTTATATAACAACTGCACCACCTCAACTAAAACGAGCTATCTATTAAACCATTTGATAGCATTGGTTTAGGATTTGAAATACAATAATACCCTAGTAGCCATCAATTTTCCCCTTCCAAACTTGTGTCCCTTGCTAGGCCTCTAAATCCACATTGATGCACTAAGAATTGTCCAGGTTACAATAAAAAGAACAATGAGCATTTTTTTCCTATTCTTTCTTCCAAGCTTCTTCTTTCAGATTTTTTACTTGAACTTCCTTTTTCTTAGCTTTATTTTGCCACTTGAGAACTTGCTCCTGCAAGGCTTCATTCATAGTTTTTAGCCTATTTACTCTCCTTAAAAGACCGGGTATGACTTGTTTGGAATGCTCACAAATTTCTTCATCATACCAATCCCAAACCACAACCATCAACTTACAAAAAAATTATCCAAGTTTTTTTTAGCTGATAAATGTCCAAAAATTTACACATTAACCTAATTTAACGAATTTCCTATATCTTCACACACTCATCTCGCCATGAGCACATTCAACATATCTTCTTGCTAGATTCCTATTAGGGCTGCAAACGAACTGAGTCGAGTCGAGTTTTGGCCTAATTGAGTCGAGACTTAACATAATTTTAGTAAACTCGAACTCGAGCTCGAGTTCGACAAGCTGACAATTTCAAGCTCGAGCTCGAGCTCGAAAAAATAAAAAATAATTATTTTTATTTTTAAAAAATAAATAAAATAATATTTTTTCTTAATAAATAATAAAATATTAAGGATATATATGTAATTTTACTATTAAAATAAAAAATAAAAAATATATATACTTATAAATAAAAAAAAATATATATATATATACTCGAGCTCGCGAGCCGGGCTTAATATCTTGAGCTCGAGTTCGAGCTCGATTTTGACTCGAGCCAGCTCGAGCTCGAGTCAAGCTTGACTCGCTCGCAAGCGGCTCAGTTCGTTTGCAGCCCTAGTTCCTATCAGTCCATGAAGTCTTCAAATTGATTTTAGTGCCACAAGACCAAGTTGGAGTTATTTTCTTGCATCTTCCTCTCATGAAACTTCAACACATTGCCAACAATTGCAACTGTTAATATTGCCCCTCCCACTCCATATTTGAAGACAAATCTATTAGAGGATAAGGGTTTGTACTTTCTAACTGAACTTGGGAGTTGTCTGGTACGTTTACGGGCAATTTATGTTGGAAAGTTTCAACGAAAAGGTTGTGCAGAAAAAATTGCCCATGAAAAAATTACTTTCCGTCTCTCATGATGGCACAATTACACGGAGTGACCTAAACTGTATAGATTTACTAGTTCAATGACATTTTTGGCTAATAAAAAAGTTGAGTGACCAAAAGTAGCACATTGCAATAGTTTAGTGACATTTCACGCAATTTGCTTTTAATTCAAACTTGTTTCTTGCTTCTCGAAATTGCAACCAATAAAAAGTCAGTCAAATAAAAGAAAAAAGATCATATCTCTCCAATTCTTTCCTTTCCTTTTGTCTCCTATTTGCTCAACATGCTATGATCCAAATCAAAGCTATGGCGATGTAGCAATATGCGCATAGAATCTCTCATTACTATATGTGGTTAGATCTTCATTGTTGACAGTTGGGTTCAGCACTTTATTCGTGAGAAGGGGAGCAGGATTGACTGCTAGGGCTCCACCACGATCCCCGCTGCTTGATATCTTTGTTCTGGGTAAAGCTTTTGAAAATTTTCACCGATGACTTGAACATCTATAATTTTTTAAGAAAGGATTTTTTCACAATCACAAAAATTTCACCGATGACTTGAGTTCCCTTCCTTCCCAATCACAAACATATTCAAAACAATAAATCCTTATTTCAGAGCTAAAACCATGCCAGTTTAAGACTATATTGAACCTATAAGTTTTTAGCCTAATTTTGGGTTTTGGGGGGATGGGAGTTTTAAACTTTTATCTGCTAATGATTGAGAGAAAAAGAGAGAGAGAGAGAGAGAGAGATCTATTAATAACGAGGGAGAAAAACTTCAAGCAAAAATTGTTTAGACGAGTTTGGTCCTGAAAAAATGCGCCTGCAAATCACGTGACACCCATTCCATTTGATTTGATAGTCAAATTACACGGAATGACACAAAACATGTAATTTGATTAGTTTAGTGACATTTTCGACTAACAAAATAGTTTAATGACCTGAACTAGTACAAGTGTACAGTTTAGTGACATTCACCGCAATTTACTCTAATTTTATTAAACCAAATCTCAAAAACAACAAAAGACAAGTCGGAGACCTTTCACTCTTGTGCTCACGGCTGTCACAATTCTCACCAGACTCTAACAATTTCTTGGAGTAGTCCCTCCTCAAGTGTTAATATGCTAGCAGCAGTGCTCTATATATAGACTAACCCAAGGGAGTAATTAATTAAAACCAACTAGGAGTTGGACTAATACTTGAATCATTACTATTTGGACCTGGACTCAATTACGGAAACTATACCTTATCAAAACTAGACATTGAAATAAGAAACTAAAAGGATTAGGAAACTAAGTAATAAAATAGTTTGGTTTAATTTCCTTCATTGCCTCCCTTAAATCAAGTTTTTGATGTTGTCATTTCCAATGCCATCACGAGTTTGAATCTCCATGAAAATCTCGGTTGTAGTATAAATGACACAAAACACTAACTTGCAATGGATCTCCAATTTCATCTTTACATGTGATAATGGACGAAACTTTTACTTTTCGAATAATTTCTTGGCTTGATCACCCTTGTTAAAATATTCAAACATGTCCACCCATTCTTCATTAGATACTCCATAATATAATTTAATTCATCCACATCACCAAGAAAATTTCCTGAAATCACAAAATCATACTTTCCACTACCAAAAATTTCAATATCATCATGAACTTGTTTTGATTCGTCCATAACAATAACCACATTAGTTTTTAGCAATGCCATAATCTTCAACTAATATTTCCACCTCACAATTATTTTTAATCAACTTTATCACTTGATTTTCTTCTTCAAAAAATTCATCAATTCCAACAAAATTAACAATATCTACATTGTCATGATTTTCAACCACATCAATAATTTCGCTTTCTTTCTCAACAACTTGCAAAATTTCTTTTTCAGCTACAAATTCTTCATCTTCATATGTACCCATCAATTCTGTAGTTTCTTCTTCTTTGTTTCATCAAGAAATCCTTTTTCTTCTTTCTTGGCACAAATTTCTTATGCACCATGACTACAATAAGAATTTATCAAAACTTTTCAAGCATCCTTTGCCGTCTTTGCATGTATGAATTTATTCGCTACTTACAATTGGACTTGTGTGTTGAGATAGTGGAATGCCTTACAATCCAATTGTCTATTCCTCTCTAACTCTTTAAGTGCATCACCTGATGATTCCATGCCTCATATAGGTTCCATGAATCCCTTTTGAACAATATTTCAAATTCCAATAATTTGAAAATCTTTTCATCATCTAACTTCAAATCTCAAAATTGTTTTAACCATCAAAGATAAAACAACACAACATGCTAAATAATACAGATCCATACTTCAACTTCACGAACAATCCCTAAGCCCGAGAATTAAAGTTTAGAACTCTGATACCACTTGTTAGTACGAAAAATCACGCACACAGCGAAAGTAATTTTAACACATGTCTACATTATATATAAGAAGAAAGCCAAGTTACTATAACAGCCCATCTTTTTGACACATGTATTACATATATTTTTGACAAATGGAATCTTGGTAATTTTAGCTAAATTTTTCCTTCCCTTTCTTGATTCAATTGGGCCAAAAGGATTAAAATATTTTTTCTTCTTCAGAAAATCAGCTCCATCTTTTCTTCTTCTTCTTCTTGCAGCAACTGCTGTCATCCCTCACCTTTTTTATTTTTTATTTTTTAAAACTAATCTAACTAAGATTGTTGCCATATATATTTTTTTTGGTTGAGATGATTAGCTACTTAGCAAAGAAAAGCCTTTATTATTTTTTTATCCCATTTTACATTTTCTTTTCTTCCTTTTTTTTCATCTCTAATTTCTCATATTTGCTCTATTCTTCAATCATAATATTATAGCCAACTGGCATTTGTTTGTTAAATTTATAAGATGACGTTGTTGTTTGGTATTTCTTCATGGATAAAAGGTGAACTATTAAAATATATAAAAAGATCTTGGAATTCATTTTATACCAATGATCATCTTCTGTGAAGAATAAAACAAAAATTCATTCTTTTATTTTCTCCTCCCACGATTTGATTTCTTACGTCACATTTTTTTCCTTTTCTTTGTTTTTTGGTCACATTTTGTAATTATCTACAATTTTGTGTATTTTTTTAAGGAGAAAAGATATATCATGTGATGCTTCCACCAAGATCAATCTAATTAGGCACTCTTCTACATCTATTTTTCTCTGTTTCTTTCTTCCTCCGCTTCCCCCCCCCCTCCTTTTACAATTACTTTATGGTCTATTCAATTTAATTGAAGGATCCAATAAGATTTTGTATATATTTAAACTAATGTTAATTTTTGTTTTTTTTTTAATTACTCAAGTGTTGTAGTATCAATTGGGCAGGCATACAAGGATTGTAGTTCGTGGTGGAAGTCACAATTGAGACTTTCAACTTAGGGCGTGACTTGACAAAAAAATCGTTAGAAAATTCAATTTTGATTAGGAAGATGCTTTTGCAATAAAAAAATGCTTTAGTTCTAATTTGTATATGTAGATCTAGAAACGTAACAATTCATATTTTTATATAACCTTGATATTTATATCCTGGAACTGCAGGATAATGTTGTCACCTTTAAGCAGGATTTAAATAAATGAATTAGCTTCTTCCATCAAAAGAAAGAAAACTATGGAAGTTTATAGTAAACTATATTGATGTTGAATATTATGCCATGTCTTAATGCCATGTCTTAGTGGCTTTCTAAACTTTTTCTCATTATTAAAGTACTAAAAGCATTATGACTGTTTTTGGTTTAATTACAACTAAAACTATACTGCTATTAATACAGTAATGCACTTATAATGTATTAATTCTCTCTTCTTTTTGGGTATCATCATAATAGTGGTTCAAAAATCTTTATTCAAATCACAATAAATAAGGGGTTGACTTCATAGATGGAATTTCTCTTTACAACAAATTTTGATGAAAATTTTATTTATACTCCATATTTTGTTAATTATATTCCTACAACAAATAAAAACTATATCATAAAAAATAATAGTGAATGTGTGATTAACAAAAATGAGAGTTCAAACAACTTTTGTCAATTTTAATTGTTAAGATTCTCAATTTTTCTCCTATATTTCTATTCATTTATCATGTGCCAAAATAATTTGATTTTATGTGTTCGACTAAATTTCTAGGGGCCCAAGCCATGCTTTGTATAGCTCAAGTACCTCTAGTATAAAAATATGTGGGAAAAGGGAAAGAAATAAACTCACAATCAAGCCTCAATCATTTTATTGAATCAAATCTCAAAAACAACAAAAGACAAGCCGGAGACCTTTCATTCTTGTGCTCACGGCTCTCACAACTCTAGCAATTCCTTGGAGTCGTCCCTCCTCAAGTGTTAACATGCTTGTAGCAGTGCGATATATATATATATATAGAGAGAGAGAGAGAGAGAGACTAACCCAAGGGAGTAATCAATTCAAACCAGAGAGAGAGAGACTAACCCAAGGAGTAATCAATTCAAACCAACTAGGAGTTGGACTAACACTTGACTCGTTACTATTTGGACCTGGCCTCAATTACGGAAAGTATACCTTATCAAAACTAGACACTGAAATAAGAAACTCAAAGAATTTAGGAAATTAAATAATAAAATAATTTGGTTTAATTTCCTTCAATATCTCTACATTCTCATTTTTGCTAACCGACTCCTTGGGAGCTCTTTTTTGAGGGAAAAGCACGACGGTTGGCACAGTTGACTCCTGATCTTTTGCCATATCTTCACCATCTTTCTTTTGTATAGATGAGCAGGAAGAAAGAACTTCATCATCTACACCGTTTGGGAGTTGTGATAGCTCTCTTTCATCTCTGGGGAAGCTCGAGTGGTACCTAACCGGTTCCGTTTGTTTTGCTGCATTCATTGGACAATAATCCTTCACTTCAGATGGATTTGTATGAGAAGTCAAATGCAGATTTTGATCTTTTCTGGTGCTAGTTCGATGTTGCGATTGCGCAGGCATGCGTCCTAAAGTCACAGGCTTCATGGCCTGAGCTTCCAGGGTTTGCATGATCCAATCATGCAGTCTCTGGACGATATAAAATCCATGGCCAAGAAAGCCTCCCAAACTCAAATGCTGCTTCAAGTCTTGTGCTGCTAGAACTGCAGAACTTGCTATGAAGATGAAGAGTCTGCAGAAAATGGCTAAAGCATCCCGCACAAAACATTCTGTAGGCAGGATGAAATTGATGAATATGCCAAAAATGCCAAGGCTTTCAGGGCTGCCCTTTAATTCATCCATATCCTCCCCCATTCTTCAGAGGTTGCATTAAAAACATCGAGGGCTTGCTTCATCCGAACGCAAGGTAATCACAGTGTTATGGGAGAGAATCTCCCACACGTCAAGCAACAAGGATTACTTTATGCCAGAAAAGTTTTCCTTTCTTTTTCCTGTGCCCAATATCCACCCAAAGTTGATTATGCTTTAAAGAAATAGGTCGCTTTCAGGAAGATACAAGATCCAGTTGCTTGACTGTTACCTTGAATATTAGTTGAAGGATTACCATGAGTAAGAAAAAGGATGACTGTTGATATTCCTACAAACATACAATTTAGGGGATATAAGTTTAGCATGTACAACAACCTTGGGACCAGTTAGTCAAGAAAGGACACAAGGAATCTCTAACCTGGTATGGTCTTCAGTTCCCAGGAATACCCGAGTCACTTTAGCCCAACTCTTGAGTTCCGCAAAATATTCCTAATCTTGACTGAATTTAGCACATTTGACACATATTTGTAGAAATTTGAAACGGGCCAAAGTCCAAGATTTGGTAAAGGAAATGAATGGGGGGAGGACAACCCCCAAGACTATTATCTATACATGAATGCCAGAGATAATAACAAAACATGTTAGTATGCTTTGATGTTCAACGAACACCACAAAACCAATCACAACACTGAATTTAAAGATGGCTCTACCAAGTCGCAAATTACAATCCTAGCAGCACTTCATCTGAAGGGTAAATTAATGTTCAGCAGATTAGAAAGCATAACAAAAATGAAAAACCTACCTTTGCTGGTTTTTCATTCAGTAAATCTAGTGCATAAAGTCTTTCCCTTCACCTCCTTTCTCCCCCCTTTGTCGGGAAGAGGTTGTGTTCATAAACTGATGTCCTGTGTAGTAACAAACCTTAATATGAACCATGCATGTAATTCCACAAAATGGATTATTTCAAAGATCCAGCAAATAAGTCTCAAGGTCTGAAAATTAAAGATAAATGATCCGACTACCCATGATCTAAGATTCCCCAAAATGGTTAAACAACAAGACGAACAAGAATTCGAGTATATCAATGCTGTAAAGTACATATCCACTGGGAATTCACAAGTCGTTAGATGAATATCACTTAAAATAAGTGCAGTGTTCAAAAACTCCAAACCGTCATCCCCTCATTCAACTTTACAAGCATGAAAGTAGCTATTTGAATCTGCCCAATGACTTACAGGGAATTCACAGTATAAGCTATTCGTGGCCAAAAAAAAAATTAAAATTAGTCCTTTACATCAGAAATTTTACTGAACAAACAAATTCTAAAAAATAATAAGATGCCATTATTCAAAATTTTTAGTTTACAAAATATCTCCTCATCAGATAAAACCTCACGAAGTGTTGATTCGTCCACATAGACGCCAATATGCTCCAGGGTGGAAGAGAGATTTCTCAAAAACCCATATCTCACGCACAAGAACCTGAGGCAAAAGGGTAAGCGTCAGGTACATCTTATTATCTTATTTCAAGAGAGAAGCAATAGCTTCAGTCCTTGTCATCAAAGGTGGTGAGCATCACTGAATTTCAAATGGCATTAGATTCCAACTCTCATGGATGACAATTAAATGTGAACATCTACTAATATGAACAACTACCAAAGGGTAGGTTTTCGTTCATCCACCATGACCTGTACTAATCCTCAGTAAGGGTGGGGATTCAGTTCTCAACTAGTCACCTTTCAGATTCCTATAATCTACAATCCCCTTTTGTCCAAGAACTAATCTCAGAAGCATTGGCATATGTAATCTATTTACACGCACTTTCAAATAGGTCCCTAGAAAGTAGGAACTAGAAAGTAAATGGTTAACTTGTTCAATGTTCAAATGCTCTAACCAGGAGGGCTACCACTAAAACCTTCTAAGGGGCTACAAGATGTTTTGGCATCTTATTGGAGGCATGAATACTATCCCCAAGCAATTTAACTAATTAATTTTCCTTCGAACAGGATTAGAGTAAGGTACATTTATTACAAAGACACCCAGTAAATGGACCAGGTAACCATGATGATAATACTTACCCAAAAAAAAAAAAACCATGAAGATAATAACAAAAGTTACAGATTAGCACTCATTTCTTCAAGAAAAGTTGAGAAATAATGTTATGTGATAAACTTTGAAAGACTAGATAAACCCAATTAGTAACTTCTATTGGTATCATGTAATTTGTTTACTAAAGTGCCAGAGTCTGGCAATTCTTCCGTGCAAGGACAATATTCATCCCTCGAGCAGCACAACTAAATTTTTTCATATTGAAACTCTCCATCAGATCATGGCTAACACCTAGAAGCACATCTCAGAAAAGATTAGCAAAATTTTACCAGCATATTTTCATTCACTTCACTTAAGAAGAATAAGCATTTAGCACCTACCTCCTTGTCCTTGTCTCCAGCAACAACAGTTCCATTTGTATCATATGCCTCATACTTCTGCAGAAACAAATAAAAGTGTATTGGCAAAAGTAGACAGACAAAATGATCATGAACCAAGCAAACACAAATGGTGACACTTGTGTAACAATCTATAGATGATCTTTACTATTGAACCAGAGCAGTGGGGTTATAAGATGAGCTTCTTCATGCAAGATTTGTAACTCCTAGGATAAGCAAGCCCAAAAAGCATTCTAATTTCCAATAGAATACTGCTTTTAGGCCACAGATTCGAAACAAAGAATTGCCAGCATGTGAATACGACCACACATAGACCATAGATGGCACTGGCCATAAGAGATATATAACCTTCCTAAGGCATCCTTCCAATATTGAAATCATCCTCCTTGGACTTACTATTATGTTAGTTGCTATTTCATTTGGTTGTCCTATTAGAAAAAGAAGTTACTTGTAGAAAGGTCAATCTCTACAGCACACTTGGACATCTAGCACAATCCTCCACATCATGACATCTGGCATCACCCAAAGAAAACACAGGAGTTCAGGGTCTCTCTCTCTCTCTAAAAGGACGCTTTGATCTTATTCTCTCAGATCCATAATCACTAGTTCCGTTGCTGCGTTAACATTTCGCAAAAATCACTAACCAACTATGCAGATCTGAAACATGCACACACCTCAGCAACTTTCACCCTAGAGTTCGCTGCAAGATTTGACTTGAACCAACTATGCTTAGTTTTCTGTCCTGTTTCCCGCTTAGACAGATGCTAAGAAGAGTATTTCACTTATTTCTACTTATAATTCTGCACGCATGAACAACCAAATTGTAAAGAATCAAAGTACCACTGCACATGGTCCTAATGCTCGAATTAACTAATTGACTAAACACATTGTAAATTATAATCAAAACAGCAAACAAAATTCAGCAAACAATGACAA
The DNA here is from genome assembly GCF_003713205.1 of Coffea eugenioides. Taxonomy (NCBI): domain Eukaryota; kingdom Viridiplantae; phylum Streptophyta; class Magnoliopsida; order Gentianales; family Rubiaceae; genus Coffea; species Coffea eugenioides. The sequence goes on from NC_040036.1 coordinate 72,104,666, forward strand.
ACCATTAAACACACTCACAAAGCAGATTTACCTGTTTAGTCAAAAATTCAAGTGTAAGCTGTGCAAACGCCTTATTAAGATTTTCCCGATCAATGGCAATCTGCAAAGAAACAGAAATGCCTTAATGCAGAATGAAAATACTGAAAAAGATAATCATCTTAAGGTCAAATGTAACAAATGATTAAATTTCGCTATTTGAATAATAACTCGTATCTTGAAAACTATATGAATTTCGATGACAGCAATGAAGCAACACTGATTTGCCCTATAGACGCTCTTTTTGGTAGAATTTTAAGCCTTTACACTAGAACTGACATTGGTAGAAAGAAGATACTACAAGCCCAAATCCCCTCCAGACATTGGAAATTAAACAAACTAGTGGAACACTAAGGATAGAAAGCATGAAGGGAATCCCATAAAGTTTCAAATCGTTGTGGAACAGCACTTGCTATAAATAAGATCTGCCACCTAAGGTCCTTCTCAAAGTCAAGACTAATGACCGCAGTAGAAAGACTAACAAGTAAAACATGCGTGTACGCATAAACAGGTAGCATTCCTGCAAACACATACATGCACATGAAGCATCCAGACTACAGAAAATTTCTATGAAGCATTCATAAATCAATAAGACATGCATTTTTTACCAGACACCACATGTATCCGGAAAAATGTTCAAAGCTCAACCAGCGGAAACAAAGGTCCATGTCTGGTGTTGGCCCAAAATAGCATGCAAATAAAGAAAAATCACAAAGAAATATGCAAAGAAGCAAAAGAAACATTGTAACCCAGACACATTCTCAAGTTTGTCAAACTCTGCTCTGGAAGATGTTACAACTTGCTGAGGAAAGGAAATCTATTGGTTAGCATTTCATCTGTGTAGAACCAGAATAACAAGCAATGCCTCTACATCTATGTTACCTCTTCAGCACATAAAGATAAACCTCAAAATAGCACAGCGTTTAGAATTTATGTCAATGTTCATAGATACTTGCCAGTCGAGCACGTAGTGTTTGTATTTGAACTGCTGGTTCCACCAGTTCCCAATACATTTTACTCCACCTGGATTCTCTTTGCTTGATTTCATTCTTGAGAGCCTGTTATAAGCAATGAAGGAATTAAGCTCGTCTGGATTTATATCCATATACAAATTCAAGTGGTTCCTATAAGTCAGCTTCAAGAAAGGTAGATGTTTTTAACGTCCATATATAATTGTGCCTAAAAAAGCACATTTTAGGAGAAAAGCGCACGTACAGAATACATCTTCTCTGTAACTAATTTCCTCAATGATGTTTTGTCTCCATTAGCAACTTTAGTACTTATCTGAGAAGCTCAGAAAAAGAAAAAGTTCCATGAGAAAGAAATTCCACTAAACACCACAATCAAAAGGATAACAGCAAATATAACTTGCCAAAGTTCTACCGCAGAGTAATTTCTTGATGGCAAAAGCAAACCTCTTTGTACAAGTCAAAAGCTTCATTATAGAACTTCTGTTTAGAGTATCCAGATTTTCGCAATTTAGCAATGGCATACGCAGTTTTGAGCTGCAAACACAAAATCAGTGTCTTAAGAACTTAATAATCAACAAGAAACAGGTTAAAGATCTGCAAAGATTTATTATACATGGCTCAAATCTAATCAAAGCTTCTATATAAGATCCACATACACACGCATGTGGAGCATCAGGTAACCATAAGCACTTCTATTGAGATAGAAAAGTACAAATGTGGAAATACAATTTTCAAATGACAAATTCATGTCAGTTTGGACAACTTACAAATGTGAATTTCCTGCTGTTTGCTGCAATATGAAATTAGTCCAGAAGGATAAAACAACTATCGAACTCACAGATTGACAAATCTAAATTCAATCGGGTTCATTACCTCTAAAATAAGATCATCTTTTGTTCTACGCCAACCACTTCTTGTAAACCACCTGAAATCACAAGACACAAGTACAAGCCAAGTTGATCTGTACCCATAAATTCCCTAAAGAATCATAGAGCATTTATAGTTCCAATGGAACTCAAGAACATGCTGATATCTTTTTATAAACACTCCAGGGTGTTAAACAAGAGGTCAAGAGAGTCAAAATGTCTTGCCAACTAGCTAACAGATCAGCTCTTGAAATAGTGGGGAGCAGTCAAAATCATAAGCAAAGCACAACATGCTGCTTTTTTATTTAAATAGCACATGAAAATTTCATGAATAGAACAAAAATACAACATAATTAATCTTTATTTAAAGGAAAATTCATTCTTTAACTCTATCAATTTCTACCATAACCTTGGTAAGGACAATAACGTAGAAAAATGAGAAATCAATAGTCTTAGTACATGAAAGTCTTCAATGTGTTCATGGAACACTAGCATGCCTATCTGTTAAATGCTTGCATTGTTCTCAAAATAGGTAAGAAAATGAAACCCAAGAAGGAAATGATATTTCACGGATGATATAGCTGAGGAATGATTAATATTTTATAACCAAAGAATCATTTTGTCGCAAATTATAGAAAACAATACTGGATAGATTTGAAACCTACATTTAGTAAACACAGATTGACCATTAGTACATGTATACTTTTTTTCACTTTGCCCTTTCGAGTAGCATATATAATCACCGCAGCTACTAAAATTATTTGTATCCATATACTATAAAGAGTTTGAATTCTCCTTCACTTTTAAAATGGTGAAGTTCTTGTCACAAGGAAAACTTTAATAGTAATTAGCATTGTCTTGAAGAGTATGCTAACCTTCTCCAGAAAGGAATCTTTTCACGAGGTGCATATGGCTCATACACAATTCCAGGACTCTGCATAGATACCTGAAGTGCTCCCTGCATTTAGGAGTGTAAACGAGATAATAAGCTAACATACTATTTCTTTTACAGCTGATTATATCTTCATAACCTAGCATGCACAAACAAATGATGCCACCAAGGCTACTACAGGTCAAAAAGAACAATACATCCTGGTAATCTTAAACCATATTTCTGCAATGGCCTCAAGATAACTTCTCTGAGCAATAAAGAATTGCTATATGTGGGTTTACAACATGATTGCACTTTAGCAGATTGTTGAAAAGACCAACACTTAAATGTATTAGAACACTAGAGGGAAAAAGCATGGACCACACCATAAGTATCCATTTCAGCAAAACACAATTAATTGAAGATTAGAAATTAACTAATTAACTAATAATATTTCTTTTGCTGTTTATGGATGATGTCAACTTTTCCTGTTTCAGATTCAACAGTTCTATTTCTGCTCAAAAAATTGAGGTATCCAAGTTTTGATGTTTCTCATCCCAGGACATCACCTTTTCACTCTCCAAACATAAGCATTAGGGGAAAGATGCTCGATTCAGTGTAAAATATCAAGTTGGCAGTGATATAGATGCTTTGGTAGTATATGTCATTAGATTTTTCATCCTACCTTTAATTTATATGCAAAAGGGATGTTTAAAAAGTACAAGGGAGTAACAAGAAGATAATTAACCACAGGAGGATGAAGAGTAATCTAGTTGGAAAGACATTCATATGCTGTAAATGAAGAGGCAGCACTTATAAAGAAATTGAGAGAGCAAAGAACTCAAGCACAAATCAAGACCAAAATGATATTTTCACACTCTAATGGGCCAGACAGTTGAATAAGATGTTAAGCTAGATGTAGTGAAAACTGCAATAGGTAGACCAATGATTAAAACCATAACACATGGTCAATATATTAGTAGACAATAGAAATAGCAAATCAGATACATGACTTTCAGTTACACATTTTGCCGTTAGTAAAGCAGCTAAACCTCATAACCCACAGAATCTATTGGCCATTAATAATTCACCTGGCAAACAACATTAACAGCTCTCAATCATTTCCAAACCAAAAATTTGCCATAACAACAATTTCTTAGGTGAGAACCAGAATGCTAATACCATAGCAAATTATCAACTTTTACAACCTTTTGAACAAGATATAGGACAGTATTTGTCACCATATGTTACATTGAAGAATTATGACTAGTTGTGCTCCCACTTTATCTACCTTTTTTCGTAAAAAGACGATAACACAATGGGAAAAAAAAGCATGAAAACATTATCTATCAGGAACTTTGATACCCTTGTGCTCAACTCCTTGTTGCATACCAAGCAATTTAAAAATTGACCATTAATCAGCAATATCAAGGATAAACTCCCATACCATTAGTCGTGCTTGGGCTGGAGCTTTTGCTTGTGTTGTAACAAATCTAGCATAGCCAAAATTGGATAGCTCAGCTACCTATGAGTAAAAGTTAAATGCTCGGTGAGATTCAAACATCACGGTTTATCAGACAGGAAATTTGACCAAAAAAAGAAATTCTAAAGACAAAACAAATAGCAGCAGCAAACAGCAGAGAAAAAAACAGTGGAAGAGAGTCAAGCACAGAATCCACAAAACTAAGACTCAAGTAGATGCATCCATGTAGGAGGAACAGAAGTCATCCCAGAAGAGACCAAGCACCAGCAAAGGAATATAATCCAAAACATGAAAGCAACATTGCCATTTCACTTTCAAAAAACCTACCGTTGTTGCTTGAAGTATGATTTTAGTACCAGGAGTCCAAGGAAGTCCTCTAGGGTCCTTAGTTACACAGGATGACATGGTCCTACAAATAGCTAGCGGAACAGTCCCTGCCAGAAAAATATAGAGAAATCAACAGTGTCAGCCTGAAATTTCTTGAACTTTTGAATAAACAAACCAAATGTGAAAAAAATACTTTCCTAGAAGTGTAAAAGGTGAAATGAGAAAGAATTAATGAAAACGTAGGAAGTTTCTCCTTACATTTATTACATGATTGATGATTAAGATATCTTCCATCCAAACAAGAGGAATTGCCCCAGGATTTGGAATCTGATCATAAAGAACATTACAGCCCATCAACCATACCAGAATTTAGAATTACGAGTCCCACATAACAAGGAGCCAAGTCAAAATTCATAGGAAAAACCCATCTTTAAGATAAAAAGGGAATTCAAATAGGAAATTAATGGTCAAAAAAATTAAAAAGAAATAAATAAATTAGAAAAAGCCTATAACTTTGTTCAGCAAGCAAATTCCAGAAGCACTCCTGAACTGTAAAAAAAGACAATAAGAATCCCATTTCGCCTAATTTAGCTAATGTAAGCGAGGAAAATAATTTTCTTTCTTCTAACTTTTTAGAAGGGGAAAACCACTTCCCTGTGTGATCCGCATAAATCAATTCAATCCAAAAGAAAAAAAGGCACAGCAGAAACTTTTCCAATGCATAGACATATTACCAGAAAGAACCAGTCATACAGAAATTTTTCTTCAAAAAAAAAGAGAAAAAAGAAAAAAGAAATACATGAACAAATTACCATGTGAAATGACATTTGAATATCTTCCTGAGCTCCCAAGCCTGCAAGACAGTTATACCAAGTGAAATTTGAAATAAAGGGACAAAAGAACGATTCTTGAAAGTTTTCAACGTCTTAGGAGTAAAAATAAAGGAAACTAACAAACGGGACAATTCTGGAATTTGATTTTTTGCTCGATAGAGATTCCGGATCAATTGCAATCGAGGACCCAAACCCATTTTTGAGTTTCCACAGAGGAGACAGAGACAGAGACAAAAAGAAAGGGTTTTTGGGTTTCAAGGGTTTAAGATTTCAGGGGATTACCAGCAGCGCTAGAGTTGCTTTTTTTGGTTCAGTTGAAGGCGCGATCTATATTTCACGTCTTTGAACTTTGGTTTTGGTGGCAAAAAAAAACATTTCTTTTGTTGTTTTATTTTAGGGAAATAACGGTGCCGTTTGGATAGTGTATTATTTGGGATATTCAAAATTGATTTTTGTGAATGATAAAAGTTCCAAATAAGCATCTACTTGAAATAATTGTTTGGATAACTAAAACATTTATTTATCATTTTCCCACCAAGAGCTATTTTCTTATAAGTGGTTCACCACAATTTGACTATAAATGCTCGACATTGGAGTTTCTACTTACAATGTACCTATTCGACTTCAATCACCAATTCTAGTTCGCTCTACTTGGCTCTAGTGTGGCATTAGTTCCTTGGATAGTAATGATATTGTCCATATTTCAGATACTGTCTTCTAGCGCCTGCGTCGCCCTTGGGTTGCATACATTTCATTAGCCATTGCATCTCGTGCTACCTTTCACGCCTCAACCTCTTCTCAAGAAACATTTAACGGCTACATATGTATCTTTTCTCCGGGTTGGGGTTATACCTCGAAATGGACATTCTCATCCTCAAACTCTCAAAAGTGAGCATCCCTAGGCTGTGCTATTCTCAAAAAATTATGTAATGCACAACATGCAATTACCATACTAATTTGGGTGCTCATATAGAAATTCAGCACTGTGTTTATGAGGAATTTAAATCTTGCCTTCAAAACACCAAAACTGTTCTCTATAACATTCCGAAGTTCTGAATGTCGAGTGTTAAACAACCGTTTGGTTGGGTCTTGTTCACGTACATTCTTATATGGTGGTAAGAAATTCGGAATGTTTCTATACGCTGCATTGACCAAGTAGCACTAGCCTATATTTCCAAAAATTGTAGGGGATGTTAGCACAAAAATTAATAGTCAACTATTGCCCCCAAAGTGTGTGTCAAATATTAATGTCACCACTTATGACCTGAAAGGCGGAATCAAAAAATCTGATGGCGGCATCAACACAGATTCAAGAATGCGGGTATCATGGACACTACCTTCCCATCCAGCGTACACGTAGTTGAAGCGCATGTTAAAAACACAGACTGCTAGGACATTTTGTGAGTGAATCCTATGTCGATTGGTATACGTCATTTGCTCTCCACTAGGTGGATATGTCGGAATATGTGTCATCCAAAACTCCAACAGCACCCTGTTCATTTGGATCAATCAAGTATTTTATTTTGGACTGTTTGCACCTCAAAATTAATGAGGCAAATGTTATGCTCTTTAGCCAGAATTAACAGCTACACAAAATGTCAGTTCTTTTTTACTTGAAAACTTAATATAAAGTCACGATAACTTTACCTTGAACCATCGATAGAAATGTCTTGAATTCGCTATTCTTGGGTGAACATTATCATGGTCATACGGCCTTATTAGTGTGGAGGCAAATCTGTATAGGCCAAGTAACTCTATGCACGTTCCGGTTAATTGTCCCCGTTGACCGATTGAAACATTCGGCTAGCATACACTGAGTGTGGCGATGACTAACCATGACTAATGTCATTGCCAAAGCTTCCTCGATTTCAACCCTTTGCTGATAGGATCTGGATACATAACCATTATGCACTAGTATGTCACATAATCGAAAGAAATTATCAATCATTATCTGCATGTTTTCCATTTTTTGTCGGTAATGTCCATTGATCAACTCTTCGACCCATTCGCGTCCACTTAAAGAGTCCTCATGGTGAGATATTTTATCCCTATTCAAGTCTCGATGCAGTGTCATTAATTCTGCTGCCAAGGGTAGCATGGCCTCGCCCCATTCATCGTCTACAGATATGGAGTGCCTTCGTCCTCTTGTTGTATTCCTATTGTTATTTGTCATGTTCCTAATGCATAGAGGAAAGCTATATAATAAGTTAAGGAATATGGACAAATTGACATATACATTAGGACATGGTACGCGAGTATGTTTACCTTCATAGTTAGTAGGCCACAGACGTTTGGATAGCAGAAAAATTGAAATTGTAGAGCCAGAGCAGAGCATGAGCAAGAGTTCTGCGTGAGTTGTAGTTTCCTTCAGACATCACACATTATACAGGAATTAAGCCGCTGACGCCCATTAATTTATGCCAGAGTTTTGCATGGCTCTCTATGTTATGTGCTCCCACTTTCTATTAAGGCTGACATGTTACAGGTGAAAGTCTGATTTCCATTTCAATGACTACTCATTCGCTTTCAAAAATAAGATGATAACTTTTTGCTGACTTCCTATATATAATTATGGTCTCCAAGACCGGGAACATATAAGGAATCAAATTGTGAAAGATGTGGCAGAGATACACTCTTGATTATATTAGTCCTTTAAATATTATTATATTTCATATTATTCTGTGAAGTAGGACCTTTAATCATATTGGTGCCTTTAAATATTATTATATTTTATAGCCTTGTTTTATTTTTTTTAAAGAAAAATTTGCATTTATTTAACATATATAGTAAATGTGTGAATGCAATTGCCCCAATTGAACCCAAATGCTGACGTGGCGCTCTCCCATTGGTTGATTGGTGGTAGTCCTCCAATTGATTCCAATTTGATGAGTTGTCGTCCTCTGATTCGTCGATTGGTGGTGGTCCTCCCAATTGTATATTAAATTGATGATGTGGCGAGTTTTGATTGGATGAAAAGTAATAGTCCTCTAATTGCATGTAGGATTGTGCTAAAATTTTGCTTCTTTCTTTTTTATCCAACAAATCACATTAACAAAAAATTTGGATTCTTTTTTTTCTTTGTTGTCCGTCAAATCACATATAATTACCAATTCTTTGCAATTAATTGTTAATAACTAATTTAATGTCATGTTTCTTGTCATTCAACAGATCGCGCTTGATGAGTTGGGTCGTGTTTAATTACCGACTCCTTCAGTTATTACCAAAAAATATATATATTTTAGGGCAAAACAAATAATAATTATCATTTTTTACCGTTGATTGTTAGCAATTATTTATTGCTTTTCGTTGGCCTTTTTTAGTCTTCCGCCAAATTGCATATATTTACTGATACTTTGCAATTCATTGTTGCTGGCTGCTTAATAATGGTTTTTCCCTTGCTGTCTAATGGATCGCGTCTAATTAGCGATTTCTTGCAGTTGTTAGGCAAAAAAAAAGGGACATTTTTTCGCAAAAAAAATATATTTATCAACTGTTTTATTTTATGGATGTTATAAAAAAAATGCCCTTTTTGCTGTTAATGTTTCGTTAGTTAATTAATACTTCAAATTTTTAGCTTCTTTTTTATGCTCCGGCGGATTGTATGAGCAAAAAGTGTCCTTTTTTTCCTCCTCCACCAAACTGCATGTATTTACTGGCGCTTTACGCTTAATAGTGCCTTTTTTTGGTCATCCAATAAATCGTGTTTAATTAGTGCTCCCTTGCAGTTGTTAGCCAAAAAAGACCATTTTTGTTCCAAAAAAAAACCAAGTTTAATCTGTTTTTTTTATTTTCTTTTATCAAATAGATGCTTTTCTGCCATTAATGCTTCGTTGGTTAATTAATAATTTCATTTTTTCCCCTTTGATGATTCGTTGTTTATTTGGCCGCTCTTCTTTTTTTGCTCCAGTGGATCATCTTAACAAAAAAAAAATGACCATTTTTTTCTTCCACCAAACTGTATCTATTTACCAATACGCTACAATTAATTGTTAATAGCTATTTAATAATGTCTTGCTTTTTATTGTTCAACTAATGGATCGTGTTTAATTACCGGTTCCTTTAGTTATTAGGAAAAAAAAATATTTTTGCCAAAACAAATAATAATTATCATTTTTTAACGTTGATTGTTAACAATTATTTATTGCCTGATCTGACCCAATATATTGGGTTAGCAAGAAAGTGCCTTTTTTCCTACTTACATCATATTTACCTATCAATTTCTCTCTGTTAATTGTTGCCTTTTCCTCGTCACTTTTTTTTTTTTGTTATTGTTAATGATTACTTAATTTGTTGGCCTGCATTTTAGCTGTTCAAAAAAAAAAAATTGCCTCTCTATTAGTATTTTTTTCCTTGAACAAAATCTTTTTTTTCGTATATTTGTCTAAAAAGTTGCACTTTCCGTTGCTGGCCTCGATTTTTGCAATCTACTTTCTGCGCATCTTAATCGAATACATCCTCAGCCATCACTTCTGATTACTTCCATTTGGTGGAGAGTTGTATTTGATGGGAAAGTTGGTACCTCTATTTTACTAAACTACCCAGCCTTTATCTTTCCATTTGCTCAGTTTCTCTTTTTTCCTTATTTCCTGCTCATGGACATATTTGTAAAAATGAAGTGACCGTCATTGTTGCCTTCTGCCAAACATCACCTTTCAGCCTTGCTCTGTTCAGGGATAATCCGGTGTTTTCCTTTTGTACAGTGGTTGTTACCATTACCTGGTTTGTTCTAGCAGAACCTCGGCGGCTTACCATCATGATCGGCGGTAGATCTACAGCTGCTGCATCCTCCATTCTAATCCCTTTCGGCTACTTTTTTTCTGGACAGAATAGAGGTTAGCTATCAACTTCCTTCTGCTCTTGCTCTTGCTTCTTTTTGGCTTTTTCATTACTAATTTCCTGACTTTGTTTCAGCTTGCAAAGTTGCTATCTCTGCTGTTTTGCTGATGAGTGCCTTGCTCCAAGAACGTTTAACTTAGTCCCTCTGCATCTGTTGAGATTTTTTTTACAAAAAAAATAATTACTTTCCTTTTTTCCCTTGTTGCTTTGTCATTTTACTTAGTTATTGCCTTCTTTTCCCAACAACGGTTTCTTTCTTTTCTTGCGCACCAGCTTAATGCCTTTAATTTTTTCATTGCACTCGGTCTATTAGCACGGGCTTTTTTTTCCTTGTTCTGTTTCTTTTCGCTATTAGCTTTTGTATGCTCGATTTTATCGTGGTACCGCCTGCTTTTCTCTGATTCTGCCCCGAAGCTTTTTTTGCATCCAGACAGGTTAGTGTTTCTGGTTCTCCTCTCTTTCCTATTTCTTTTATATTTTGCTATCTATATTCCGTCTCTATCACTTGTATTTTCTGCTATGTGGTTGGTTGCATCTTCTTAGAGCCTCACTTCTTTGACTTGAATTGCGGGAGCTTATTTACTACTTCCCGAAACTTTTGGATGACTTTGTTGGGTTAACAAGGAGCTTTTCAACTCCTGTTCCTGTACTATTACTGCTGAAGGATGGAAATTATAGACAGCCTTGCATTTCATGCTGAACTACTTTTTGTTACTTATTTTATGTGTCCATTTCGTTTGTTTGCTGCTTATTTCCTAGCTGTTGGATTTCTTATCTTCCTGCCCGTTGCTTGCTTATTAATTTTAGCTTGGACATTTACAGACCTGTTTCCTTTTTTTGTGTTTTTTATTTGTTCAATCTTGCCTTTCTATATATAGTCCCTGTGCGCTTTACCCAATTAGAGTGAATGGGTAAAAGTTCTGCTCGCCGCAAAAGGTACGCAGAAATGCCGGACATAGAAAAAAATGAGCTTTTGCGTCGTCGAAGAGAAGATAGGGCTGCCAAAAAAAAAGAAAAACGTCCTCTCTCGCGTATTCACAAGGTTCCGCTTGGCTATGTGGAAACAGGTGTTTCTTTCCCTGAGGCACTCACTGTCCCGACCGATTGTAGCAAGCAGCCTGTTATGCATGGCCAGATGCTAAAAAGTGGGAGTTTTAAAGACGGCCATGATAGCATCAGTGTTATTGCTGAAGCGTTACAGTACATGTCATCTCGTGAGTCTGCTTTCTTTAGTCTTCATAGCCATTCTGCTTCCTCTTCTAAGGAAATGCATCCTGCACCAGCAAGGGGTGTACTAGGAGGTGTCAACCTAGAACATCCACTCACTGATACGGCTAATCTTAGGAGCTGTCGACCTATATCCCTTCAAGGAAAACGAAAAAGCTTAGCCTCCTGTTCTTTTACGGCTACGCCTGATCTTCATCTTTTTAACAAAAAAAATAAGAGCTCTGCCTTTGTATCAGGGATAGATGAACTAACAAACTTTCTGGAAGCTCCTTACTGTGACAAAGAGATCCTGCCTATGAACAATCTTTTTGAAAATGTGATTCAATATTGTCCTATAACTGATTTTCCCATGAATTCTAAAAAAGTATATTCTCCTCTTCATGAGTGCCCAAGTCTTGGAACAAAAACTGCTTGCTCTGAACCTTTTTTGCTGCCTGACCAAACAAGCAGCTTTCCTCTTCTATTTGATAAATCCATACGTCCATTTTCCACTGAGAAACAAGTTTTACCTGATAATGGACTTTTTGAAAATGTTGTTAAGTTCTCTCCTTTGTCTAATCCTTATATGGACTTTGGAAAAAACCAGCCTGTCTTGAATGATATCCATAGAGAACTATATCTGCAAAGAGAAACATCTGTCTCTCAAAAACAATCTTCTGCATCAGCAGCAACTTCTCAAGGTATATATTCCTTTGCCTTTTTCCATGTGATTGCAGATACTTCTTTCGCTGCCCTGCCCACTTAGATCCTCTGCAAAAAATATATATTTTCCGGTTCTACTTGACTGGAACTTTCATTATTTGGTCCCTCTGCTGCCTGTACGCAGCCAGATGCCTTTAAACTTTTAGATTCAGCTCTTTTCTTTATATAGTTGCAGAAATTTCTTCTGTTCAAGATAGAGAGTCTAACAAGTCTGCCAAAAAAAAACGTGTTCAAGGGAAAAAGGATCACCGTCGTAGTTCTTCTGCTCTCCGATCTAGAAAGCAGCCTTCTGGTCAAGCTCGTAATTCTCATGAACATGTCAGGAAGCAGGCTCCGGGTTAGCTTTTTAATTCTCCTTCACTTTCTATAGCTTACCAAGCTATGCAATTAAGTTGATTACCTAAGATGCCGATACTTAGTGCCTTTCTCAGCTATAGTTTGTAATTAAATGCAGCGAGGCCTCGCAGAGGTCGCCAACAGGGCCTTTTTCAGCTTGATGAGATCCCTCATGAAACCATTACCCTTCCGGATGTTCCTAACTGTCACCACTGTGGAGCTAAGAGGTTCTATTTAGAACCTCCTAGCTTTTGTTGCTCTGGCGGAGAGATCTCTTTAGTTATTCCAGCAATGCCTTATGATCTTAAGCGCTTGTTTATCGGAAATGATGAAGAAAGCGCTCACTTTAGGAATAATGTTCGAACCTATAATAATAACTTGGGCTTTACATCCTTTGCTGCGAGGTATGACCCAGAATTGACCAAGAATACGAAAGGTGTTTATACCTTTTGTATTCAAGGCCAAGTCTATCACTTCCTCAATGGTTTGACGCAGCCAGCCGACAAATCATCAGGAATTCAGTTCTACTTCTTTGACACTGATGAAGAATTAGCAAAGAGAACTGGAGCTTGTGAAAAGTTGCGCGAAAGCACTTTAAAATTCCTTATGCGCATCCTTTTGAATAATCCTTACACCAAATTCTTTAAAAGCCTCAGGGATATACCAAACCTTGACAACTATAAAATCATCCTTAACTGTTACCCTGGTTTAGACCAACGTGTCTATAACCTGCCATCCGCCTCACAAGTTGCTGCCATATGGACTGAAGATGAAAATGAAACAGTAGACAGGAGTGCTCATATTCAGGTCTATACTCACTCACATACCAGTCATAGGATTAATCATTACTATGGCTGTTATGACCCTCTACAATATCCTATTCTTTTTCCTCGAGGTGAATGTGGATGGCACCATGGTATTAAAAGACTATATAAGAGGAAAAGAAATGGGGACTCCTGTGAGGATGATTCTAACGTTGATCCTTCTTCTGTTAATGACCCTTCGCACTTAATGGACTTGGAGCGCAGAGGCAAGTATATCACTTACTGCTTCTGCACTATTAAATATTAAACTTAGAACATCTTCTTCATCGACCGAATATTTGTGTCTTATATAGCTGTCGATCGAGCGAAGAACGAGGGAGACACGGTATCAGCTAGAGAGTATTATTGCTACAGATTTCAGATAAGGGATGATGATGAATCGATGCTATTGCACTGCCTTAGGCTTCTACAGCAATTTTCTGTTGATTCTTATGTGAAGATAGAAACTTCGAGGTTGGACTTCCATAGGCATCGACAAAATGTGATAAGATCGGAGATTCTCCAAGGAGTCTTGGACAGTGTTTCTATAGGCCAGTCTGAAGGGTCTAAAGTCGGTCGTAGGATAGTTCTTCCATTCTCTTTTATCGGCGGCCCGAGAGACATGAGGCGCCGGTATCTTGATGCAATGGCGCTCGTTCAGAAATATGGTAAACCTGATATTTTCCTTACCATGACCTGCAATCCAGCATGGAAAGAAATTCAGGACAATCTAAAGTATCATGAGAAGCCGCAAGATAGACCGGATCTTCTAGCCAGAGTTTTTAGAGCTAAATTTGAGATGCTCAAGTCTGAAATTTTGAATAAGCAGATTTTTGGTGAGGTCGCAGCATGTGTCTATGTTATTGAGTTTCAAAAGCGTGGCTTTCCCCATGCTCATTTACTCTTGATCTTAAAATCTCAGTCCAAGCTGCTTAATCCTGAATCTTATGATAAAGTTGTCTGTGCGGAGTTACCTGATCGTACTCGTTACCCTCACCTATACAATCTTGTTGTCAAGCATATGGTCCACGGCCCTTGCGGGGATATGGATAAAACTTGCCCTTGTATGAGAGACGGTTCATGCAAAAGTCATTATCCCAGAGATTTTTGTTCACAAACAACTCATGCTGAAGATGGTTACCCACATTATAGAAGAAGGGATGATGGTAGAAAAATAAAGGTCCGACGGTTTACTCTCGATAATAGGTGGGTTGTGCCTTACAACCCGTACCTCCTTGCTTTGTTTGATTGCCACATAAACGTCGAGATCTGTTCGACTATAAAGCTGGTGAAGTACTTGTACAAGTATGTGTTTAAAGGTCATGATCTGGTTTCTTTTAAGGTTGTAACTGATGCCGGTCCTCCTGATATCGATGAAATTAATGAGTTTCAAAAGGGTAGATATATTTTGCCTCCCGAGGCTTTTTGGCGCATCTATGAATTTCGTTTAAATGAGATGACTCCTTCTGTTTATATACTCCAAGTTCACCTTCCAAATCAGCAGTTTGTTTCCTTTGATAAAAACTCAGATCTCTTGCTATTATTAGCCAAGGCTAACTTTTCAAAAACCATGTTAACTGAGTTTTTCAAAATGAATGCAACAAATGCAGTGGCTGAAAATCTTAAATGTTTCTATAGGGATTTCCCTCAGCATTTCGTTTGGACTGCTAAGTATAGACACTGGACAGAAAGGAAACGTCGGAAAGTGATAGGTAGACTTGTTAGTGTTAGTCCAACAGAGGGAGAACGATATTATCTACGCCTTCTCTTAACTCATGTTCCTGGACCGACATCATTCGATGATCTATTAACTGTAAACAACAAAAAAATGAGTTCGTTCAGAGATGCTGCCTTTGCACTTGGTCTGTTACAATCTGATTCGTATATAGAAGAAACGCTTGAAGAGGCTGTTGCGTTTCAGATGCCGTCTTCGCTCAGGCTCTTATTTGCCACTCTTCTGGTATATTGTTCTCCAACTAATCCCAAAATGTTATGGGAGAAGTTTGAACCAGATTTCTCTAGAGATTATGAAAGACATCAGCAATATCATCCCTGCTCTCCTGATGAAATTAGGAGACTTGTTCTGGCTGATATTAATAGATTGCTTGGCCAGATGGGTAAAAATATTAGTGACTATCAATTGGTGCCGCATAATCTCATGAGTTCATATAGCACGTCCCTGACGAAGGAAATTGAGTACGAGAGAAACATCAGCGTACCGTCAGAGGATATGTTACTGTCTTCCAGATTAAATTCTGAACAGAAATATGCTTATGATTTAATCTTGCAAGCATGTTTCTCTTCGCATGGCCATCCTTTTTTTATTGATGGCCCGGGGGGTACCGGTAAAACTTTTTTGTACCGGTCGCTCCTCGCTACTTTGAGATCACAAGGTCATATCGCCATTGCAGTGGCGACATCTGGAATTGCAGCATCTATCCTACCTGGAGGAAGAACTGCACATTCAAGATTTAAAATACCTCTTGACTTTTCAAAGAGCAAGACTTGCCAGCTTAGCAAGCAAGGTAGCGTTGCGAAGTTACTCTCTGATTCCAAATTGATCTTGTGGGATGAGGCTTCAATGGCCAGACGAGAAACTATTGAAGCATTTGATGATTTGCTGAGAGATATTATGGAATGTAACCTGCCTTTTGGGGGCAAAGTTGTCATTTTTGGTGGGGATTTCCGACAAACACTGCCTGTAATTGAGTAATCAACAAAAGAGGTCCTTTTACAGTCCTGCTTTCTTAATTCCCCTTTATGGCCTCAATTTCATAAGCTAAAGCTGTCAGAAAATATGCGAGCTATATTAGATCCTCAGTTTTCTGAATTCTTATTAAGTGTGGGCGAAGGAAAGGAACCTGTTGACCTGAATGGTGAAATAACTCTCTCCACAGATTTAGTCATTCCTTATAACGATAAAGAAGAGTCGCTGAACAGGTTAAATAATTTACTACTATGCTGGTTTATCTGTCTGACTTTTTACCTATATAATTCCTAACTTAATTTCTCTATTAACAGGTTAATAAGTTGTGTTTTCCCGGATTTACCTCTCTATTCTCGAGACCCTTATAGTATGATCAATAGGTGTATTCTTGCTCCTAAAAACAGTTCAGTTGATGAGTTAAATGATATCCTAATTAGGAGATTTCCTGGAAAGCTGTATACTTACACTAGCACAGACAAAACTGTTGATCAGAGGCACCAAGGTGATTATGAAGATTTTCTCAATTCTCAAAATCCAAAAGGCCTTCCTCCTCACAAGTTAATGCTAAAGGAAAACTGTCCAATTATATTGATGAGGAATCTTAACCCGCTAGAGGGCCTTTGTAATGGTACTAGACTCATATGTAGAGAACTTGGCCATCACACTATTTCTGCTGAAGTTGTTTTCGGCCAGCATCAAGGAAAAATTATCCTAATTCCAAAGATGCCTCTACAGACTCCTGATAATGAAAAGAATGGCGTTGCATTCATAAGAACGCAGTTTTCAGTCCGCCTTTACTTTGCATTGACCATCAATAAGTCCCAAGGACAAACTCTCGACTATGTTGGCATTTATTTACGTAAACCTGTTTTTTCTCATGGACAGCTCTATGTAGCTTTGTCCAGAGCCAAAACTTCATCTGCGTGCAAGATTCTCATTGTTCCGGGGACTTTTGATGGTACAAAAAAAGACTACAAAACTAGAAATGTTGTATTCAATGAAGTATTTCAGTTCAGTTAGCTATATATCTTTCTTGCATTCAGGTATATCTGGATATCCCTATCCCTTAGTTTACTTATTAATGTTATTTCATCCGTATATCACTTTCCAGATTATACATTTTTTTGCTTCTTTTTTTTTCAGGATGACTAACATGTTATCAATCAGAGATATCGCTCCTAATATGAAAAATTGGTGTTGTATTGTAACTGTTCAAGAAAAGCAACAAGTTACTGATTCAATGGGAACACCGACCAAGAAACAAAAATTGATCTTCTATGATTCCGAGGTTATATTTTAGAGCATATTTTCTAAGCATATCAGTTCTTCAACCTTACACTCGTTTTAATGGACTTTTTCAATTGATCTCCTTAACAAGGTTCTAGAGTAGAAGACATCATTTTCAATGCTGACATACCTAAGATGAGTCCTGTTCTTCAAGTTTATCGAAAGTACAGGATCTCAAATGCTGATGTCAGAAGCATTCCACCAAAATTTCAGACCTCTGACTTGACTGTGCAATGGGTGATTACTGCTAAGACTGTTATTGAAGAAGTTAATAGGGAAGAAGACATCATGCCTGTTAAATTTACCTTCACAGAGTTTGCAGATTTAGCTCAATACATGGACGACAAAGGCAAGTCTATAGGTAAGTTTTAGCTACCTTTGAAGTGCGAGTTTGCCCTCATCAAACTGATTATTACTTTCCTGACCTACCTTTGCTGTCTCGTAGACGTTCTAGGAGTTGTAATCAGTTCATTAGAGAAGAAAACGATAACTAAGAACTCCAAACAGTCAAATGTTCAGAAATTTGTCCTCCTTAATGAACAGTAAGCACCATTTTTTTATAATCCTATTACTGTTTTTGGCTAGCTCTATCTTCTTGTTTTTGTAACCATCTTTATTTCTTTGAATGTTGACTTATATGTCAATGTGAATACTAGGTCTCAAACAGTGATGCTATCTTTGTGGGATGACTTTTTGAACAATGAAGGACAGATTTTATTGAATACCATTCAGGCCTATCCAATTGTCATCGGCCGCAGATTAAAAGTTAACAACTACAATGGTTCGTTAAAATACTGCCCTTCTGTATAATAGCCTTTATTTACTTATTTTAAAGCTTGCCAGTGATGCCTGAAATCTTCCGCTGTTGTTTATTCTGTAGGAGTTTCACTCTCTACCTGGTTTGATTCTGCACTTCTTGTTGACCCACCCATACAGGAAGCAAGAGAGTTGAAGAATTGGTTCAATGCCTATTTCTTTGCTTTTTTCATAAACACGCAATATGAGCTTTTCTCATTTTTTCCCTTATTCTCTGATTTCATCATTCGCTGTGCAGGGCAATGAGAAATACTAAATTAATTGCAAGCCTGATTGAAACAAAGAGTTACATCAAATACAATCCTGAACTCTTTTTGAAAGCAGACCAAAAGACTACTTTAATCTGTAATATTTCTCTGTCACAGAAGGTGCTATGACGCTTTTCCTATTTATCCACTTTCCTTAAAATTAGTCATGCATATTTAGCTTCTGAACTTATATCTGGTTACCTTTTAGACTACGCTGGTCAAGGCAAAAATCTCTTTTGAGCACATTTTCCAGAAATATTGGTATATGAGCTGTGGAAAATGCAACTGCGCTACTGCAGCAGACTACGGCATTGAGTTTACCTGCAATTCATGCAAGCAGAAGAGTCCTGTTGTGCCCAGGTGCTATATTATTAAATCCTCAGCATTAAATTTAGTAGCAAATTGTACCTAAATTCACCAGGCTTCAATCCATTACCTAATACGGTACATGTTTACTTTTCAGATGTCAGTTCGACGTTGATTTAAGTGATGACAGCGGAGTTATACCAGCCTCGGTCTTTGGCGACCTGGCAGAGAAGCTTCTCACCTTCACCGCCCTTGAAGCAATGGATCATTTTAACCAAGTTATTTTAGCTTCATGTGGTTGTTAGTGAAAGCAGCAATCTACTCCCAATTGTCATTCCTTTTTGTGTTGCCTGTAGAACCACGAACTTCCACTTGAGTTTGCTCACAACAGCCTGAAAACAAAGACTTTTCTGCTCCATATTAAGCCAATCCAGACTCAATTAGCGGATGCCAGGCAACGTTATACAATTTTGCATTATTCTGAACTTGAACAAGGATTTGATTTTGCTCAATTACTAGAACAACCAAATGCTTTACCTATCTCGTCTGAGCACAAAATTGACGCTGCTCAGCTGCTGGCTCCAGGTTGGTCCACATAGTTACAGTTTTAACAAATAACTTTCGTATCTTACCATCATATCCAACTAATCTTTATCCTTGTAGAAGAAAGTAGCTCTGGTTCAAAAGCTCGCCTCCGCCTCAGTGATAAGTTTGATGAAGCAGAAACTACTGCCAGTGATGACGTTGAGACTGCTACTAAGAATTCCAACAAGAGGACAAAATTGAGATGAATTAGGAGTTTGGAAACTTTTTTGCCTTTTTCATCTGCACTTCTATATGCAAAACAGCACATTTTTTGTTACTTTTGAATGTGCTACTACTATGTTTGTAAGCCTTATGACTTCTCTGCGTGGTGACCTGTCAAACAGCTTTTGCATCACCATCTAACGTCGATGCTTACTTTTGTATCAATGTTCCTGCCAGCCCTCCAAAGATGAATTGCAATCTTTATCTTGGATATCAAGGAGATTTTCATAGAAATCTTTGGATTCCTGGCAAGGAACTTACTTTGTTCATTGTATCGACTTTAAAATTTATATGATTTTGGAGTGCTTTTCTGTTCCTTTTCATCTTCTTTTATGCAAATGTTGCAATCAATTCTTTAACCGTCCAGCTATGTATGTACACTTCTTTATTTATTGCACATACTACCTTCTTTGGGACGTAGAGATTATAAATTCACCTTGTGTTGCTCCTTTCTAGACTGATTCTTTGACTGCATATATGACAGACATGACAAAAGCATGGCTATCTATGAATTCCTTGCAGGCAATTAAATTTTCCAAGTACAGGGTAGATGTTAGCTTTATATTGTGGTCAGCTGACGCCTCACACCTAATAAAAAACATTGAATTGTCATTTCTATTGCCCATTCTTTACCGTCCTCTACTGCAATCAATAAATTTCTTCACTTAGAGTACAAAGCAGGTCTGCACTCGCCATTAAAACCAACGAAAAAGGTGTTTATATGTGCTTTTAAATCTTCAGAAAATGAACTTGCCTTGCACACCCATCTTCCTTAAATTGATGCCTTCTTTTTCTCCGCTTCTTAAACCTTCCTTCTATTAGTTCAATGTCAGAAATAAGCTGCACAACAGCACCGGACCTTCATCTCACGTATGACAATTTAACAGCTTGTTGTTTTCTTCTCAAGTGCATCCATAGAGGACAGGTTTGGTCTTTCTTTATGCACATCTAAATGATCTAATTTAAATGTTTATGCCAAAGACTTTATCAACACTATTTATATTCTCCATGGTCTCCAGATATTTCCTTCTCAATTTGAGCTATTGCTTGCTCAACACCAATCCAGCCGAATCATTCTCAGGATTGGACTGCAACAATGGCCCATAATGGTCACTAACCATTCGTTTGGAGAAGGCTGGGATTATTTCTGCGAGCACAATAGCATTAAAAGACATGACACGCTATTGCTTCGCCATGCCGGAAGTCTAATATTTGATGTAATTCATTTTTCTGAACTACAAACACATGTTTATATGCGCTGGACAGCTCCCCTGCCAAATCTTTTACAGACAAGCAATTTTACTTTGCAAGGTTCTACCACCATTCTACCTATCCTATATTCTAATGTATACAATATATTACTTCTAATTGAATACATGGTTCGTAATTATTGCTAATAACTGTTCAGGCACTAGACAGCAGCATGTAGCTTCCTCAATGCAACCGGATCTCTGTCAAAATTTATCCGATTCTATGTGCTTTTACCAAATTTTCCACTCAGCAACTCCAAATAGCTTGGTGAACTATTCTCTCCTTGCCTTCGTCCTTTTAATCCCTTTGCAAGCAATTTTCTTCTGATTCTACATACATCCTAATTTTAATCTATTACTATCAGCAAATTCCACGCTTTGTTGATCATTTCATAAATCATGAAAGAACTCCTACGTTGCTTATCAAAACTGGATATAGAAGCACTCAAATTGGTGTCAAGTGTGAACGCCTTCAGCGAAATTGGAGAACTTTCGTTCTTGAGCACCAGCTACAGCATAATGAAATCCTGGCGTTTATTCCAGAATCAGAAACTGTCTTCACAGTTTTAATCTTTGATGATACCGGTGTTGAAAAAATTTTCCCATGGTATCACACGTTTAATATCTATTCAGATGTCTAGGAATCCAGCTGCAATATATGATGTAGTCTGCTTATCATTAGTTAAATAAAAGAAATCTGCTATTTTCCATCAACTACAACCTTTATTTCCATTGATCGGTCAACAATACTATAAAAAATAATATATATTATTGTCTCTCATTTTTTTACAAAAAAACAATTATATCCCATGTCTTCTTTCTGTGAAAAAAAAAAATATTTAAACAAGAATAATGGTAGCATAAAAAAATTTCCTTCGCCTATTTTTACAATTATCCATTACGGAATTAGTCACCTATTGCATACTCAATGCCAATGATTGTTGTTCACTGATCAGTCTTAGCAAATAAAACAAACAATTGATTAGCATTCAACAGCCATTATGAAATTCTTTACTCATAATAAAAATACTACATTCTTTTTTCAAATTTACAATTTTTGATAATTAATTTGTCTAAGTTATACATGTTATTATGTTCTTTACTCTTTCCATTTATTCTACCAAAAAAATCTTCACAAGTGCTACATATAGCTGTTAACTTATGTATAAAAACGTCCCCGCTAATATTACAAATAACTAACCATTTTATACAGTTATCGCTAAATACAAAATCATTTACCTATTCAATTTTCTATTTCCACGCGTTCTTTTTTAGATGCAAACTAACCGCACGCTTCATCTTGTGTAACACTTGTTATATTACTTGCCGTTTGAATTAGCTAATATTGTTCATAAATTACAATTAAATTGGCCATTACTGGGCATAATTGCATTCGCACACCGCGCATCGCGCGGTGATCCTCCTCCTAGTTTAACAACTAGGCCGGTATACCTGTGGAGCAAATGACATTGGTTTAGTTTGGACTTACATCTTCATCCTTTCAATAATTCATATCAACATGCTTGTCAGCTATCAATTCTTTTTTACCTGCGTAGTTAGAATCTTTTTCAGTAGTCTGGGCAAAGCTAATACCCCTGTATCTGCACATGACAAGCATATTTTTTTTTACATGTCTGTCACTACAGTTGTTAAAACAATCCACTCACCTTCCAAAGTGGGAACTAGATAAGAAAGCAAACAAAACAAACTAATTGAATTATCTTTAGGAAAAACAACAAGACATACGTCTATCCAACTTAAATTTATACATAACAATTTAGACGTTAGACAAATAAACATCATATAGTAACACAAGTGGAGAAATAATTAGTGACCTCACTACACTACTACTTCACAAATTCAGAAATTGGAATTATAGATATAATAACAGATTCAAGTTTTTTTCAATCACACTAAACAAACTAGATGCTTTCGGACATGAGCATGACCACTAGTTTGAAAATGGTCAACGCCATATTCCCTCAAAGCACAACTACAGTCCATTATTAAAGAACACAAGCACAGCAGCCAAATAGATACATTAAATCATGCAATAACTAACCCCCAATTCAACCAGCAAGTATAACGGTCATTGTTTCTGCTAGGAATGAATTGTTACTATGCCAAACTTTTCTTCCTCATAAGTCTTGCGACATATGCAATCTGTCTAGCATCATCGTACTGCATAAAGAGAATGCGTTGACCTAAATTTGCATCTTTGGTAAGAGAGGAGTCTATTTCCACCTTTCACTCAACGGGGACATCCATGTTGGAGACAATGTTTTGACAGTGCTCAACTTTGTACGTTTCATCTCTATCCATGCGGTCCTTTCAGTCGCAAATCGCCACATCCGTGAAGTTCCCGATCTTGCTTAATGCGTTTTCGATTCTATCCATAGACGATCGGGTGGATTTCATGCCTCTGGAGCTCTCTCGCTCACCGAAGTTTCTCAAACTGGATGCTGGTTGCTTACCACTACTGGCTTCCGAAATAGGCTAGATGTAGTACACATCCTTCTTTTCTTAAGGGGAAATGCTAGAAAGAGGTTGGGATGAAGATCAGACTTTGGCCTTGCCTTTTCCACTCTTCCTGGAGGTGGACTAATCAATTCCCCACTAGTCGAGAGCGATGGGCTAGGCTGGCTAGCGGACTGTGCTCGAATACCTATAATGATCTCCCTGAATATGATGGGAGTGAACCGCTTGTATAGACCACAACTGAAGGACACAGCGAATTCGACAAAGTCCTGGTTGGACTGTCAGTAAAGAGACAAGGTAATCAAAAGTCTAATGTGGCAGCAATTATAAGTGAACATGCAACATGTTTTAGATGTAAAGTCTAAGTGTTGTACATGGTTTGGTAAAGCACAGCAGGAACCTAATTGCTATTACAATTTAATACTAGTCGAGTTGTAAGGAGAGAAAACACTAACCGACTACAAAGCAGCCCAATGGTTAGAGCTAGCAGTGAAATTCTGGACGTTCTCTTCCAATCTAACGCCAGTATTGACCTTGTTAAAAAGTCCACGAAACTAGCAAAAAAGTTGCCATTTTTTCTTGAACCGATAGAATCTTGATTGGCACTAGGCTGCTATGATTTCATGACTATGATTTTCACGCAAATGCTCGGCTATTTGGCAATAATTCCAGTCTAACAGCCTAAATCGATCCCATTTTTTGGACACCTTGAATGCGATATAAGCATCAATGAAGTGTTCGTCCATTTCGGGAGTCCACTCTGTGGCGGCCCCACTTCCCCCTAAGGCAAACCAGAGAGTTGGCGGGTCGCCTGCCCAACTCTCGCCGGGACTCACGCAAGCAAACCGACCACTAATCCACGTATAACTTAAAATCAAAACACAATTTGTCATCCGGACGTGCCAAACCTTTAAACGACTGGAATATTAAATCACATTAACTTCAGAGATAACATTACCAATGAACATCCAACCGTTCACTCTTAAATACATCTCCGACTAGTTCAACACAACCTACAAATATACATTATAAACCATACAGCAAACTCATCAAGCTCAAATAAATTCATACAAGCCAAAACTTAGGGTTTGCACTTTTCCAGCTTCAAGTGACAACCCAAAACAAAGATACAAGTACGATTCGAAATAATATTTACATAACGATAAGATAGACTTCAAGTTTCTCGATTCCCAGAACCTGTTAAGGAAAATAAATATCGTGTGGTGAGCTAACGCTCAGTGGTGCCCAAAACATGCAATCATATAAGGCAAGTAACGAGTATTAAAATTCAACAATTAGGAAAGCGTATAAAAGCACACGGTAGGATACAGGGCTCTCAGGAGCCATTCTCCGCGCTTGATCAGAAATTACCGTAGTTGATCCTCCGTCAACTCTCACTACTAACGGTCCATGTAGAACTCCTTATTTTACTTAACTCCGGCCACCGATCATACCCCAGCTCCGGGCCCGCACGACAAAATAAAAGAGAGCGGTAGTACTCGAGTATACCCCCTGGATAAACTAGTCGAGGGATTCACCCAACGACGTCACAAAATAAGAAATTACCAGGTCAGGATAAGAGGCCCTCCCACCCTTAAGGTGTAGTACATTCCCCTGCCTAGTGATTTAGTACTTGAGATAGGATAAGAGGCCCTCCCACCCTCAGGTGGTACATTCCCCTACTCAGTACTTAGCACATGAGATAGGATAAGAGGCCCTCCTACCCTCAGGTGTGGTACATTCCCCTACTCAGTGCTTAGCAAGTATTCCAAGGTTTTAGCATTTGAGATAGGATAAGAGGCCCTCCCACCCTCAGGTGTGGTACATTCCCCTACTCAATGCTTAGCAAGTGCAAGCAGGATATTTCACGAAAATATTTCAAGCAAGTCACCACTCGAAAGAGCTAGTGCGATAAAGTACACACTGCCCACTTCGATGGATCAGAAACCATTTTCCAATTATCACATATCAAGTCAAGAAAGCACTTTAATCAAGTAGGCATAGAACAAGCAAGGACACTCACCAATTCAAAAGTAATTGAGCGAGAAATCTTTAATTGTCCCCTCTGGGATTCTCTTCAAGACTAGCTTGGGCACCTGAAGCAATTTGACAAGTATTTTTCACTCATAATCACGCATTACTCAAGAAAGGAGTTACACTCATGTAGATTTGTCAATACCTCAAATTAAGAACCTTAACCACTCAAAATAAAGGTTCAAAAGTGAGGTTTTATTAACACAAGGAAAAAATAATTTCATTCATGAAATCAAGTTTAAAACGACCAATTATCATCAAGAAGGAATAACGGGTTTTCAAAATTTCAGTTTATAAGAAATTGGCAAAATTTCAGCTTTGCACGTCAAACTTAGAAAAATCAGATCTTGTACTCAGTAGGTCCAAA
Source organism: Coffea eugenioides (assembly GCF_003713205.1). NCBI lineage: Eukaryota > Viridiplantae > Streptophyta > Magnoliopsida > Gentianales > Rubiaceae > Coffea > Coffea eugenioides. The sequence continues at coordinate 72,130,257 of NC_040036.1, forward strand.
ATTGGAAAACTTGGTACCGTTGGAAACTACTTCCAAAGTACTAAAAGTTCCTAGAATACACCTTTCTAAGATTCCACATGGAAAATATTCAAAAATAAGCTCAAAGTCTCTGTTTTTAGTTCATAAGGCAGATTTAAGTTGATTTTTGGTCAACTTTGAAAATTCGGAAAAATTCACTTGTTTGGAACTAGCTTTTAAAATTTATAACTCTATTAGTGTTGTAATCCAAGAGTATAACAAAACAAACGGAACAAGAAATGGAGTTTTGAATACTAAGATATGGCAACTCAAAGTTACCAAAACTCCTTTGTGAAACATGGGTTTTTCAAACTCGAGTCATGAACTTTGGTAATTTATTTGACCCATGAAACGGTCTCGGAATAACACCATAATTAGCAGTATAATACTACCATATAAGGGTTGTCTCTCTACCAAATTTCATAGAAAAATAGGCACGGGAAGTCACTTAACAAAATCACTCAAGTTTCCAAAATTTTAAGGCAAAGCTGCCTTGTATATAAAAATTTCCTTTTCTAAACTTTTGACCAAGGAAAATCCTCTAAACATGGTTCATTTACATAGAAAAGGTTTAAGGGTCATCCCAGAACAACATTTGTGGTGGTTAACACCAAGAGATTAAATTTGCAAGTCTACACTGAGCCTTGCATCAAATCTGTCCCAAAAAGGAGGGTTTTCAAGAACAGAGCAGGTTTCATATTTTGATCACAGGTCACTCAAATTAACTCAGAATTTGGCATGGTTTATGGCATTGGAAAACATAATCATAGAGCTATAATTTCACAGAAGAAATCATTTTGAAATTCGGCACACAACTAGATCGAATTCGAGCCACAAGTTGTAGCCTCAGCATTTTGTTCTTGTAAAACAGAGAAACAGAGTAGTCATCTTTAAATGGTTGGTTCGGCTCACACACATGGAACCAGAATATACATTTTATACCGTTGGAAAGGCTGGGATATCTAGTTTCAAATGCCGCTGACGGCACTCGATTTTGATATCGGAGTACAGAGTTATGGCCAAAATACAAAAGCGGGTCAGAGTATTACGAAAACAGTTTTCCAGATTTACTGGCTTCACGAAATTGATCCCATTGACCAACCAAACCCCAATATTTTTAAATGAAACTTTATACACCATATATTCAACATATAAACATGATATATAAGTCATGAAACCCTCAAAATTCTGCAAAAAGAGATGCGATTGAAACAGGGCAAACCTGAACATTTTTGAACTACGCATCCCTTGAAGTCGAGACTAGCTAGGTATCATTAATCTACCCATTTAAGCACTAAACTAGCATTATATCCATCATCAATCATTAATCCAAGGGTGGGAGTTCATAGAGCCCCCCATCAAAATTTTCTGACATGAAATATAACAAATAACATGTAATTTTGGCAAATAATTCCACCACAATAAATCTGTCATCGGCTAAACAGAATTCCAGCAGTTAATTGGTCATAAATCCAACTTTTTACTCGGCTAAAACATGATATTAAGTACTCAATTTCGGCATGCAATTACTTAGCTAGTCGATTAACATTTCTAGTCCAAAAATCCGATTCGGTCAGCAACAAGAATCATCCAAAAATCCAGAAATTTATTCAGTTTTCCTCGGCTAAGCTTGCATGTAAGCTGATCCATTTCATTTTTTTTTTTTCTTGCTTAACCGAGCCAAGGAGCTGTATGCAAAGCTTAATCATCTTGTTCTTAGTTAGATCAACGCATTTATCAGCTCAGACTACTACAAAGAGACAGAATTGAAGCTGTATTTCCCAAAACAGTCTCACGGCAATTCCAATTTCTTCCTAATCAGATTTTCTCATGCCTTGATTGCATCATCCGAGTGCACAGCTCAACAGGCATGTCCATAGATAGTTCAATCTATCACTAATCAACTTATTCTAGCTCAGTAATTACCTCACAAAGAAGATTATACGCACGGCAGAAAGCTGAAGTTTCTCCCCTCTTGGTTCACACGCGATTGAACGTGATGTTCCTGGTTGCAGTGGTTGCAATAGTTGCGGCTGGAACTGATGGAAATGGTGACAATTAGCAGCTGGGTGAGGTTTAGAAAATGCAAAGGAAACTCACGCACGGCCTTTCCCTCTCTTTCCTCAAGCTCACTGACAGAAACAGAAAAGATTTCAGCTCGCAGCTTCCTTTTCTTTCCTCTCGGATTGCAGAGTGTGGCTCAGTCTCTCCCTCTCTATCTCAGTCGATGTTAACGAGGTGAAGGTGGAGTGTGGTCTGAGGTGAATTGTTGCAGAGGAGGTGGAATGGAGTTGCGGTAGCGGTTTGTGATATAGAAATGAGGAGGGAGAAAGGTGGTGCTGCGGTTTTGAGAAGGGGTTGAGTGTAGGAGTGGTAAAAGTTTTTGCATTGGCCGGTTAGGGTGGTGGAGTTATAATGTTGTCCAGAAATTTTGATGGGTTTGCATGGTAATTTGTGAGGTAGTGGAGGGTATTTTGGACTTTTCACTTTTCCTTCTAATGACCACTTAAGCCCTTGATTCGAGCATAATCTCACGAATTATCCCCATGCGTGATTTAAACTCCTAATAGTGTACTAATCTCGCGAGGGTTTCGATTATCGAAATTTATCGATTACAATTTAATATTAAGGTTCCTAGTAATTCCTAACATTATTACCTAATTATTTAAACTATAAAAATCAAGTTTGACCTTAATATATAAATTTAACATTCTTAATATTCGTTTATCCTTTTATATCAAAACTTATTAACTTAATCATTATTAACGCTTAAGATTAGCTATCGGAATTCAAAGAAATTTAATTGTTAAATCAATGAAATAATTTACCTTCGAAATATGAATTTAATGTAACAAAATTAGGAAATTTAATAGTTTAGCACAATTCTTTTATTTTGCACATAAAATTTATTTCTACGCACTTATTTAAAACAATTAGATTTAATGCTAAAATTTATTAAAGAATTAAAAATGTAAATGAAATATGCACTGATATTTATATATATATTTTTTTTTCAGGGTTCTCACACACTCGAATCTAGCACCAATTTCCTACAGTAGACAAGCACTTTGTTGAACAAAACTAGCTACATAAATCTTCCAATTCGCTAGAAACTGAGTGAATTATCGTACCTTTTGGTTTGCTTCAAAGTTACTGATGCACTTTTTGTGAGAACCCGAAAATTTTCACATTTTCTAAGTATTATTTTATTTCTTTGCCTACATTTTATACTGTCCTTTAAAATATTAAAATTTTATACTTTTTTATAAGTGAAAATAGTTTTTAAGTCATTTTCTTGGTACAAGTTAGTGTACGTTATATTGGAAGTGCATTATAGACGTGGGACCTGCTTGCGTGATAAAATTTTGGAGACTAAGTAATTTTTGTGTTAAGTATTATTATTTTACCAGGTGCTAGGAGATAATTGGAAGTTAGCTAGATTAATTTGTATTGGGAGACAAGAGGATGAGAATAACATTAAAAGGTACTAGGTGTCGCGACCCGATTGGAGTTAGACTTTGACCTAACTTTCTTACCTTTACTAAATACCAAATGTGACCAAAAATATCCCATTTCTTCTTCTTTCTTGGCTGAACACTTGAGAGAAAGAAAGAGAGGAAAAGTTTCATCTTCAACTTCAAATCCAAGCCAAATCTTAAGTTCCAACCATTGGAAACTCAAATTACTCCATAAAAATGTCTTGCTAGGGATGATTAAGGAGGTTGGTGGAGTTGTTTTGGAAAGGGAAGACCTAAGTTACTAGCTTTTTTGAGTTTTTGAGGTAAGTTGCTAAGAAAGTTCCTTCTTTGCTTTCATAATGGTTGATTAGTGGGTTGTAGTGGCTAAATAGATTATTTTGTGGAAGATTTTAGGGTTTAAAGTAGAGTTTGACAAATTTTAGAATTTTTGATGATTTTTCTGATTTTATATGATGATTGTTGTTGGGACATGGAATGATAGCATAAGATGGTGTGAAATGAAGCTTTGGTATGTTAGTTTTGATTGCCTAAAGAAATTTCAGCTAGAGTGCATAAATTCCAGTTTAAGGTTTTCAATTTGCCTTGTTCTGCTCGGTTCTATTTGAGCATGTTAGAGGCCGAATCAGGCTTAGGTTAAAACATGAAAGTTGTAGAGAATGGTGTCAACTAGCTGCCTGTAAAATTTCAGCTCGAACCGATCACTGTAACCTGTGAAATGATCGAAATACCCTTGACTGCCCATGAGCCTGTTTCGCGAACAGATTTCTGTTTTCGTGGAGATTTCCATTTTTGACCATGAAAATGCATGAGTTGGCTTTAGAGGTTTTCATAAGGAATGTAGGTATATGTCTTGGTTTTGAAACGCTATAAGATTCGTTTTAATCCGATAAGTGTAGTTTCGGTTGTGATTATTATGCCGAAAGGTGTTTTATAACCTATGATTTGTATATGAAGTTGCATTTGATTTTGGGATGAGATTGGTGTTTGATTGTAGGATGGAAGTGAAGGAATTAAGGGAAAATGCTGTCCGATCTTTGAAAGCATGCGATTGCTTTGAGTTTGAGTTGAAGGGCTTGAGTTTGATCAACGAAACTGTCCATAATGGATGAGGTTCATGAGCCGTGGTGGTGAGTGACCCAAACTATTTCCAAAACTCCTTATGAACTGTTTCTTGCATTATTTACTCGATTGCATATCATGTGTGCTTGCATGTGAATTCATGATATGATTTGGCTCCAATGAGTTCTTGGGAAGTCTTGTACTGAACACCAACGTCTCCACCACTGTTTACTTGGAGCAAATGGCTCCCTATCACTGTTTCACTGTTACTGGATCAATTTGAGCGTTGGATGTTTAGGTACAATGATTTCACTGGCTCACAAGAACAATAAACGCATATTTGATTACTGATTCATGACATCATTGAAATGAACTATTGAGAAACTGATTTGATGACTGCTTTTACTGGTTACTTGCTGAGCTTCTAGCTCACCCCATAAAGTTTTATTTCCCCTCCACGGGGCTTGAGGCGAAGGAAGCGTTTGTATCACGTTATTCGTGTGACCGGATGGCTTATATCTTGTATAGTTTAGATTTGGACTCATTTGTGTAATAGTTGGGTCAGTGTGACTGTTTGGAATTGAAGTAGATATATGTGTACGTTCCACGCTTAGAATTAGTTTCCGCTTCACTTATGATATGTAATTCTTAGGAAATTTGATGTAATATTTGAGATTTATATTGTATTTTGTTTGAGAACTGTAGTGAGTGAGTGAGTCCCGGCGAGAGTTGGGCAGGCGGTTCGCCGAACCCTTTGGTTCGCCTTAGGGGGAGGTGGGACTGTCACAGTTGGTATCAGAGCTTAGGTTTCAGATCTCTGTAGTATATCCTAGGCTTTATGTTTAGAATACGGGACTGTGGGTATGGTTTGAAATATAAGTGATTTTTTGTAGGACCGAAAATCAGCCAAGCGAGTTTTGTTTGACTCTTAGTGCTTGCTTAAAATGGTTGAGTGACTTTTGAGAGATATCTTGATTGGATTAGTACAGGTTGGAATGTCGAGGATGACATTCTTTTAAGGAGGGGAGTTTGTGACGCCCAAAAGAAGAAAAAAAAAATTTCGCTGACGAAATTTCTTAAGGGGGAGAGAGTGTGAGAACCCGAAAATTTTCATATTTTCTAAGCATTATTTTATTTCTTTGCCTACATTTTATACTGTACTTTAAAATATTAAAGTTTTATACATTTTTACAAGTGAAAATAGTTTTCAAGTCATTTTCTTGGTACAAGTTAGTGTACGTTATATTGGAAGTGCATTATAGACGTGGGACCCGCTAGCGCGATAAAATTTTGGAGACTAAGTGATTTTTGTGTTAAGTGTTATTATTTTACCAGGTGCTAGGAGATTTAGCTAGATTAATTTGTATTGGGAGACAAGAGGATGAGAATAACATTAAAAGGTGCTAGGTGTCGCGACCCGATTGGAGTTGGACTTTGACCTAACTTTCTTACCTTTACTAAATACCAAAAATTTGATCAAAAATATCCCATTTCTTCTTCCTTCTTGGCTGAACACTTGAGAGAAAGAAAGAGAGGAAAAGTTTCATCTTCAACTTCAAATCCAAGCCAAATCTTAAGTTCCAACCATTGGAAATTCAAATTACTCCATAAAAACGTCTTGTTAGGGATGATTAAGGAGGTTGGTGGAGTTGTTTTGGAAAGGGAAGACCTAAGTTGCTAGCTTTCTTGAGTTTTTGTGGTAAGTTGCTAAGAAAGTTCCTTCTTTGCTTTCATAATGGTTGATTAGTGGGTTGTAGTGGCTAAATAGATTATTTTGTGGAAGATTTTAGGGTTTAAAGTAGAGTTTGACAAATTTTAAAATTTTTGGTGATTTTTCTGATTTTATATGATGATTGTTGTTGGGACATGGAATGATAGCATAAGATGGTGTGAAATGAAGCTTTGGTATGTTAGTTTTGATTGCCTAAAGAAATTTCAGCTAGAGTGCATAAATTCCAGTTTAAGGTTTCCAATTTGCCTTGTTCTACTCGGTTCTGTTTGAGCATGTTAGAGGCCGAATCAGGCTTAGGTTAAAACATGAAAGTTGTAGAGAATGGTGTTAGCTAGCTGCCTGTAAAATTTCAGCTCGAACCGATCACTGTAACCTATGAAATGACCGAAATACCCTTGACTGCCCATGAACCTGTTTCTCGAACAGATTTCTGTTTTCGTGGAGATTTCCATTTTTTACCAGGAAAATGCGTGAGTTGGCTTTAGAGGTCTTCATAAGGAATGTAGGTATATGTCTTGGCTTTGAAACGCTATAAGATTCGTTTTAATCCGATAAGTGTAGTTTCGGTTGTGATTGTTATGCCGAAAGGTATTTTATAGCCTATGATTTGTATATGAAGTTGCATTTGATTTTGGGATGAGATTGGTGTTTGATTGTAGGATGGAAGTGAAAGAATTAAGGGGAAATGCTGTCCGATCTTTGAAAGCATGCGATTGCTTTGAGTTTGAGTTGAAGGGCTTGAGTTTGATCAACGAAACTGTCCATAATGGATGAGGTTCATGAGCCGTGGTGGTGAGTGACCCAAACTATTTCCAAAACTCCTTATGAACTGTTTCTTGCATTATTTACTCGATTGCATATCATGTGTGCTTGCATGTGAATTCATGACATGATTTGGCTCCAATGAGTTCTTGGGAAGTCTTGTACTGAACACCAACGTCTCCACCACTGTTTACTTGGAGCAAATGGCTCCCTATCACTGTTTCACTGTTACTGGATCAATTTGAGCGTTGGATGTTTAGGTACAATGATTTCACTGGCTCACAAGAACAATAAACGCATATTTGATTACTGATTCATGACATCATTGAAATGAACTATTGAGAAACTGATTTGATGACTGCTTTTACTGGTTACTCGCTGAGCTTCTAACTCACCCCATAAAGTTTTATTTCCCCTCCACGGGGCTTGAGGCGAAGGAAGCGCTTGTATCACGTTATTCGTGTGACCGGATGGCTTATATCTTGTATAGTTTAGATTTGGACTCATTTGTGTAATAGTTGGGTCAGTGTGACTGTTTGGAATTGAAGTGGATATATGTGTACGTTCCACGCTTAGAATTAGTTTCCGCTTCACTTATGATATGTAATTCTTAGGGAATTTGATGTAATGTTTGAGATTTATATTGTAATTTGTTTGAGGACTGTAGTGAGTGAGTGAGTCCCGACGAGAGTTGGGCAGGCGGTCCGCCGAACCCTTTGGTTCGCCTTAGGGAGAGATGGGGCTATCACACTTTTCTAGATTGTTCGAATCAGTGGATGACTGGACTGTGCAAATGGAAGTGCAGCTGATAGGAGAAGGTGAAGACAAACAAATATGTGAAATTGATAATACAACAGAGTAGGAAGTTGTAGTTTAAAGAATGTGAACCAGGCCTTACACTAACTACACTTGAGCTGGTTGTTTTGTTTGCTGAGGGGCATCACCGGAAGCTCTTTGACATGGCCTTTACAATACAAAAAAATCAACTATTTCAAAGGAGCACGAGGTAGGAGGAACTATATGCTTTTTCCCCGAGTTGTTGTTGAAATGATTCAATTGCTATGTGTGTAATACAACGACTAAGAAAGAAAAAAATAGTAATTGAGGATGATTGTTAATTGCTACATTTACCCTAGATAACTGAACAACATACATTAAATCAGGACAATTGTACATATTTTTTTTACTTAAACTACATTGTGCAAACAATTTATGTAAAAAAAAAAAAAATCAAAGTTTAACTGAGTGCCTTCTTCCATCAAAGGAGCAAGGCTTCAAATGACTGTTACATGAATGAAAGCAACTTTGGAGTGAACAGAATAATAAATTCAGCAACTATAAGGTTCATGGATGAAGATGCTTAATCCCAAACCTGATGCAGGAGGTTGCAGTAGTAGAAAGGAAAATGCTTAATACCAAAACGGAGCATTTGAGGGTCTTTTCTCCTCTTCGCAACAAGAGATTCAAAGCAAACATATAGCCCCAAAAATTGATGTGCACTTTGAGGGTCTTTTCTCCCCTTCCCAAATCGATATTCAAATGAAACAGTACCTAGTACATATTTATATTAGGGATAAGTAGTAGTGTTGCGGTAGCTAAAAGTTGTTAAGGGAATTGATATATTTGAATCTTTAAGAATATTGTGCTAAATAGAAAGCGAAATAGACATTACAAATCTGGACTGTGTTGTTTTCAAAAAATGAGGCAATATGCTTAAGGAGTACAATTCAATCCAATATTGCTTCAATTAATACTATGGAGTGCGCAATATATTGGTAATGGAAAAGCGAATGCAGCAACTGAGCAAGATGTGGGTGCTGTCATGGTACCTTAGAGACGACTACCGAATTCTGTATATAGACAAAAGTCGGTGTCGGTCGAACTCTGATTTGCCGATGAGCCTTTCTTGTATTCGTCAAGAAAATGCCACTTTGTGAATCGGCTAAAATCCAATAAGATGCTCTATTGGCAATTGTGAGCTGAGGTGAATGGAGAACAAATCTAAGGGTGTGATTTTCTTGCCGGTGAAGGTGGAAGAAGTTGTAGTGATGGAAGTAAGTAAATGTTCGGTAAAAGTGGCTATACGAAATAGTAAATGTTGGGGTGTGAGTTGTGGTTTTTTTTCTTTTTGTTTGTTGACTACTTTGATGGGTCTCATATTGAGGACCCAACGGATAAGTAATCTGAGCCATCTATCGGGTTGACATGCATCAGTGTGCATAGAAAGGGTGCAGATGACAGGGCTGACAAGGCAAAGATAATAAACACATAGAAACAACATGCTAGGTAAACTATCCAGTGAATCTAGACACTTTTTGTAAAATATATTTCAAATAAACTTAAATAATTCAATCCAAACAGAGCCTTATTTGCACTCCTTTTTTTTTTTGTTATTTGTACTTCTATCATTTATTTTTTATTTTTCTAAAATTACCATTTATTTTATCATATAATCTAATAAGTAAAACTATGTGATTAAAATTATATTGTAAATATGATTAACAAAAGTAGGAGTGCAAATAGCATTTCTCTTTATTTTTAGTTTTATTTTTATTTTTTTTCAGTGCTATTAAGTTAAAATATTTTGTTTTCCAAATGGAGCAAAATTGGAAAATAAAATCCAATCTAAAATAAAAAAAATCATAATTAAAATTAGCATAACTCTTCAAAATTCAAATTTAGTACGAGTGTTAAATAATATAAGTCTTTAATAGCCTAAAATGTATTTTTAATTATTTTTATTTCATATTTAATTATAATTATATGTATTTGAATTTAAAATTTAACTTTTACATTTAAATTATGGAATCAAAATGTAATAATATATATATGCTATTAGTGTATATATGTTTTACTCTAAAAATTTAAGATAATTATTCAAAATGAAACATGTCAATGTACATAAGGGCGGTAATGGGATCCCCCGCCCCCCCGTCCCATTGTCAAATAACCCCCTCCTCCCCTCCCGATCCCTCACTCCATTTTTCCCATGGGAAAAGAAATCAATCTACCATAATTAACAATCTACTCATCTACAAGACAATTTTATTATTCATTTTATTTCAAAATATTCAATAAAGACATACTCAAGTACTCAACCTTAGACTAAACAAGGATTTAGGAAAAGATTACAAGAGAGAAGAAATATACTGGAGCCAAAAAGCTAGAGTCAAATGGCTGAAAGAGGGAGACAAAAATTCCTCATACTTTTCATGCAATTGTAGCTGCTAGAAGGAAGAAAAACAATATATCTATACTCTAGAGAGAGGATGGAAGCTAGTGTGAATCTAAAGAGGAAGTGGAAGAGGCGATAGCAGATTATTTCAAAAAGATTTTCACCACATCAAATCTAGGGGGAGAGGTGAGATTCTGAGGAGAATTCCACATACTATTTCTAACTAGGTGAATAGGAGACTGACTAGACCAATATCAAAAATAGAGATAAGGGAAGCAGTCTTTCCCATGCATCCTAATAAGGCACCAGGACTTGATGCTATGTCCCATTTCCTTTTTCAAAAATTCTGGAGTATTATTAAAAATGTTGTATTGAGTTTTTTACATTCTGGTATACTTCTGAAAGCCTTCAATGAAACAGTAATTTCCCTGATTCCCAAAGTAGAACACCCAGTGTTAGTGTCTCAGTTTAGGCCTATTAGTTTGTGCAATGTGGCTTATAAGATCATCACAAAGATACTAGTTAATAGACTGAAGCCTATACTAGGACAGTGCATAAGTCAGAATCAATCAGCTTTTGTACTTGGAAGGCAAATCATTGACAATGTACTAATGGCTCATGAATATATCCACTGATTAAATGGTAAAAGGAATGGTAAAAAAGCTTGCATAGCTATCAAATTGGACATGTCCAAAGCTTATGATCGAGTAGAATGGTGCTTCATAGCCAATATCATGAAAAAAAGGGGCTTTTGAATGAAGTGGATTAAGTGGATAATGGAATGCGTAACTTTTGTTTCCTATAGCGTTAATATAAATAGGGAGAAAATGGCTATATTAGACCCATTAAAGAGATAAGACAAGGGACCTTCTCTCCCCTTACCTTTTCCTAATCTATGCAGAAGGCTTCACTAGTCTCTTAAATATACCAAAGGACAGATACCAAATTTCTGGCATGAAAATTGCACATAAAGGCCCAAATCTAACACATCTTTTCTTTGCGAATGACTCTTTAATTTTCTGTAAAGCAAGTGTGCAGGAAGCAAAAGTTGTGATTCAGATTGACAAAGGAATATGGGAGAGCATCTAGCCAAGTGATAAATGCAGAAAAATCCTCAATTTTGTTCAGCAAAAATTCAAGGGAGGAAGTGAGATAGCAAGTCCTATAAGTCATGGGGGGAATGAAACAGGTCAAAAAGAGCCAATATTTGGGACTGCCTATGGTGATTGGGAGATCAAAGAATGCAGTGTTCAAATACATAAAGGAGAACATTACAAAGAAACTAAATAATTGGAAGCAAAATTGCTCATGGTGATTGGGAGATCAAAGAATGTAGTGTTCAAGTACATAAAGGAGAACATTACAAAGAAACTAAATAACTGGAAGCAAAAATTGCTCAATCTAGCAGGAAAAGAAGTCCTACTCAAAACACTAGCTATGACCATGCCATCATATGCTATGAACTGCTGCAAATTACCAAAGGGATTGTGTAGAGCAATTAGTAGTGAAATGGCAAAGTTTTGGTGGGGAGAGGCAGAAAAGGGAAGAAAGGTACACTAGGTCAACTGGGAGAAGTTATCAAAGGTGAAAGGAAAAGGTGGATTAGGATTTAGAGATATAGAAAGTTTCAATGATGCTATGCTTGCAAAACAGCTCTAGAGAATTGTATCACAACCAAATTTGCTAGTAAGCTAAACATTGAAATCAAGGTATTTTAGAGGGAAGTCATTATGGGAAATGGAATCCAAACCATCATATTCTTGGATATGGAGGAGTTTGCTCAATTCAAGGTATGTCCTCGAATCAGGAATGAGGAAAAGGATTGGTGATGGAAAAAATGTTAACATATGGAAGGACAGATGGTTTCCAAAAGGAAGGGATGGGAAAGTAAGAACAGTAAAGCTAAAAGATATCATGGTGCAGAAGGTGAGTGAACTCATAAAGAATGGAGAATGATATCAAATGCTGCTGGAAAAGACATTACAGGAGAGGGATGTCAATAAGATAATGACAATTCCCATTAGTTAAATAGGAGGGAGAGATGGGATGTATTGGGTGGGAAATGAGAAAGAAATCTATAGTATAAAATCTGGGTATATATGGGCAAAGCAGTTGAAACAGAGAAAGAGGAGAGAGGATAAAGAAGAATCGAATTAGAGTAAGAACATGCAGGGGTCTAGAGTATGGAAGGAATCATGGGGCTCAACATGAAGCACGAACTAAAACATTTCATATGGAAGTGCTTAAGAGGGGTCTTACCAGTCAATGAAGTAGTGGCAAACAAAACTGGAAAAGTCCCATGTGTAACAGATGTGGAGAAGCAATGGAAACTTTGGAACATATGCTATTCCATTGTAGAAGGGTAGCACTGATCTGGAAAGCAGCACCGATACAATGGGACGGGTTAGAGGGTCTAAGAAATTCTTTCTGGCATTGGTGGGAAGAACTGATGCAATCAACAAAGAGAGAGGAGGGGCGTGATCATATTATTCTGACAGCAAACTTGCTATGGTAATTCTAGAATGCAAGAAATGACAGCCAATTTAATGAGGTGGAAAGGGACCCTTTCTTTCCAGTCAACAAAGCTTTGGGAGAATGGAGAGAATACCATAAAGTAACAAAGAATCAGGGTGGTGAAGGAAATAAGTTGACCAGAGACAAGATTGAATGCAAACATGGGAACCCCTCGAGAAAGGAAGCATAAAGATCAACATGAATGCAACTTTCAATAAAAAATTGAGAAAGGCAGGATGGGGAATAGTTGCAAGAGATGACAAAGGAAGGTTGATAGCAACATGGGCTGTCCCAAGAACATGCAGCCGAAATGTGAAGATGGAAGAAGTCCTAGCAATAAGGAAAGCCATGGAAATAGCCACACTGGAAAGCTGGAAAAGGGTGGAATTTGAGTGGATTGTAAGGAGATAGTGGACAAGATAGCAAAGAAAGATTGGAATGATAAATGGTTTGGCACATACTTGAAGACATCTCCATATTGTGCTGCTCTTTTGAGAAATGTTGTTTGTCTTTTGTTAAAAGGAATTTCAACTATGCAAGTCACACTTTGGCACTGTTTGTCACTAACTTTTGTAAAGAAACCTCTTGGAGGAACTTCTTCCCTGTCTAGCTGATGAATGTAGCCAGGGTCTGCGAGCAGTTGCTCAAACTTTTGTAACTAAAGTTTAGTAGATGTGAAATATATTGCTGCTTTTGAAAAAAAAAAAAGTACTCAACCTTAGACCATTCAACGAATTGTAAATATTAATAACTAAAGAAGATTAGCAGCTTATCAATACCATGAAAATGACATAAAAACATCCAATTGAGATGTAATAGAACCAAGTCACAATTGTATGTTCACTTACAATAATACAATTGTAAACAACACTAAATAAGATTAATAGCGGTCAAGATGGAAACAAAACACAATAAGTCAAGTTACATTCCCTTATTCAACAAACTCAATCAAGTTGATTTTTCATATTCAACAAACTAAAGATACTCAGCAATAAGTCCAACTTTTCTCTTCATCAACCTAGCACAACAACTTCAGAACATTTGCTCTTCATCAATCTCGAGATGTGATAATTCACTTGATAAAGCAACCTTGACATTTGATGCCAAAATAAAAGAAGAAGCTTGTCACCAAGCTATAGTCTATAACAAAAAATTGGAGAAAATCAATTTAGATAAATCAAATTTCTTTAATACCTATTCAGTAACACAATCAACATCATCTTCTTCATCAAACAATGTATTACATGATATCCCTTCGGAAGTAGAACAAGTAGCTTGCACTAAAATAAAAAAATAGCTACATATTATGTTAGAGATATACAATTATGTTATTAATTATATTATTAAATATAAAGAATTGGATTATAACTAATTTATTATATTGTGTATCTATTTGTATTATGTATACATCTATAAATTTAAATATATATAAGTTTTTTTTGTATGCGTGGAATGGGCCGAGTGTATGTTGCCCTGCCTCGCCCTATTTCTACCCCTACTAGGTGGGTGCCCGCCCGTTGCGACCTTTAAATGTATATAAGATTTAAATGTAAAGATAATCATTCAATGTATATAAGATTTAAATGTAAAGATTTAAATGATTACGTGTCAATATAATCATTCAAAATGAGATATAAATGTAACGTCTCAAGACGACGCTAAATATAGAAAAAGGACAATTTTTCGTTGGTGCCTGGTTAGAAAATTAAATTTTCTAATCTTTAATTTATAAAAGACGTAACGTAAACGTAACGTTTATACAAATGTCTATATTATCTTTATATAAGTAAACGTAACGTCTATATTATACAGTCGTTTAAATTATCTTTATATTAATGAGATATAAACATAATCATTAAACGAGATATAATCGTTAAAGATAAAAATAGAAAAAGAATAATTTTTCGTTGGTGCTTGGTTGGAAAATCAAAATTTCAAATCTTTAATGGAAAAAAAATCTTTAGTGGGAAATTAACCCTTTATAATTCAAATTTGGGACCAGTATAAATGCTAATAATCCAACTGTATAATGCATGTTCAGCTGGTTCATTTCCTATTGTTCATATCCTGTTAGCCACTAGAAAAATCTCTCTATTTCTTTCCATCACTCCTATCCAAAATACAATCTTTTTCCTCCCGCTACCGTCGAGGTGTGATCGGCGGCGGGGGCGGCGGCAACTTTCCGGTAAGGGTAGCTATTAAAAAGGGTAGCCGTTTGAATTTGTTTGTAAAGTTTTATGATACTTACGGGTTAAAGGTTATGCTTTCGTGACGATTTTTATACCTTTTGCTATTGGATTTTGGGAGGGGGGGGGGGGGGTTTGTTTTTCCTGTTTCCCTAAATTTTGTGACAAAGACAGGAAAAAAAAAAATCTGTGGGGAGAATTGTGAAATTGGGGAATTTTTTTTGGTATTAACATTTTTTTAAGATTTATTTGTTTTCTGTGAAGCTTTTGTTTTGTTGAATTGGATTGTCATTTTGGTGAAGTTGATTAAGAAAATGCTGCGGGTTGTCTGTTTTTAGTTGTCTTGAACGGAATGAGAAAGGGTTTTTGCTTACTGCATTTTGGGCAGAATTAAAGTTTTCATTGATTAAGTTTATTAGCTTAAGCAATGGGAAATGGAGTCTTGATTAACAACTATGTATGGAAAACTAGCAATTTTAGCTCATTTGTTGAGTTTACGTATATCCCCTGATACTCTAATCAGTGAGCTGTGTGTTGTGTTTAATGATTTTGGTTGTTCACATTTTATATTGGGAGAAACCTTGAGAAAAATAGATCGAAATTAGGAATCCAGATTGTAGTTGAGTGGGTGGAATTCTGGTCTTTTGCTAACAAAAACTGTTCATGAAACTAAGAAATCTGTTTGCATTCCTTAAATTTATGTGGATGTGCCTATTTTCCACGTTGCTGACCGTGGAAGAATTTACAGGCTGTTTATTTTTTGGATTGCTTTGTATTTACCAGTTTCATTAGTGCTAAATTCACTTTGCTTTGATGAACATCATGTTGCACTTTTTTCCTGTTTGATTCTGAACATCAAGAAGGATCTAATGGGATTTTTCTACCCAAAATAATATTAGGGTTCTAACAGCGTCATGGCATCACCAGCATCACCCTGTAGATCTTTTATTTGGTATCTGTAGCTGCTTTTGGACCTTCTGCTGCGTTAGTATTGCTCTAAAGAGGAGAAAAGGGCCAAAAGGCCCATTTTTAGGAGATGGGAGGGGACAAAATTAGTGAGAGGACTTTGAGGTACAGAAGGAGGTCAACCATTGTTGTTGGAGCAAAGAAGCAGAGGTGCATCCCTAGAAAAAAGCAGAAGACTGAATACAGACCTTGGGCAGATCTTCACGAAGACATGTTGAGGATTATCAAGAGCAAGTTATGCCTTTCTGATCAAGTAAGGCTTAGTGCAGTTTGTAAAAGTTGGCAGCTTTCTGGGAGACCGCTGATGGCAATGGCCTATTTCTCTAAGCATTGCTATTCTGCAATCTCGCCGGATCCATGGGATGACTCATCTGATCGAGATGTTACCTTTGCATGCGAGATTTATGACTCTTGTGGTGGAAAGATTCACAAGGCTAGTTATAATATATCAGAAAGAGGTTGGCCTTCTTTTTTCTACCGATGGCCAGAGGTTTGTGCTTCCAAAGAGGGCTGGTTGCTTATAGTGGACTGTGCACACACTGCTGGAACTGTCACCTTTTGTAACCCTTTTTCCAACCTTGTTTTATCAGTACCCAGATTGGGACATCAGATAGATGTGGCAACTTTCTCTACAATCCCTACTTCGTCGAACTGCATAATCTTTGTTTTCTATCGTAGTTGGGGCAAGACACACCTTGGTACTTACCGTTTTGGTGATAAAAGTTGGACCAAACTAATAATTGCCGAGAGAAAAGCTGCAGCAGAAGTATTGAGCATGTTATACATCGAGGGGGTACTCTATTATGTTTTTGAGGATGGAATGTTGGGCTGCTTTAGTTATTCCGGGAAATATTGCAGTGTACTTACTGAAAGGTTTCCCAAACGCGATTCTAAAAGCTCCTTTGTTAGCTATCACCTGGTTGAACACAGGGAACAGATTCTCTTGGCAACCGCAGATGAGGACGCCAATTGGTGTATTTTCAGATATGATGAGTCTCAGATGAAATGGATTGCTGGGATAAGCTTAGGAAAGTGGGCATTATGCGTAAGTAGTAATTCGTTTGTAGTACAAGCTGTTGGGGATCAAGTTGACCTTGCAGACTGTATTTGCTACTTTGACTATGAAACCCATGATTTGAAGGTGTACTCGTTAAAGGATAAGCAATTGAAGGATCCGCAGCATAAAATACTGACATCTAGCGGTACTTTCGACCTCAAACATGACCTTACAATCTGGATTGAACCTCCTAATATTTGAAAGGGAATGACCATGTAAGCTTGCTAATATTTGGAAGGGACAGTTTAGTTGCTTTAGTTCTCATAGACAACAATTTGGTGGATCCTTATAAAATTTCAGTATCAAGCCCTTTGGTTGAGGATAATTTAAGAATTTTTCATTTACTATGGTGACTTTGTTATAAAATGGATATCCAGTACAGACTGAGGTGGGAATAGGATATTGCCTGCAAATGACTCAAAGCCATTTCGGTTTTCTCATTGCCAGAAACATGTGAAAGAGGGGATCTGATGTTTGTATTCAGGGGTTAGATGATATAGTATATTGCATCAAAAGTTGGGCTACTCAGACCAGTGCTGCTGGTTAGTGGTTACTTGAAATGTTTGTCTTGTAAATAACGATCTCAAAAATTTGTTATTCATATCCTTGGCAAATTCTCATTACTGGACTTAAACGTTGACTGGTACTTTTGTCTTTCCTACCTTTGTTTTCTTCAGCTGTCCCTGCATGTTAACTTGCTTCTGATGCAGTGATAAAACAATCGGAGAAACTACCCTGAAAAAGAAAGAGGGTTTGAATTAGTGACCCTATAACGCTTCCAAAGCCCCACCTAAAGGCGTGAACTCTACCCTGTAGGATCGCGTACTGATTTGCCAGATTAGTAACCACGCCTTCAGTTTACTCAAAATAACATGTTCTTAGCGCACCAAGTTGACCTATCTGAGGTTCAGTTGATTGACTTCAATTAGGATACACATTTCAAAACAATTTTGGTTAAGATTTTTGGGGGGGGGGGGGGGGGGGTTTGCCATTCGGAGTTATGCAAGAGTACAATATTTTGTGTACTTCTGATTTCAACTGCTTTTTGTTAATCACTCTATACCTCAGATATTTGCTAAACACACTCAAACCTAATGCATTAGCTGATAAATGACTGTTAACTTTTCCTGTTGGAGACTGTGGGAGTGTAGGGTAATTTTGTGAGTGATTCAAATATGTCAGTTTACATGAAAACTATCATCTAGTATCAAACTAGTCCCATGACAGTAATTTAAGCTGATACCAAGCACATGTTCAAGTGGTAGATTGAAACAAACAAAATACATATTTCCACAGGCTTCTTAGCATATCATCAGATATGCTTAAACAGGGCAGAAATTCTTGGAATTGTTGGCTTGATCTTTTCTGTCAACCTGAAAATGGCTGTATTTGAGCAATCGCCACGAAATTCATTCCTGAATGTAGTTGTCAGTTTGAGTTGTTTAAATCGGAGGTTTCTTCTGCTGCACTTCTTGGTGAACCAGGAACAAAAGGAACAAAGCCTCGTCCACCGAAAACTGGTCTCATGAATTTATCATCAAATTTCCTCCAAAGGTGATGAACAGTTGATGTTGGATGTCTGATGAACAATTGGAGTTTACTTCGCCTTGGGGCTGATTGGTTGTTGCCATTATCTACTGCCCCTCCATTTTCCAGAGACAAGAGTCTCAGGTCTTCTAAACTTGCAAAATCATTTTCCCCAGAAGTCAATGGGTTTGCATTGTTTCGTAGCACTGCTTGAATCAGAGGCTTTGTCACGGAACCAAAAACCTGTCAAAAATGTTCCAGAAAGGAAAAAATTTGACTTACAAAAGAAAATGAACAGACTATAATATATAGAGTGTTGAAAAAAAGTATCTACACTGTTTGAGCCCATGTTTAATGGTAAAACTTACCACTGTACTAAATAGAACAACAATGATGATACAAGTAATCATCATAGCGTCCACATTTGCAGATGTAGTCCCAGACGATGAGAACTGAAGTTGCAGATTGAATACTTCAATTAGATTGCAATTAAATGTACTTCTCACCACTTGATCAAAGAGTTTTTTGCCAAAATAACACTCTTGCTAAAAATTATTCCCAATGTGATTTACTTTCAAAATTTATTCCCATAACGATGTTGTTGTTGCCATCTAGTTATCCTAATTGCCATGCAGGACAATAAGAAAGGAAAGTTTTAATTTAGTTTATAGTTTTCAACATGAACTAAAAATTTAAATTTTTTTTATTATAGAGGCACAAGAAGATTGCATAACCTTTATAATTCCCTTATAATTATTTAAAATAAATTCTACCATTATTGACCTTGCTATTATTGGTCTCTGAATTTTTTAAAATGTATCAAACCTAAAAATACAAAAAATTGCAACAAAAATTTCAATGAAAATTGTAAGCAATTACAAAAACTTCAAGACTATCATATTTGTTTATGTTATCCTTCCTACTCCTTAAAAAGACGAGAATAATTTTCATTTGCCTTGAGATTATTGATTTCGAGAAGCATATTTTTTAGATGTTGTTAATATAAATATTTTCTTCTTAGAATTACGTTTGACAAAGGAAAGATAATGAAAAAAAAAACACGGGAAGGTTTAGAAAGAAAATTGGAGAAGATATTATATAGGAAAGAGAAATGGAATGTGCCTTTATCTCCATCCTCGCACATATGCAGCCTAAGTGGTAAAAAAAGGATCATAAAGGTAATAAATTTTAAAATTAGATTACTTTGGGTATATGTTTTGGAAGAAGGGTTATTTTGGCAATAAATTCCTTGATCAAGAGTTCAAAAATTCATCTTATTCACCTGGTTGTAGGCTAAAGCAATAGTGACTGCACCTCTTATTAGACCTGCCCACCATATAATGAACTGAAATGCTAAAAGGTTAGCAGGAGGAGGAGGAGAATAGCTAGTAAGAAAGAGTGTATTAACATGGTATCCAAGACATACCTGCTTCTTTAGCTCAATCTCTTCACTGCCTTGTTTAGTGCAATTTAGAATGCAAGAAATAGGATAAACAAAGGCAGCTCTTCCTACCAATACGAGTGCAAACAAGGCCAAACTAACAATAATTGAAGTTCCTGCACTGAAACACAAATTAGTGAAGTCCATTACAAAACTCACCAATGCATCTTCGACTTGAGGAAAAGAAAACAAGGTAGTAACCCTTACCTCGCATTGCTTTCTTTCCACTTTGTGATGTCCAATGCATCCATTCCCACGTAAATGAATATAAAAGTTTCTGCTATGAAAGATAGTGTGGCAAATGCATGCCTGGAAATGTCTAGAATATCAAATGGTAATTCTCAAAGCAATTTTATGAAATCAAGTTAAAATCTGATGTCAGGATACTTCAGAGTCATTATACTTGTAAAAGATGTTTCACTTGTTGTTTGATTCTCAAAAGTGCTCTGTGACCTAGAGCCTGATCAGAAACTAGGCGGAGTGTAATGAGAGCTAAACTCAAATATGGATGATGGAAAATTTTCATAGAGTAGATCCCAGAGATGAAACAAATAATTTGGTCTATTGCAAGTGTTTCCTCTACCCAAAGAGAGAGCTGGTAATCTCTTGAATATAACACTTTTGGTTTTGTAAAAGGTCAAGAGAAGAAATTACAGAGGTTGATTTCTTGATTAAATTATTGGCATTAAATTGTTCTAAACCTGATGCATGCTAATTTCTGCAAGACACATTGCCTCTTTAAACATTCAGTCCTATAATCATGAAGCTACATTATGCAACAGGGAGATCATAGAAATTCAATCAGTAGTAAATTCTCACTTGGTTGTTACACGAGAGCTTTCAGTTACGTTGTGCCATGTGTAATGTGACATGACAATACCACAGAAGAAAATTGTCAGAATTCCACTTAGCGACAACAGCTGCAAGATGAGAATCACTTTCATCAATTTTCAGGAACACGAGTAGCCATGGAATTGCAATGATAATGGTTTAAACATTCCATCCTAGTTACTCTAGAAAAATATGCTGCTCTAGACGTGGGAGTGGTTTACGTTATTCTGGAAATTAGGGATGTGTATGTTCTATTACTTTTAACAATATTCTGCCATCAATCCATCTTGAAATATTATTCAGAATATTCCCCAATCATCTGGGGCATGGCATGTAAGATTCCAGAAAACAATTATAAAAAACAGTTCTGCAAGTAAGGCATATTTTATACTAGATAATGTGGGATGGAAGATGGAATAGAGAAGCATTAGATTTTATTGGCATATGGTTAACTGAAAGATCATTTCTGCAAATAAACAGATAAAGATGTATAAAGACTATGGTAATGAAAATGACGGATCCAAAGGAAAAAAAGGGGTGAAACTATCTGTGACCGAGTTCTCTCACATAATCGAGCATCAATTAGTTGGAAAAGAAAAGGTTTTACTTTTACCTACCTTCTAATCACCATGCAGATTACTACGTGACTAAATGATCAAGTCTCAAGCTAGAGGGACTCAAACTTGGGGCCATTTAACTTCAAGTCATCCATCTTAAACCTTTTTGTCATTAAACCATTAACTTACAGCTTTTGACTTGTATATAAGTGATCAAATCATCTGTTTTGGATGAGAACTTTGAAGACATAATGTATATGAAAAAACTGGTCTTTGACCAAATCCTATTTCACGAGGAATTGGTTTCAGTGTCTCCTTTGCAACAGTAGACTAGTGCCAAAAGCATCATGGAATGCACTATTAGTATAGCAAAACAAAAAAGTGGAAAACAAGTCTACAATATATGTAGAAGGGTGTGGAAACCAGTATATATTGGTACCTCAGCCACCATATATGATAGATATGCCAAGAGCATCATGATTGCAACTTCTCTATCCGTTGAATGCCTATCAATATGAAACAGTCTTATAAAGATGAGTGTCATGACAGGAATGCAGTAAAATGTTGATTTGATATTGTATCGTCGCCCTTTTATTTACCTTCCCACAAGTACATCTTGATTCTAGAAAAACACAAATTGGTACCTGAATCTTTTGTTTTCTCGAGTAGTTTATACATTGTGCTGTCATAGTCATATTCAACGTTGCTGACATAGTTTTGTGGTAATGTACTTCTAGATCCAGTAAGCTGTGAACCAGTCTACTTATTTTCACACTAAAATATCAACAGAAGTAAATTGTCCAAAAACTATTTCATGCCTCAGAAACAGAAGGAATTCTTGTCTAACATGTTTGTAATTGATATTCTTCCCAAGCTCCAAAAGAAGATATTTATGAACAAGGCATAGTACCAACAAAACATTACCTTCCAAAGTACAGTGTCTTTATCCCAAAAGCACTCAAGAGTCCCACCTAGTATAGATGCACAGACACCAAGTTAAACTATCAAATAGAGAAGATGAAAGATCAAGAAGTTTGTAGGAGATTCCAGTCATGTTTCATTTTTAAAAAAAAATTCTTTTAAGGGAATCTTATTTTGCTTCCTTAAAGATGAGAATATGGCACAGTTATTGCTTTTCCAATTACTACTATAGTAATTTATTGTAAAAGAACAAGTTATCAATTTGCTAACTTAACACGATTTTTTGTTTCTCGGGAAGATAATATATAAACTAGCTTATACATAGTAGATCAGTTAATGTATCATCACAATCATGAGTTACATATCGCTCGAATTTATGTTTTCTGAGGGTATACTTACAGCAATACCCAGAATAGTACTCGTGAAGAAGAGGTATAAGAAGTTTCCCAACAACTTTAATGCTGTCAAGCCATCGATATTACTGAAGTCAATTGACTGGACTGCATTGAAAAGTACAATGGAGGTTGCATCATTCACCACCCCCTCACCAAAGACAGCACTGTAAAGGAAGGGTGTTTGCTCTTGACTGAGGATCTTGTGCAAGGTGTGGCGAGAATTAGTCGAAAATGCAACATCTTCTAACATGACAGGTTTATGATCAATAGCTGAAAGTATGTAAATGTACCTGCAATGTACATACTGAATCTGTTGCCGACAATATTGCACCAATAGCTGCAGCATAAAATGCCTGGTTAGTGAATACCTGAATATAGATGGCCTTTGATAAAATCTTTATTTGTCTGTTTTTTTTACCTAGACAATCTTTCATAGTCAAGGATGTTATACCAATCTTTTTAAACAATAGAAAGGCACCTGCAAATTATCACGAACAAATAAAGTTAGTATATTTCTATTTGTTGAGGAATTAAATCCAATTCCTGAACATATATTGCTATTTAGAAAGTAAAATCTGCATTTTAAATATGAAGCTGAATTAAAGTCTTGATACAAAGTCAAAAGGTGTTTGCTCTTCTGCACTTCAACTTCAAAGGACAAGAGGTACTATTAGAATCTATGCCAGTTTCAAGCAGCATTATTGTGATTTAGAATATGTGCAGAAGGAAAATATTTAACTAGCATTATTCCCGAAAAAAAAAATCTTTTTTGAGCTTTCACATAGGATGACCATGTTTTTTATTTTGTTGTATCAAGAGCTCATTCATGAAAGAAAAGCAACTCAATCATTGTAGCAAGGCTACTAGAAAAGAAGATAGTTTTTAGAAGTGGCAGCAAAGAGGAAATTTCATGCAAAACAATTTATTTTATATTTTTCTTTTAACTTCTGTTTGATAGCAAGTGATTGGCATTGCATATTATGAAACACAAAGTACTTTAAAAGAACTGGTGTGAGTTTTGGTCCAGAAATCAATTCTGTACTTGGATTGAAGTTCATGGAATGGTGAAATTTTCTTTTGATAGCGCTCTTCAGTTACAATTATTAGATTAGTAGGTACTAACCTTGGTAAATTTGGTAAACTACTTGAATTTGGAAAGCAAGAAACAGTAGAAACAGCAATAGAGACTAGATGTTACCCAGAGTTATAAGGCAGAAAGATATAACTGTTCCGAATATCCCAAACAACAATATCACCGAGAAATTTTTGAAAAATCGTTTTTTCTTGACCTGGAAACTGCAAACATGTCAAAGTTGGAAAAGTTAGATACAGGAGTCATCGCGGCCGCTTAATTCAAATATTTCTGGCTAAGAATTAGACTATGTCCTTCATATTTAAAACATGAACGGTTCTACTGCTGCAATTTCAAAAGCTGAACCAGACTTCAACCAAAACAACCTAATCTTAAACAGCAAAATGATGGATGGATAAGGCTCTTACCCAGCATTGAAAATGATTGGGGGCAACAGATATATGAAGAATAAATCCTCATTGAAAACCAACACTCGTGAACTTTGGCCTTTACTGACAAGCAATACCACAGCTCCAGAGGCCAATCCCTATACATGAAAACTCGGTCTAAGTTCGTATATACTATAATAATGAAGACTCGAATCACATTGGAATCCATTGAAATTTACCTTAAAAAAACTTAAAAAAGATAAAACTAGACTGGCTTTTACTAACCAGCAGAAGGGCAGCTATTGATTCATTAGCCCATCGATTCTCTTCCACCAGGTGACCGATTACTATGCATGCACAGAGGAGAGCCACAAATACAGTAACAGCTATAACAGTTGATTGGTCAAGTATGGTGTTGGCCATGGAAGATAAAGTTTGAACCATGCTGGACATGGAAGTTGTCTGAGGCTTCACAGCGTAGTATTCAACTAAACTTAGCTATTACTATGATCTAAACTACTGTTGACTACTTATATGCGAAAAGAACTGGTGATCATTAATTTTTGTGCAGAAAAACTACGGTCACTTATCAGGAAATTAAGCAAAGGTACGATGAAACTTTTTGTTTTTTTTTGAAGCAAAGGAACGATGAAACTTGATTTCAGAAGAGTTTGGAAGGAGGGAAGACTGGTAGTTGAAGGTTGCATTGTCTTATTGTTGGAAAAAAAAAAAAAAAGAACTGTCCGTCACTGGTAAGATTTTTCTACAGCTTCTGAATCACATTTTTCCTTCGGATCTGTCAATTAGTGCATTTAATGGGGCTTCATTTTCAGGCAAGTGATAACAAGTTGGTAGGGCTGTTAGTTGGCTCTCACACATTTTTTTGATGATTTTCACTTGCTTATGACAAGAGGGGCATCTGATTTAGTCTGAAATGGTCTACAATGATCTTGGAAAGAAAAATTATGATAGTGTTTGATAAATTCAAACCATGTAATTTCTACGCTTAGCTTGATATTCTACATTTAGTCCAACCTAATTTGTTGAGAGTGGTGCAGGCAACATCAAGCCATCTACCTTTCCTGAAGTGTCAAATTTGATGGCACAGGTAAAAATATTGCCAAAAAGGCAGAAACCGAAGTGGTTACTTACACTTCCCTGCACAATGCAAGGGATAGCTATGAAATCCATGCAAATGATTTATCCCCTGATGATCAAGAATTAACACTTACCATGGATTTTTGCAAGGAAATATTAACAACCACAAACTCAATGGAATATAGAAACAGAACTACCCCAAAAGGGAAAACAGACAAATCAAAAACTCGGTACTTGACAATAAGACCACGGCTCTATCTGTACTAGATACTGACTCAGTAGGTCTTATTTCGGAGAAGAAATTGCAAACTTTCTTGACTTTTCAGCTAGGAAAGGAACTCCACTGTAGGATTGGGAATTTGAATACGATAAGGTAATTTGGTTATCAGCTATCACGCTCCACACCAAAGACTTGTGTTTCAATTGTCACTGAATCAAGCTTGTCCTTCTTAATCAGTCTTGAAGATAAGCATAAGATAGCTGATGATTGAATCTTGGGAATACAATTTGATAACGAGACTCAAATTTATGCTTGTCTTGGGTGGAAAAAATGTTGTGCTTATCAAAATGTTATGTTTGACAAGATAATGTTAATGCGAATGCTTCATCAGCTAGAACTGTCATGTGATGATGAGAATAGAGATTTTTCACAATGATAGATTAGTTCAAAATGCCACAAGATTTAAGGAGTTGAGACTAGCAATTTTGGACTAACCAAACCACCTTTTGCCAGGGAAATTGGAAATTTCTATTGATACGCAACAAAGGACCTAACTGGCACGGTTCAACAAACGCTCCACAATTCAACAAGGAAGTGACAGTCTATGCTTAAATTTTTATGAAGACATCAAACTTTGTGTATGAGCTAATAAGTAGGATACGAAGAAAATTAGGGGGAAATAGTGGAGTTTCCAACTTCATCTAACACGATGATTTCATACCATTTTTTTTTTCTTATATAGACCAGGTTTACCAATAGGCCGTCTCAAACAAATTTGATCCCACACAGGCGAGTCCTACTTGGTCGTGAGATGGTCTACTGGTAGACCTAGTTCATATTTTGTACGAGCATTAAGCATGTAATTCTCTCCTCGGTCAGCTTAAGCTGAATAGTATAGTTTCCTGTGCAATTTGATAACTCCAAATGAGAAAGAAATCAATGTAATGATTAAGGATCTATCTTCCACACTCCCCCTCTCGCCTTTGTTTTTCAATAAGCTAACTCCAATTAAAGGCAACGTGCAAAACCTGTGATGGGTTCAAACCTTGGTAATAACAGTGAGAAGAAAACAAGAAAAGCAGCAGCCTGATGCAAAAACCTTTTAAGGATTCATCTAACATCAGAGAGTTCAGGTCGTGTGCAGTAATGCTGAGTTAAAGAGGACAAATGTACAGTATCGCATGATTGAGTTTTATATCTATGAAATATTTATTTATAACGTAATAATATGCCTGAGTCTTAGACAGATTCTTATGCACGTCAAAGATTCAAACATGATTTTACAGCCACTCCAAAAAAATAATTAAGATAAACAAGCCTTTGGGGAAGAAGAAATTAATGAAATGGCAGGCTTTTTGCTAATAATACAGTGGTTTGTTTGGTCTCCTTCACCAATGTCCGCACAAATTTTAGAAAGATCCACCCTTGACTCCTAAAAGAAGCAAACATAACAACCAATGAAGATGAAAATTTGAAGTCATGAAAAGTTGATTACATGTCTTGGAGCTGACAAGATATAATAACTAGCCTACTAACAAAAATCTCAGCACCCAAAAAAGAAAGGACCAATCATTCTCAGCTTGCTGTTTGAAACTACAACCACCAAAAAAATTTAGGCCCCTTTCCAGCTTAAGTAAATCTCTCGACATATGCATACAACACATGTATATATCCCTACTCCTACATGCTGCTATGGCAAAGAAGAAAGTTTTTGCCTATAACAGGCATCCTCAGCAGAAATTATTCATAATGCCTATTACTGAAAAGGCTTGAGATGACTGATGACAGTGTCGGTATTTACTTTCAGCTGTTATCTGTAGCATCTTCTTTGTCCTAGTCAAAAGGAAATCCGGTTTATGAAGAAATCTTAGCACCAGATTATAGGCTATAAGACTGTCAACGAGACAGCAGCAGAACGAAGCTTCACACCATCATCATTCCACTTGTGCTGTGGTGCAGTAGCTCCAGCAATAATGGCCTAAAACATTTAAAGCAGACAAGAATATTGATGAAACAAATGCACACCAAATAAGTAAAAAAAGTTAGTTAAGAAGAGAAACATAAATTCAAGATTAGAGGATAATTTAATTCATTCAGGAAATTGTTGAATCCAGTGATCTGCAAGCAATAGTGAGAGATGAAATTACAAAAGTGCACTAAGCAGCAGCAGAATGAGCACTCTAATTTTTCAGGACAAAAAGAATCAAAGCTATTTAAGAGAATCGAAGCAAACATACTTTTCCACTATTTACAGCAGCTACAAGTGCAACATGTTGCTCATCGCTACCAAACTCATAGAAGTAGTAAGTCCTGAAATGCAAATATTATGGAAAGATATAAGGACACAGTTATACTTAAATTGCAGGAATAACAGTAATGAGAGATGGTTTTCCTGTAAAGATATTGAAGTCAAGAAAGCTTTCTAGTCTGAAAGTGCAGGGAAGAAAGAAAAACAGGTACTTCTATGGTTGACGAAAATCCAAATTTTCCATTTACACCTTTTAAAGTTTAATGTTTTTCTCTCGTATAGTATTTAGAATGCATTCATAAACAGGATAGCAATGTGTACTGATATGCTTTAAGAAACCTGTTCTTACCTAAATCCTTCATCCTCCTTTATTTTTATTGTGCGGGCAGAATAAAGGGTTGCTCCACCTGCCAGGCCATGTTCGGAATTGAAATATCAACACCAAAAAACAGACAAGTCACTTCTGAAAATGCAAGAAAGATCTGAGGGATAGACCATGAATTATCTTGATGAATGGAATGATGTTCAGGCCTTTGCTCGAAAGTAAAAAGCAGGTAAATCAACTAATACCAAAATACCTGGAACAAATATTTTAGCAGCCTCCTTTATGGAGCCTAAATCAGTAACATCTTTGGCCTGCTCAAAAAATTATAAGAAGCCAATTGTAAATTTGGTAACAGGACTGCACAATCTGTTCCCTTTCCAAAAAGGTTTTTTGCATATGCACAAAAAATGAAAAACGGAAATAGCTAAAGACATGAGTTATTTACACCAATATTGCTTTTCGTATCAAAGTCAAGCAACCATTGCTGGTTTTGATTGATTTCTGTAAAATAGAAATCGATTTGTCAAAAATCAGCTTTAAAGTTAATTTATAAGAAAGCAACTTCTGTTTTCCTCCTCATGATTACTTTTCTTCTTTCCGTTTGCAGTTCACACCCAACACCTTAATTCCTCTTCCTCCACACCTCAAAAGTACAACAACAAATATTGATGGACCTTACTTCAATCTTGATTCCAGTAATTTCCCATCTACAGCCAACAGAAGCTGCGATACAAGCTTTATTGCCTACAAGTATGCTGTCGAAGTCCAGCTGCATAAGCCTTGGATGTTTGCTACCATTATGTTGTCAAATTGCAGCTGCAAATAAGCAGGCAAAAGCTATCCAACTTCTCACCACCTCCCCATGACATTCCAATTACTTTCTTTAGATCAGTCATTCACCTTAGTCATCAAGTGGTAGCAGCTAGAAATTGAAAACTTTGTATGGGTCTTTGAAGCAGTAGAAAGGAACTCATACGTATACAGCTTCAAGTTCCAGCTTTATAAAAAGGAACTCAGAAATCATATACTTATTTGACACTGAACACCTGCCAGTCATATACTCATTTTTGCTTAAGGTGAAAGAGAAGCATTTTCAGATTGGTTTCTAAAAGATTGACATCATTGTCAACATTTCATGATGAAGCTAATTGGACAAATCAATGTCTGATGAGCTCAGATACTTAAATTATCTCATTTTTAGTCTTTAGTACCTTTTACTTGCGATAATGCTACAAAAGTAGCAGATCCTGAGAGCTTTTGCTTTAGTGAAAGGGGATTATCTCCTCCAGGGAGTAGGAGTTAGCAAGCACTGGATCAAGCTCGAAGCCCCACATACAAGAGCTCAAGAACTCTCTTGTGGCAATGAAAATCTCCTTTTACAAAAACAGAAAGCTAAAGTATGATAAAATATTCTGCAGCTTTTGTCAAATTACTTCATACTAACCATGGAATAATTTATTACAACATTGCATGCATTACACTACATATCACATCATTTTGATGCATGCAAATGAAAGCAATGTTAAAGAAGTATGCAATCAAGTGACAGAAATGGCAGGACACTTTTTGACAGCTTTCAAGTTTACTGTTTGTAAGACAAGCTTCTCTCCTCCAAGGATGTGTCAGATTTGAAATGAGTTTTTATTGTGAAAGAAGCTCCAGAACTCCAAAAGATTTTTTGGTGGTGGTGGTGGTGGTGGGGGGGGGGGGCGACTTTAGCATCTTGTCACATAGTGCCTTGTTTGACAAATGGAACAATTTTCGGTTTGGTATGCTTGCTTATGCTTCTCCTATGTCTTATGCCTCAATCTGGAAAGGTTGTGCATAATACATATACATATGGAAGTATGATACAAACTAAGGCATGTATGGGTATGTTCACCTTGTGGGGCAAACTCAATATATAAGTTAATCAGATGTCTGTATGCTTTAAATATTACCCATATTCTCCATATGAGTTTCCCCTTTGCAGGAAAAAATCAAGGGTGCCAGAAAGAAGTATGATGTGCCAAAAGGGGTTGTTCATGCTTTTAGAAATGGACAACTTTTATGTTTTGTAGGAGGATTAGAAAACTAACCTTACTATGTATGGGGACAGGTTATCATGATTGCTCAAACCACCAGAATTGTAAACTTGAATATATTGGCCAAAATCCAAGTTCAGACTTGGTTGCACACGAACAACATGCTAAATTCTTATTGCACATGGAATACCCTCAGAACATAAAAATTAGGTGTCAATGTCACATATGGTACAGACTGTGTAACTCGGCTGGACTATTTTATTCCTATTCTCAAATCTCAATTTAAGATCAAGCCATAGTTCTTTTTTCTTGAGTGCTATTGGTGCCATAGCACCCATTTTAAACTCAACAGAAACAAGGGAACAATGAATTGGCCATGCCCATAACCAAATTATGCCACATCTAGCACAAATGAATTGAAGCCAACCAAAGTTTGACAAATACAAGGATGCCAACTGCAGAAAAGAAAAGGTGGGTTGCTCTTTCTATATATTTCCCAAATCACATAAGAGGGGAAATAGTTATATCACTTAGAGATTACTTCTTGAGCAAATATTCTTAGTAATCTTGAGCAAATATTCTTACTTTCTTAGTAATCACTCTTGCTCTTCATTGACAAAGTTTTACAGTAACTTACATGCTTCAAACAAGGTGCAGATTATGGCCAAGTCCACCTAAATAACCACTAACGCTTCATTTATGATGTTAAACCCATATAAAAAGGGATTTTGACTCCTTTTGAGTTAGGATTATTGGGTTAAACTGGAGGAAAACTCCTAGGCCAACCACGGTCTATAGTGGGATGTCAAAAGGTGCAGATTATGGCCAAGTCCACCTAAATAACCACTAGTGCTTCATTTATAATGTTAAACCCATATAAAAAGGGATTTTGACTCCTTTTGAGTTAAACTGGAGGAAAACTCCTAGGCCAACCACGATCTATAGTGGGATGTCAAGGATTTGTTGAAGAACAAGCATTAGATGCAATTAGGAACATCCAGTTCCCTATTTCTCCCATTTACATACGAGTTGCTCAAGAAACCCACCAAAATGGATCTCCTCATCTACATTGTCTGATTCAATTCACAGGTAAATTTCGCACTGAATCTGCAAGGTTCTTCGATATCAAATCACCCAATTCAAATTCAATGTTCCATCCAAATGTTCAAGGCGCAAGGAATTTATCCGCAGTTAGGAATTACATATCAAAATACTGAGACTTTGTCGAATGGGGAAACTTCCGACCAGATGGCCGGAGCAGATTCTCATCTGACGAAACGAGGGAGGTATATGCCACTGCGCTTGCCAGGGACGACAAGGGAATGACCCTTGATGTCATCAAGAAGGGCGATCCTCGATCATTCATCATTCACTATGACAAATTATCGAGTAATCTCGACAGAATATTCCAGAAGCCACCAGAACCATACATGGCTCTCTTCCCTCAAGCCGAACGCGTTCCTACGTTCTTGATAAATTGGGCCACTCAAAATGTAATTGGGCCTGCTAACAAACCACACAGGTGCATGTCCATAATAATCGAAGGCTCAAATCGAACAGGTAAAACATGTTGGGCTAGAAGTTTCAATCTTCAGGCACACAATTACTATGCAAGCCATATTGATCTGACCCATCACTGTGACAATGCGTGGTATAACATCATAGATAACGTAAACCCTCAGTTTCTCAAACACTGGAAAGAATTCCTAGAGGCACAACGAGATTGGTCATCCAATTGCAAATATGCCAAACCAAGAAAAATAAAAAGGGAAATTCCAACCATTGTACTCTGCAATCCTGGTCTCAATTCTTCGTATCATGACTACTTAAATGCACCAGATCGCGTGGATCTCCTCAACTGGACTAAGCACAATGCAGCATTCTACTTTTTCGAACAGCCCCTATTCGCACTCACAGACCAGTCCCACCACTTGGTCGGTGTCAATTCGGACAAACTACAACCTCCGCAAGAGGTTCCGCCTCGACAAGATGTAGGCACGGCTCCTGATTAGTCTCGACAAGATGTGGGTACGGCTCCTGATCAGGATTCCCTTGCGGAGGTTTTAGTTCGCCCGAATTGACAGGGATTGGTCTGGAACGTGGTGTCCCTTATTGCATCAATTCCACTGGAAAAATATTTTACATAGAAAAATATTTTAAGTAACTTTTGTGCAACCAAACACGGGAAATTAGGAAAATATTTTCCTGAAAAACATTTTCACCCGAAACAAACGGACCCCTATGTTTGTTCTTTGGTAAGAACACACCTGGGATAGATGAGGAAGATGTTCTTTGCGTTGATGAAGAAGAAAAAAGGAATTTGAAATGAACGACCCAAATCGGACCGAGTTGAGCTGACCCGGTTTAGGCCACCCATTGTGCACTTGCAACCGCAAACACACCAAATCCCAAGGCCCATGGACCAAGGTCTACCTAAGAATTTTCCTACAATGAAAGCCAATACAGGCCCACTGTTTGTCCATGTTTCAAGAGATTCAACATTCCAATAACATCAATCATAATGATGAAAGAACTTACTCCCCTCTAGAGCACCTCCTCTCCCGCTCCACCAAATGCCTAAATCCGCTATGCTCAAATCTTTTCATTTAATTGAAACCTAATACATTTGGGCATCATTAGGACACTCAGTACAAATATTAGCTATATAAGCTCAACTTGAATCCAAACTCATCAATGGTAGTAACTAGGGTTACACCACATAAGAAAAAACATGGCATATATACTTTCATGAATCCTCTAGAATAAATTTGAAAAGACCTAGAAAACATTCAAAAACTACTTTTGCCTATATATCAATAAACATAAGGCATGAGCAACTTTGGTGTTACACCTTTTGATTGTACCAAAAATATGCTCAATCACATGCTACTATCACATGGCTACCTAATAACAACAACATCCAATAATTTTCACTCCTTTTTTTACGTCATTTTCTTTTTAGTTCCCTTGCTAAATCTATTTTTCTAAATTGCACAAATTTTAAGGTGTGAGCTTCCAGTATGCTAAAATATGTCGGGGTGGGGGGTTTGGCGTGTTTTAGTCTTGTTTTAGATGCGCAAAAGTTTTATTTAAACACTATCTACAGTAACTTGTAAAAACACTCAAGTTTTATAAAAATCACCAATGAAAACACCCAAAAAGACCAAAAAACCCACATCCATTCCTTCTTCTACCGCCATTCCCACTTCCACCACCTACGTTACTAGGAGTTGGGTACGAGTGTTGAATTCAAGTATGTATTTAAGTGTCTAATTCGTCAACTATCTAAAATTAGGCTGATTCTTTTGAATATCAATGAAAAAATCGCACAAATATTGTTCTGATAGGGTGCTTTTCTTCAACTCTGCCTGCCAACTTGGGAAAATTCTTTTTTTAAAAAAACACCTGAAGGCTGCCAAGCTGACTAAGCACGGCAAGCTTGGGAAAATTTGAATCTAGAATACCGGCTACGTGCATCACCTCCTACTGACATCTACGTTCTCGGGTGAGTTTGATCAACAAACAGATCGCCCTTGATTATCTCTAATGACATCTAAATTAAGTAACCAAATTTCATGAGTACTCCTCTCTAATCCCTTGGACATTTAGGTTTCAAGAAATTGTTCCTTTAAACGCTAGTAATGTCTTGGGTACAGAAGACAATGGGCCAGCTAAAAAATGGTTAGCACTTATTAAGAAAACTATAAACAGTCTTCTGGGCACAAGTGGTGGTTACTACATGCCTCCCTAGTCCCTGAACAGTCTTCCGGGCACAAGTGGCAGCTGCTACATGCAGGGCCAGCTTTCTTTTTGAAAAGAATCACCTAACATGCCCTACAGATTTCATCCTTTTTTTCTTTGGCATCATTTCTGCCGGGCTGAGTCATTCAATTTTTTCAAAAAAAAAATTACCTAGGCTGTCGAGCTGAGTCAGCCCGGTAGCCTTTAGATTTTATTTTTTTAAAAAAATATTTTCCCAACCCTACATTTACAAAACACGGCAGGTATAGTTGAAGAAAATCCTGTCAGAACAACATATGTGCAATTTTTTTTCACCGATATTCAAAGGAATTAACCCTAAAATTAGGATATGCGGACACTTCTAAGGACTCAAAACACCAGTACAGGGGTACAGCAAAATTTCTAGTAAACATATGATTTGGCAAATTTCTTAAATTAATACTAAAAAATAAATTTGTCCCTTAAATGAGGAAATCTCCAATCCATTTCTCAATCTAGTGATGCCACATCTATTTAAATAATTTTTTTGAAACATTGTATGTGGCACCTCTCACAAAATTGTATTTGCATTTCAATCCTTGAATTGAAATGAAAATTTTTTTTAATGACCGTGAGATATGCCACATCATTCACAATTACAATCTGTTAGAGGTGCTGCACACTTGCAACATAAAAAAAAATTCCATCAGTGCAGTCTTGCACCTCAAATGATTTTTAAATATATATATATATATTGCAACGGCTATAATAGGGCAATATTTTTTAAAATCATTAATGGAAATTTTTTTAATATTGTGAGGTGCCACATAGAGCAGTGTGAAGTACCTCTAATGGATTGTACTTATGAGAGGTATCGCACACCCTCTCACGGTTATTTATATTTAAGTCTCTATCTAGGGATTGAAATGCAAATATAATTTTATGAGATGTGAGCACACTATTTCAAAAGAATGAAATAAAAATTTAAGTTTGGTGCACTAGATTGAGAAACGGATCGAAGAAATGAGGGACAAATTTATTTTTCGGCATTAATTTAAGAAATTTGCCTATGTGATTTATAGAGTATAGCCAAACATACAAGTTATAGCCCAATAAAGATTGGAGAATTCTAAATCATAGCTCATTAAGGATTCCAGTGTAACAAGTCTTCTATATCCATGAGTTTTCTCAACCATGTCTCCTCCCCATCAACATCACGTCTCACAAAAGTCAAAGTTTTTGACGTGTCAAACTTGTATCCCATACTGGCACCAGCGTTAGGTCATGTCAACACGGGTACTTTGGAGTCAAATGAAGAGTCCAAGTAACATAGTCCACCAGCCCACCTCCTCCCTACCACTCTTGACCCCCTCTCTGCCACTCTTTCCCTCCTTTTCTGCCACCGCTTCTTCTACCCCCTCCCTCCTACTTTTCTCTTCCCTTCTGTTCTTTTCCCCTCCACCACCAAAGCGGCCACATCCACCCCCTTTTTTCCCCTCTTTTAGAGGAAGGGGTGAGGAGGGAAAGAGGGAGTGGAGGGGGAAAGTGGGGTGGGAATGGTGGCTTGGATGGTAGAAGGGGCAAAGTGGGGAGGGGGTGGTGGATATGGGGAAGGAGGAGAAGTGGAGGAGAAGAGGGGAAGGAGAAGGGGCGAAGTTGGTGGATAGGGGGAAAGATGAGGTGGGGAGGAGAAGTGAGGGTGGTGGGTTGGTGGAGGGGGGGTGTGGGGGAGGGAGTGCTTTCAAAAATTCATCAATTATGGAAAAATTCCTAAAACCAATGTCGTGATCTATAGTGAAGTTTTATACAAAATCCCAAAAAACAACCATCTATTTGGACCCAGCATGGCGACGCGTGTTTACTCAAACAACATTAGTAAATACTTGAATATCCCAAAGAAAGGCTTCAGATGGGCATGAACTAACTTTTCTTCCATTTTTGCTACATGATAACCAAATACATGCAATAGGATATATATTAAAAGAAAAGGTTCCATTTTGCAAGAATTGAACATAGAGCACTTATTAAGAGTCTTCAATTTTTTGTCTTAAAATGAAAGTTTGATTCTCGCTATCCCCATCCCCTTTGCTCTCCTTTCTTCCAAAAGCTCGCCTCTAAATTATTGAGAAACACAAAGTGGTACTTGAAAGCATGAATTGCTCTGCTCACATAAAATAGAGGTATAGACTACCCCTCAAAAGCCTTTCCTTTGAAAATGATCATTTGGCAAAGAGAAATGACAGCACATGATAGTTATCTTGACGGAAACAAAAGGCAATGTTAGCTTAGTTTCTCAATGCGTAGGCAGCCAAAGAATTTTCTGTTTTGGAACATCTTCTTATCTAGCTCAACTACCAGAAAGTAGATGCTTCAAATGCGACAATAAAACAATAAGAGGGACAAAAGTAAATCAGTTTCTGGTGTTACTGAAATTAATTCAGAGTAAGCACTATAATTCCACTTACCAACCTCTAAGAATGTGATCTTCAGTTGATTAGAAGGGCGAATGACAACACTTAACACTTCGGATCTGGATCACAAGCCAAAAGTGTAAAAATTGATTGTTAATGAACACAAATTCAAGTCTAAAACTCCAGTAACTTAAAAAAAATTAAAAAATTACCATTACATGGAATGGTGAAGGAAGATGAAAAGGTAGATGATCAAGCGAGTAAAGTGATAATGGAAACATAGAGATGCTACAGAATGTACTCAAGCCCTTAAAATTCACTCAAAATCCTGTCTGATCAATCACCAGGGGAATTTATGGCAAACCAAACATAAATTCCTGAAGAAGGCAAAAGTTAAACTTTGTAATATTAGCAACTCAGAAACATTCTGTTGTCTCAACTGTTCATTTTTCCCAAAGTAATAACTTGAGAATGCCAAGAACATTTTCACATTGATTTCTTCTATACAAGCTTCAATACATTCAGATTCTGATCCAACTTAAAATACTTTAGAAGGGCTGCAACAACTAACTAGGTTCCTTTTAGGCGCTGGATGATGGAGGGGCAGACAACATAAAGACATGAATTCAAAGCCCTTTCTTGCAAGGAGACGTATCTATATAAATCAGTCACTCAGCCGAAAGCCAATGGAAAATACCATTTTCTAAATCTCTTCTTCCACAGCCATATGTCAGTAATTTGATATTGATATTGCCTTTGTGAAAAATTTTCAATCCAAAAGGCAGCCAGAAAGACAAGGCAGTCCAAGAGAAAAGGACTGAGGTCAGGAAAACAAGGTTCTCTATCTCCTCTTAAGTCACCAAGTATGGTACAATAACCAGACTCCTAGAAACAACCAAGAAGAACAAGCTGAAATGACAATCCTTATGCCTGTTGGGAAAAGAAGGTGGCAGTGACTGTTGGAGGAGTGGTCAAAGTTTAGTACTAAGCCTTTATCGTAAGGGCCAAAACAAAAATATACAAGCTAAAAGCTAATAAGCATAGGGATTCCTGGACTCAAAAAGTCTTGCCTTCCATTTGGTTCACGGGTTTTGACACTCCCCACTGGGTATAGCTGGTATTGACACCCATACATGATGTTTAGTTTAGCTCTATGGATATGTATCTATCACTTTCAAAAAACCTAAAATTAGGCAATGGCCATTATAGACCAAATTGGGCATAGGCACTTTCAGCCCATAAAAGAATTTGAAGTGCAAACAAAAACAAAAAAGAAAAAGGAAAAAAGAACACAACAGTGGATCTCTTCCAAGTTTCTTTCTCCAGTGATGCACCCCTTCCCCTCACCGCCTGGAAACTCTCATCAATTTCCCCTTCTTTTGGCCTCTTCCCTCCTGAAATTCTCAGCAATATCCCCTTCTCTTTTGGGCTCTTAACTCCTGAATTCTCATTGATTTCCCTTCTCTTTGGCACCTCCTAATTACAATGCATAACAACATGGCAACATGGCAGTGAAGATTTTGTGGCAGTGGTCATGGTTGTTTTGGTTAACGGGCTAAATTTCATGAGTCTGGTATTTGTTTCAACTTTGGTGCAGTAGGTGTCAATCTAAATTTTATAAGTTTGTCTTATATTCTATGGCCTACTTTGAGTTATATTAATTCAGATTTACCTCTTCCACATCAAGGGTACTAATCTGAGTTTGATCTCAATTTCATTTTGAGAAGGGCTGGAGGTGCCTTAGCTGGCAGCACACTTGTCTGTTAGAGGTGGAGTTGGACAGTAGCAATGAAAGAGGAAGCTTGCTATGGAAACAGATAAAGGAAGGAAGAATGAAATTGATGAAGGAAAAAAAAACTGTGACCCATTACTGATGGAGATTAAACCAAACAACCTAAAAAGGTTTGACCAACACCCATTGACATCGAGGAATTTTCATATCCATTACCATTGTCATTGAGGAATTTTCACATCAAGGGTACTAATCTGAGTTTGATCTCAATTTCATTTTCAGAAGGGCTGGAGGTGCCTTAGCTGGCAACGCATTTGGCTGTTAGAGGTGGAGTTGGACAGTAGCAATAAAATAGGGAGCTTGTTATGAAAAGAGATAAAGGAAGGAAGAATGAGACTGATGAAGGGAGGGAGGGAAAATAAACTATAACCATGGAGATTAAACCAAACAACCTAAAAAGGTTTGACCAACAACCATTAACATTGAGGAATTTTTATATCCATTACCATTTTCATTCCGTAGTATCTAACAAATGGGTGGTCACCCAGCCAAATTAGCAGCATACCATATCAGAGCAATTCATTTTACCAAAAAGAGAAAGGACTCCATCACTTGCGCTTAAAAGGAAGGATGGAAGGTAATAGGCAAGAGAGAACCAATATTACGTTTGTTCTCTTGAAAGTTACTGTGTAGCAATTTCAAAGTCCTAGCAAGCAACATTCTTGAAGAATTACTTTGACGAATCAATATTATAATGGTACAAGGTCAAATAACGAGAAAGGGTTAGGACAAAGAGGCATCAGTAAATGTTTCCTGCCACAAGCAGTTGATCAACTAGAACAGATACTATTGCAGGCCTCTATGCAAGAAAGAAGTGGAATTAGATTTCACAAGCATAGTTAACACCAAGAACATTGCATTAATCAGATCTCTAGAAAATCTTTACTTTAGTTGAATAACCAGGATAAGACATAAAACTTGATAGCAAGAAAGTGCCACCATATTGTCACCAAATGAGCCAACTTCACATACTGAAAACCCATCAAAAATCACTAAAACACTCTAATGAGACCTGAAAATATCAGGCATGTTAATGTCTACTAAGTGCCACTCCACACCAACCTACCAAAATTAGAGGGACTATTTTCCACCTAACTTCTTAACCCCATAAAACCTGCTCAGCTGCATTACCATTGCAACTGAGAGCCATATCTTTGACGAGCAATCTCAATCACATGCTTAATTGTTCATAAGAAAGAGTCATTACATTCTATAGTGTTCACTTCAGTTTATGTATTTTGCTGGAAATTCTGGGGTTCTCAAAAGATATTTTTCACAAGTGAAACAATAAAGAAGCAGGACAAGGCAATTGTAAATGAAACCAAACATCAGAACAATTACCCATCTGGAGATGCAAATCGCGCAGCAAAAGTCTTTGGCTTTGCCTTATCTCCATACAGAGACAGTCCAGCGTTATAATCCTATAACACAGAAAAGATTAGACCCTGTACATTAACAAAAATGAGATATCTAAGATATTAGCAGAAGACCACTATCAAAACGTATGAAGCTGGTTAATTGAGATATCATAGTGTTACTGCATCATAACTGCATTTGGTGATTAGTATGCACTTTTACCAAATAGTGAGTATTTGGTACCAAAACATATTCAAAGGAAGCTGCAAGATTTAGAAAGAAAGCCACTAAACAAGATTACAATTCATCTGCTGGTAAAACTAAAACATTACTAGCAAACAGTAAACTTAAAGAAAACTTTGAAATTTGCTTCAGCTGCAATGGAAGTCCTTTCAAGATGTTCCACAGCAAATTTAATCCAAATTACAGTTTTAACTTGGAATAGAGTCCTCATTTTAGCTTGATTTTGTTCATTATAATTGTAATTTTGAAGAAACTCAGAGTTAGAATGAATTGCTTCAGGAAGGTTACGGCTTTTACTGATCTTAACAACTTTACAGTCAATCTCATGAGTTTCCCATAAGTAAGTTTTGCTAGTTGGAATACTGTAATATGTGAACTCTACAGAGTGGATAAGATCATTGTATAAGCATACGGAATTTATTTTTTAATTTTTCCAACAAATCATTTTGAACCTTTAAAAAAAAGAATGAGAAGAAAGTTCCCTAATGGATCTAATCTAGCTTTTTTTTAAAAATGGAGAGTTTCACTGAATACCAAAAAATGTTACATAAATGCAGCTTACCAAACTGTGACATCAGTCCAATAATACCAATGAATTACTAAACAAATATTTAAAAAAGAACAAGCTTAAAAGAATTGGTTCCAAACCTCAGGCTCCAAGATGTCTTCAAACTGAGGTGGGACCCGGATGGCAAATCCATCGCCATAGAACTGAAACCAAGATTTGGTATTGGCAATTCCTGATAGAAAAGAAGTTGATGATGCTTCAGCAGCAGAAGATGGGGGGATTTGAGGGCATTGAAGGGCCAAGGAGAGGACAGAGCTCAGTGAAGTGGTAGTGAAAATAATACCAAGCCTCCTTGAGATAAAAATGCTGGGGTGCTTGAGAGGTGAAATGGGCTTTCTTGAAATGGGGTTTTGAGGGGGTTTCGGAGAGAGGCAGAGGAGGAAAGTGGACATGGCCATGAAAGATGGTGGAGACGATGGGAATGGAGACGGGGACTGGGATTCATGGCTGGTGATGTGGGGAATACATAATGTGGGACAGTTCTTGGGGATTTTATTTTATCTGTGGGAATCTTTTGCACTTAGGGGGTTGGTGGTAATTTCAAAAAATGGAATTCAGGATGTGGAGAAAATTATAAAGAGGGAAAATAGCGAGATTGCACGCAAAGTAAATTTGACGGTTTTGGAGACATATTTGGACAAGGACAAATTCCACTTTATACTCCAAAACCTACGTCAGTTGGGTAAGAGGGTTTCGGAATGAAAAATTAGAATAAATTTCATAATTATTATTTGTATTACTACTATCAGAATTGAAATTTTGGAATCATATCTAAAAATTTAGAGTTCCCCAATTCCCTAGTAACCTGGAGGGTTTTAAAAAAATCCAAATCTGATTCCTATTTAGAAATAGGGCTCGTCCGGCCATCGGTTAAAAAATTAATATATAATTATATATAATATATATTATATAATTACAATATTTAATTATAATTATATATTTTATTATAATATTAGTATACTTATTATAATATATTTATAATAATAAATATAATTATAATTATTATATACACATACATAATATATTATATATATTATAATTATTTAATTAAATATGATTATATTGTTATAATATATATTATGAATTTGTTAATATTGTATAATAATATATTTATATTATTTATAAATGTATATTATATGTGCACATAATTATAATATATTATATGTGTATATAATAACAATACATTATATAATTATATTTATATTTATTATTATAAATATAATAATGTATAATAATTATATTTAATATATAATATACATTATAATTATATATTTATATTATAATATTTGTATAATTATATTCAATTATATATAATATTTAATTTAATTAGTTACAAACTTATAATAATGATATTATTAGTTATATATATTATATAATGCAAATTAGTATATATAATATAATTGATATTATCAATTATACTAATAATTATACATGTTTACTTAAAAATCAAAGCAAGAATATCATTACTAAAACGTCAACCTATAGATCAACCCTCTACATCAAAAACAAATGAAATAGTTATTTCTGAAAACCCATCAGATGAAAAATAATATTTAAATATAATTGAGGGAATAACATTTCAAAAATGGTATGCATTAGTAATCGTAATGGATAGAGCAGATCAGAGTTGTATAAAAGAAGGATTCATCCCAACAAAGTATTGTGAAAGAACAAATGAAAAATTAAGAGCTGCAAATGGAGAAAAATTACAAGTAAAATATAAATTTACTAAGGGATCAATATGCAATAATAATTATTGTATAAGACATAATTTTATTATAGTAAAAAATATTCACATATATATAATTTTAGGAACACCCTTCTTTATTCAAATATATCCTTTTGCTGTAAATAGTGAAGGAGTTCACACAAATATTATGGAAAAAACTATAACTTTTAAATTTCTAACACCAATAAAACAAAAAGAATTACTAGTATTACAATCATCTTCTATCTATAAAACAATAAATACTATTCAACATGTTAAACAACAAATCAATTATTTTAAAGAAGAAAAATCATATTTAAAAATAGAAGAACAATTAAATTAAACAACTATGCAAAACGAATTTTAGAATTAGAAGAAATAATAAAAACAGAAGTATGCATAGAAATACCAAATGCATTGCATATAATTATAATATATTATATGTGTATATAATAATTATATATATTATTATATTTATTATTATAAATATAATAATATATAATAATATATAATAATTATTATATTTAATATATAATATACATTATAATTATTTAATATATTAGTATAATTAATATTTATATATATTATATAATTATAATTATAATTATATATATAATATTTAATTTAATTAGTTACAAACTTATAATAAGGATATTATTAGTTATATGCATTATATAATATATATTAATATATGTAATATAATTGATATTATCAATTATACTAATAATTATATATGTTTACTAATAGAAATTATTAATTAGTTATACTAAATTTACTAATACATTTATAGTAATACATTTAATTAGTGAAAATTTCTTATATCCCATTTCGAAAGAGCCAACGAACCAAACATCAACTATAGTAATGATATACATTCCTGGTATTGAATCAAACAGATGTATTGGAATGACTGACTTAATCCAAATCCAGAATGAATGATTCCAAACTCAAATCCAATTCC
Source organism: Coffea eugenioides (assembly GCF_003713205.1). Classification (NCBI taxonomy): domain Eukaryota; kingdom Viridiplantae; phylum Streptophyta; class Magnoliopsida; order Gentianales; family Rubiaceae; genus Coffea; species Coffea eugenioides. Next base: position 72,173,012 of record NC_040036.1, read on the forward strand.
AAGGTGTGAACCAAACGCCACCTTATATCACTTTTTCACTTTATAATTTTAATTTTAATTTTAAACATTTTGCATCCTAACTGTCAAAATTGTCCCATTTAAATCCAATCAATAACTACGTTTGCAAAATTAACTAGATAAAGGATTGTAAAAATTAATGACAATGTATGGCTTTAATTACTAATATTGTTAGTAAAATTAACGAGATAAATAATGGTGCAAGTTAATGCCAAAGTATCTTTTTTTTTAACTACGATACCGTGGTACCTTTTGACCATTTTCGGCATATTATCATTGATTTGTTATATCTTCTATGCACTTAATTTTGCTAAGTTTTTATTATTTGGATTTAAGGATGATAAATTTGAAAGCCCAAGGTGCAAAGTGTCTAATTTTGGGAATTTGGGGTGTAAAGTGTTCAGAACTAAACTTTAGGGTATAAAAATGGGAAAGTGATATAAATTTAGGGTGCAAAATAGAATTAGCCCTTTGGACTATTGATATTTGAATATAACTAAACAATTTGATTAAATTCCTAATCTAAAGTCAATCAACTATTCTTATTCCTCAATTTTTCGCACGAAGCCTTTTAGAATTTCAAACTGTTGGACAATTTGAATCTTTTACATTATATATGATTCCAAACTCATAATGATTCTGAGACTATAATAGCGTTTATTTGTTTTGCTTGTGTTGTTTTATTTTATAGCTATAGCACAAAGATGAAGAAAAGGCAATAACATGTTCCATAGATAATACAATGAAAAGTTACCAAATTTAATAGACTCTTTTGAGTTTTGCAAAAGATAATAAATTTGACAGGCTTTTTAGAGTTTCTACAGCTTTGTTGTCATCCAAAGTTCAGACTTAACCCCTTCTTGTTTTGGGATATGGTGGTATATTTGTTATGATTTGAAACCAAATTCCAACTTTAAATATTTGTTATTTGTGAATCAATTATACCTCTCTTTTTTTTTGTTTTTGTCAAATAAATTATACCACTCTCAATTTTTGTGTTCGAATATTCTGTGCATGTCTTTATTTCCAATTGCGAAAACACTTTAACCACATTTCGAGATTTTTTTAATTAAAACAATTTATTTAAAATCATAGTGGAAAAGCTCCTAAAGTTAATTAGTAATAGTAGCTGAAAGAAACTTTGGCAACTTGAGAGTATTTTTTCCCCAAGTAATATCATTGCTATGCCTATTAGTCCAGCAAGAGCATGTTGAGTCCTTAAGTCATGACTATATAAATATTTTTCAGTGTTCAACTGTAAAGAATTCAGACAATCACTTGCTCAATTTTAGGTATTTCATTTGTATTTTAGCCATCAAGACATGTTTGATTTAGGAATTCTTCCAAGCCAACTGCCAAAACAGTGTATGTTGTATACCCGCCAAAACAGTGTGTGTTATTAGTCCAAAAGGCCCCTATCCTTTTTCCATGGTTCAGAAATTAGAACGTTATCTGATTCAAATCCAGCCAAGAATTCAAGCCACTCAAAAATATGAATCCCAAAAATTCATCAGAAGAATATCTGAGCAAGAGAAGGAAAATCACTTTCTGTTTCCAACTTCCAATGTCCAAATTCTTCTCTTTCATATCCCACCAATCCTGATCTGTTGCTGTTTTAGTTTCCCCCTGCCATGGAAACCATCCTCTCCCCTTCTTCATTCTGCCCACTTTTCAACCCCAAGATTTCATCCCTTCAATCCAAACCAACTTCCCTATTACTCAGTAAAAGTAGCAGTACCATTTGCTCTTGCCTCAAGAAACAACCAACTCAGTTATCTGTTAGTGATAAACAATCTTCTTCATCTCCTACAAATTGGCTTTCTCATGTCCAGCAAGGTCTTGCAGCTCTAGCAATTTCTCTTGCACTCAGTTACTCCCCAATCTTACCTACTCACTCTGCATTTGCATCTGAATTTGATGTACTAAATGACGGTCCACCAACAGAATCATATGTGGTTGATGATGCTAATGTTCTTAGCAGGCTCACAAAATCCGACTTGAAAAGATTATTATCTGATCTTGAATCAAGAAAAGGGTACCACATTAATGTCATCACTGTCCGAAAACTCACTGTAAACCTTTTTACTCTGCCTTTCCCTTAATTTCATCATTTTGAATATCTTTTTTCTTTTCCCCTTTTGGAAGACATAAAATGGATTTTTTGTGTGAACTAATTTGCTGTCTTTCACCATGAATTGCTCCTTGTTTGTCTTGTGTGATGCTGAATTACTTTACCAATTTATTAAGACTTGGAATACTCCACGTCTATGTCTCTTGTGTCAAACAAGGATTAGAGATGGTTGGAATATTGCTTCCTTGGTGTTTGCCAGAATCCGGACTTGTCAAAGATTAGTCTCCTATGTTTCATTTTTGTTTAGTACTTTAGATTCTTTTGACCTCCACTTCCAAGTTTCCTTGAGATAATGCAGTTCATGCACCGTGCATATATTTTGCTCAGGGAACTAAAATGAGAACGAGAAAGGTTTAATATGATGTACCAAATATGTTGAATTTGCAACAATTTTGCTAGACTAGAAGTAATCTACAATATACCATCAGAGCTGGAACATTTCCCTTAACATGTATTGCATGCAAACCATTTTAGTTGCTAGGGTGAAATTCAAACCTTAACAGTTCAAGTGATACCGGGTGCTGTTAAGGGAAAGGTTTGTAATTGTTCATGTTCTTTGGTTGTAGAGCAAAGCTGATGCTTTTGAGTATGCTGACCAAGTTTTAGAACGTTGGTACCCTTCTCTTGAAGAAGGCAATAATAAGGGGATAGTTGTTCTTGTCACCAGTCAAAAGGAAGGTGCAATTACTGGAGGCCCTGAATTTATTCAGGCTGTTGGTGATACTGTTCTTGATGCCACTGTCTCTGAAAATCTTCCAGGTATAGTTCTTCTTTCTTCTTCTTTTGGTTCACTTTATTTTCACTGCATTTGTTTTTGCTGGTAGCAGTGCAGCTTCTGCTATTATTGCCATTATGTACGTAAACTAAAAATACTGGGGCAACCTTCATACCAAAAAGTTCATGTTTCTTGGTTAACAAAAAGTGGAGAAAGACTTTCATTTCTTACAACAAAGAAAATGTAGGAATGAGAACATTCTGCCAAAAGGCATTATTTTACCACAGACGTTATCAGACAGAAACCAGAATATTATTTTCCTATTACATCCTGAATCAATACAGCACTAATTTACCAAATACAATTAATAAACTTCATCTTGATTGTGCCTATATTTGATTGTTTAGAATAGATGTCCAAGTTTGATGCCGTAGATGAGCTAGGCTTCAAGTCTTATACTGTGGATATGCCCTCAACACCAGTGCTTGCATCAGAGATTATTGTAGGACTCCTATTATTTATGGCAAAAGCTTTCCAATAGGTGATCATGTCTTCATTTTGCTTGGAAATACTAGTTTATGTGCCAATTCGATTAGAAAGTAGGACATTACATCTCTGGATCCAAAATACACCTGTCAAATATACTTCTCTGTGCCTCATCCCACTCCCCAGTCGAAGCAGGAACCGTTTCTTCGACATGTTCAATCCAAACGAAATAACATAAGAATCTTAAAGGGATTTGTAAAGGAAATCCCTGGAAGTTTGGGAAACTTTCAGAAATTAAGGTCCAGCTTATCTGAGTCTGAGGTAAGACAATGTGCACATACTGGCTTAAGCAATAAAGCTCCTTCAGTCGAAAATACATTGTCAAACCTATTTTCCATTTCTCTTTATTTATTTAGGTTATTTCAATTAGAGAACCAAACGAAGAAGCTCCATTGTGTACCCATTCTTCAACTAAGTTAGTAGCTGCAGATAAAGAGTCAAGTTCAGGAGACAGAAACCGTGATTGCATGCATACTTGGGTTTAGTTATGGGCTTCATCTGGGGTATGCAACGTCTGGAGTCTGTCTCAGGGATGAACATTGCCCTAAAATTGTTGCCTATGTTTCTGCTGTTCCCTAGTCAAAATAACCATTATCTAGAATGAAGGATAAGCTAAACGATGCATGAAGGACAACTTTTATTTGTCATGCCAACTGCCAAGCAGTTAAGAGCCTGCTAACTATGAGCATGTTTTTTCCTTTCTGTAGTGCTAGCAACTGACGAGAAATACAATGAAGCAGTATACAGCACTGCCAAGCGTCTAGTTTCTGCAATTGATGGGCTTCCTGACCCTGGTGGCCCCAAATTCAAGGAGAACAAAAGAGAATCTAACTTCAAATCCAGGGAGGAAACCGAGGAGAAAAGAGGGCAATTCACACTTGTTGTTGGAGGTTTATTAGTGATCGCATTTGTTGTTCCCATGGCTCAATACTATGCTTATGTCTCCAAGAAATGAACTGATCTCAATTTGTAGTTTTAGTTGGATTCTTATTTTGCTCATAGCTGAGCAAAGAGGTATAAAGATATTGTACAAAATGGTCATTGAAAAGTGACAAGACCCTATCCGTCACAATACTCCCACTTTTTTTCGCAACTTTATTGATGTTTTTCGTGGAACAAGACCGTAGTCAAGAAAACACTTAAATTCTTTCTTTTTTTCTTCGCTTCGAACTTCCCTTCCATTGAGAAAATGACTTTCTTTATTTCAGATTCTTCAATAAATTTAGTTCCATTACAGAAAAAATGAGAAGCATATCTTCATTTTTTTTTTTGGTTCTCAAAACTTGAGTTTAAGTAGGAAGGGCATCTGATCCGCAAAGGGTGGATCAGAATATTTTCCAGTGAGAATTTGGGAGGCCACAAAATGATTTGCAGCTTCAGTGTAATGAATTCCATCCCAGTTTACGTATTCAGTACTATCATTGCATGCTTTCACTGTCACTGATGTTCCATTCAGAACCTTGGTTTGGCCACAGGTTATCCGACTGTCATAGTTCAATGGTGGACCTCCAGTTCCACAGCATACCATTATAGGTTGTTCAAATCCTGCAAGTTTAATGCAGTCACGCAATCAAATTTCTTTATGCTGCAGAACTTTGTTATGAAATTACTACATATTCATAATTCTTGACCCCATTCACTAGCATCCACAGATTACTTCCTATTTAATACTCCTTCGCCCCATTTTATTAGTCTTGATTTCTAGTTTGATTTGTCCCAAATTATTTGTCGTGGTCGTAAAAGGAAAATAAAAAAAAGAATAATATCCCCATTTTAAGCTTCATTCAATTTCCAAAAAGAGCAGTAAAGTTATGTTTCAATATTAAGTGCTCTAAAATACTAATGTAGAATTGAAAAACAACTAACAACGTTTTGAATTTTAGTTAAGAGCTAATCATGGAAAGAGTTTTATAATAGTTGATCAAAAATTATAAATTTCTTAAACTATGTGCAAAGCTGATAATGACAAGTAAAATGGAACGGATTGAGTAGAATTTATTGTCCAAACAAATGATGTGGGGATTCCACAATTCAAAGACAGATTGTAGTGGTTTGAATTTCTTGAGTGTAGTACTGGTAACAAGTGCCTACCAACTAGTCCATTCCACCTAAAAGTCTGAAACCTACCATTAATGAGTCACTGAAACTTGGAACTAAAAAAGCAGGATAAAATCTGTTTTCAATGTTGTCTAGACCATAAAGAATATTCATTAGACTATTATGCCAGTATTGTTAAGTTTAAATTGAACCAACTTGACTGGAAGGTTATGCTTTTGATTTAACGGTCAAAATGATAGAGTCAAGAACTCGTTAAAGCTGATAAAGAATCCAAAAACAATTTGACTTCAAATGGGCATCCTATAATTGCAGTTCAACAAGTAATGAACAATCTCTGATTACACACATTCTTTGTCTTCTATTATTGCTGTAGCCAAGAAAACTTTTTTTTTTTTGGGGTACTTAAAGGGTTGCTGATTGCTTAAGAATACTTAAATCCGAATGATGGACAAGTAATGATTGGGACTACGTCCGATGAAACACGTCTATCAACTACCAAGCCCGCCTACACATGTCCCAAATAAATTGGCTGAGGATGCTGAAATGCAAGAAATTGGCTGAAAGAATTTGCACATTCAATTTCCCTAATCTAATCACGATCTATAATGTACCAGACATAAAATATTTAAGTTGAAATTCTTTTAATTTTGTATCAAGAAATAAAAGTTAGTTAAAACCTTTGGATTCAAGTTAAAGTTGAGCAAAATATCAGGTGGAAATATAAGCAAATAAAGGGTGTAAAATACTGACCGTATTTGGAGTAGTTGGCAATGAGATTGGATTTAATTGAGAATATATCAACATGTGTAACATTTGCGTCTGAATATTGGCCTTGCAACTTCTTGCAAAGTGCATAAAGCTGGAGGTTTAGAAGTTTGGAAGCTTGATTGTGGGTGATGACACATCCAAGCTCGTCAAGCTTGGATGGATCAGTTCCAAATTTGGCAATATTTTGAGCTAAGCAACCAAGAGGACCCGTGTTGTGAATCCAAAAATTCCTTGCTCCTTCATCATATAATTTCTGCCAAAGCAAACAAAAAATCCACGAAGGAGGCACATTTAGATACGATAAATTATTTACAATACGATTATACGACAATTACGAATGATATACATAGAATTACTATTGGCATTTTTTAGGAATAAAACTTGTGTTGTGCAAAGTAGCTAGACTCTTTAGATACTTTCATCATGTTACTAATTTGGATGAGAACTTAGTTACTATAAGTTTATTATAGTTCTAAAACTACGATAATATTAGTACATGGCATAATTATGTATGCCAAGCTTGATGCAGAAGAAATTAACTAACATTTGAGTGTGTTGTCTACATTTTACCAACCTTAATGCCAGCTTCAAATTCTGCTAAAATGGTTGGGATTGAAGCAATAATTTGATCGTATGTCTTCGAATAAAAGGCACCAGCAAGATCATTCTGGCCTATATCGAAAGTGTAAAGCCCCTTCTGGAAAACATCTGCTGCTGGAATATACTTGTCTGCTTTCCTACCTGCAGTCGAGTCAATCAAAATTTACGTTACACAACTAAATTGTCCTTCAGTACTTGTATTTGTACTAGCTTGAGATGCAAAACATCATTTTAACTTATCTTTGAAGATATGCATCTGTTCAACATACCTTTAGGCTGAAGGTCAAGAACTCGGCTCTTGAATCTGATGAACTGGTCCACTTGAACCCCAAATGAAAATGGGCTAATAGCATTAGCTGTTGCTGGAAGTATGGTAGAAGCAGCAACCGCGAAATCACATCCCCTTTTGAAACTCGGCGCACCGATGGAATCCAAGTAAGGATTTAGATATGGAAGTTCCAGTGCATCCACTGCAAAATGGAGAAAGACTTCCTTAAAGCAGAGAAACAGGGGAAATGGTTGAAGCTGAAGTGGACGAAACAAAAAATGCAGCCCCTATAGGAGAAATCTTACTTAAGAAATCTATGATCAAACGGCCATCGCAGAACCTGCCAGATGGTTTTCTGAAGTAAGTTTGTCCATTTGGTGGAAGAAGGGATTCTCCCACACCAGCAACAAGGCCTCCCGTGTCAGAATTTGAATCACCAAAGTTGAACACTGCAGGGTAATTGAAGTCAATTGAATTGGAAAAGGGAATGCAAATCAAGAATAAGGTGAAAATGTGGATAGTGGAAGCCTTTGAAGCCATGTCCAGTCTGAGACACAGCTCCAGGTCTTTTCTGTGTTTTGGCTGTGAATTGAACCACTCAACCGGATGGCATACCCCATAAAAAAAAGGAATATCTGGTAGGCTTTTGTGTGTATCTAAAGTTATCTTAAATTATGGGAAAGCCCAAAAATAGAAGGGTCCCTATTGATCAATTGCTGGTATATCCTTGTAGTCTTAAAGATATGGGCTGCGCTTATTGGGGGTTACTTAAATCTTATTCAGCACAATTACCATTTGCTGTACATGCATGTTGCAGACATAGATTGTGGTCAACATGTAATGTTAGCTCGTACAACAGCGTATTATTGTTTATTGGATTTCAGTGTCGTTCCATTCATTAGACATCTACATTACTGCAGTCTACAAGTGGCAATACACCTATGGTTGAACGTTACGGCCCGTTTGGCAAGTGAATTTTTTGGGTATTTATTTAAAACTTTATTATAACTTACTATAAAAGTTGTAGGAAAAAATTTTGAAATGTGTAAATTTTTGGATATTTTGAAGTATATAATTTAAAACTTTGAGAAGTTTTTTGAGATTACTGTAGTTAAAGTTGTTAAAAAATTTATAGCAGACAAACTTGGCCAAAACTTACCTGCCAAACAAGAGTTATGAAAACAAGGGGCAAAAACTTGTTGGAAGGAAATCATCTTTTTATTTGTTATTTCTTAAGCAAGAGTCAAACTTAAAGAGAGTAAACACAAAAAGATTTAAAGAAAGAGCTTTTTGTTTTCAAGCAAAAAGTAGTGCAAAATTGCAAAGAATTGTTGTTAATGGATCTTATTGAGAGAATATGTGCTTTGAGTGCACGAAGTGTTAATCTAAGTACTCTAGCGGCTGTTAACTTTATTGCTAATAGTACCATTTTCTGTACCATTAGAATTGAGAGGATTATAAAGTCTCTTTTAGGTATCATACCATTAAGTTAAATGGTGAAATAAGTGTTTTTGACTCTCAAATTATAACAATTTCAAAAATTCAAATGTTAAACAAATATCATCATTAAGACATTTATATTGAGGGAATGCTATCTTAAAGAAACCAAAGAACTTTACATCAAAATATATGGAAAAAAAAATATATTGTGAAGTTATAAACATATTTTTAACTTTGCCCTATCCTGTAATTTAGTCTGGATCGGCCAATCCGCTGAACCGATTACTTTACCAGTTTACCTAGGTTGGGTTCTTAAGCTCTGCCGACAAGGAATCAACGGAATTTTTTTTTTTTGGGGGGGAAACATAACTGCATTATCCATGATCTATGAATAAGTCTCCTAAATATCAAGAAGAAGAAGCAGGACCAGTTTTTTAAAAAGCAATTCTGCAAGCCATATACTTTTCTGTTTTAGCTTCCACGTGTGGGGCATACATTACTTCTTGTTTCTTCCTTTTCCATATCACGGGTGAGGAAAATGCATCATTCCAAAATCTTCAAGTCACAAGAAAGAAAAAGAAACATGTCTTCAAGTAACAAGAATAATTATCCCTTCATGGGGAAACACAATTGGTCCCAAATAATTAGCAACTGACAAAAAAGAACCTTACCAAATGCAGCCTGTAAAACTAGAGCCTATACGAGTGTAAGATCTTTTCATTTATCGAGAAAGAGGGACGCCCAAAATTCACGTCCTAGTAATTTTTGCCCTTCTGGTAGTTGCCATAGAAAAGTGAACCAGGAAAGCAAAGTAGAAATGTGAAACAAATCTTCTCAATGGACAAAGTCAGAATCCAAAACATACGGAGGGATAGAGGTCAGCGTGATTTCAACTTGAGAGACTCGACAACTTGCGAAAACTAAGGGTCACTTACCTACCATATTATGGAATGAGGACTAACATTGCCTTGCAGAATTTACAGCTAAATGAGGACGTTAAGAGATCATTCTCAACTCAGTAAGGGACCCCCTCTTTCATGCTTGGGAGGAGGGAGACCTCCCTTTGGAGCCAAGCTGGATCATCTTCTCGTACGTTCCTGTCAATTTTGAGGTCATTTAGTTTTAACCTCACACCAAAGGATATCAAAAACTTGTCCTCAGCAATTTTCAGTTCCTTTTTACAGAAATGAATAGATAGGTAGATTACCTAAACACCGTTTGACAGAAAATTTTATGCTCATGTAACAACTTGTGCTGAAAGAAAATCCGCGTTTATGAGGAGCAAAGCTTAAGGAAGTCCAGGTGAGAGCGAGTACCATAATTCATGGAGATGAAGATATACCCCAACAGACGCTCCCTCAGGAAGGTGATGCAATTCTAATGGACTCACCATCTCTGCCTTTCACCTAAGTCTACTCTTCACCATTGTCTGTACGCTTTTTCGTTCTAAAATTTTCAAACTTCAAGGTTGTCAATTTCCTTTCAGTCCGCATGTTAAGTGGCATTTCTGCATAGCGCACCTTAGGCAACCACATACTGTAGATGTCAATTGGTCACCGGCCGCAGGGTGCAGACTTTGGTTGAAACGTTAACAACACGATTCAAAGAAACTCTTCCAAGTACACATGCGTAAATTCAGTAATAGATACCAAACATCAAGCACAACTTCAAAGGCAGCTAAAGAATAAAATGAATAAAAAATTCGAAATTGTCACTAATCAAGCCAATCAGCTTTTAAACTGTGCTTCTCATTTTGAATGTTTGAAGTTGAACTCCTAAACAAAAGTAACGTAGCAACCAGTGATCCATGTAAAGAAACTTAGAAGAGCATGAAGAACAAAAACTTGTATTCAGTAACCATGCAGCTGTATCTTAATTTGTTACATGGAAGAATGAAGGAACCCAAAGGTTGATGCCGAAAGTCCCACTCAAAAAGCTTGCGCTTCCTTTTGCTTCTTTGTGCAGAGGGTAAGACATTTCGGTAGCCCTCAATTTGGCCTTTAGAATGGCATTCTGTTCTGTAAGCTGGACAAATTTGAACCGCAAAAGTAAGTTTAAAACAATCACCTATGACCATTGTATATTTTTCAACCATAACCCAAACAATTTAAATTACGTGCAATGCATCCTACCATGTCACAACTCAGTCATAATAAGAGACCACATCTATGAAGACCGATTTCGCTATGGTAACTCGTATCAAGAAAACGGAATCCGATCCTTTCCTTTTCTTTTGTAATTAAAATTTCAAATTAAATCAAACATAATATGCTGGATGGATTAGCTTCTTGTGTTCTGACTAAAGAAAGCAAGAAAGCGTTTTCTATTTCCCTCTTACCTCTTCAACCTTGGAATTCAGATCTTCAACAGCTTTTTGCAACAGTGAAATTGTTCTTACTGTAATGTCTTCATAAGCAGCTTCCACCTCTTCAACAGAACCTGGATCAAAGAAAAAATCATCCAGTATAAACAGCTGCTCTAGCAAATCCACATCTTCAGCTTTGAAATTCTCCTTCAACTGCATAAATTATAGAAAGTTCCTTAGGCATATAAGATAAAATTGAAATACAGAAGTCAGATTTACTTTGGTGAACACAATTCAGATAAGACCTTGTTGAGTATCCTCTCACGTAGCTCATCTTTATTTAGAGACATGGCTTCATGCTTTTTGGCAATTATGTCTTCTGAGGAATTCACACGTATTGATGCCTTTATGTGCTTTGCTCTGCCAATTAAACAGAAACAGCTTTCAATAGTTTCCCTTCGTGCAACATATAGAACACCAGGATCCGAAGAATTTTGTGAAAACAATAGGATACCAAAGAATATCTGTGTAACTTTCAGTTATCTATAATGAGAAACTGTATAAAACTTTCAAGACAGGTAGAATGACATGCCTCGCACCAAATCGAAGAGTGGACAGGCTTTCAGGAGCATTTGAAGGACTTGGTGAGCAGCAGCAAAGCAAAGCTGTTTGGGATTTACCTCCCTGTAAAATGGAAGCTTATTGGCCCTAAGAGGAGTGGAAGCACAACAAACAATTGGAATTCAGGAAAGGAAACTAACAAAAACATCCTGTAGGATCCTGGTAAGTTTAGAATCTCGATAGGGAACATGATTTGATTTTCCAGGGGAACCACCAGTCAGAGCATTTATTACATTTCCCAGAGCTGAAAGGGATTTGTTGATGGACTTGGCTTCTTCAAGAACTCTACCTTCAGCTCCAGTTTTTTCAACTTTCTCAGATCCAGCCAAGTCCACAAGTATCAACTTTCCAGATTTCATCCTGTTCACAGATTCAACATCTTCAAGTTTCATTTCATACAAATCTTCACAACGCATATTGAAGTATACCTTCTAGTCTTTGTGATTTCTTGCTGGACAGTGAACATGTAAATGCAATGACTTCTGCTGCTAGCCATATTCATTTCTGGACTTGTTAAACTATACAAAGTGATATGCATAAAAAAGAATCTAAGACCTCTATAATATTTAGAAAGGTACAAGACAAAGGAAAGGGAATTATTGGAAAGCCAGAAACAATAATAAAAAGATATGAGGATACGGGTTTCTCCAACCGCTCTGTTAGCTATCCCATTCTGCAATTCAATCAGCGATAAAAACATCTGTTCTGGTACTTTAACACATGGAAAAGGACAAGAATAGATATCGTACACATAGACTTTGCAGTGCTTCTGTACAATTGGTAACATTAATCTGTAAAAGAGAAAACATACACTCCTGAGATCTAACAAGATATAAATGAGCAAAAATTTACAAAAGCAAGCAGCCAACATGACAAAGCATACGAGTGAAGTAACAGATGAACACCTAGTCTATTTGGATGCAAAAGATTAAGCTAAAAAAACCACTAAAGGTCTATGTTAAAAATTTCCAATGAAGGAGCTCTAGTCAACACGAGCAAATACCAAGCTTGCACTACCCTGCGAAGGATTTAGGGCTGGCAGTAGAGAAGCACCAGTTCTTGTTCCTCTAATACTTAAAATAGGTGCAGTTAAGCACAGGATACAAAGACCAAATAAAACCAAATTGTGGTAGAGACTTCTATGAACCTGTCTTCCTCAGGCTCACATAGACTATTCTTATTACTGGCAAAGGTGCACCATAATCAAATTAGGATGAACAATAAGGATGGAGAAGGTAGCATATCTTACCTCTGTAGCTCCATAAAGAAATATCCCCTGCTGCCTATTCTCCTTAATCTGTATGTTGTCATTGACTAATTCAAACAGGTCCCTAAAAGAAGAGAACGCTTGTTATTAAGAACATAATATCTCTAAATTAGTGTACAGGTTAGGTACTGCAAACTGCAAGTCCAAGAAGTATGTCCCATTGAGAACGGACCTTACTTTCTCCATGTAAATCTCAACCTGAAAGCATCAAATCAACAGGTAAGTCATATAGCATGAATAAAGTAAAAAATGAAATTGCAAATCTCAAGTAAGCAATTAATAAAACTTTCTACACACCATGGATAACTTGATCATGGAGCTGGCCGTCTCATCTGAAAGTGCGATAGCCTCAAAAAGGCCATTCACCACTTTTGGCAACAGTCCTTTGTTCTTCTCATCTCCATCCATGATGCTAGGCCCCTAAAGTTGAGAGAATTCTATGAAACTCCTAGTTTAACATGCATCTACCTATTGCAGCTTCACTAGACTGTGTAGCATCGTCCTCTTACCTCCATGGTATATGTCTTCCCTGCTCCAGTCTGTTGCCAATAATATACAACAGCTTCATTAAATTCAAATGTTTTTCAAGTTACCGGAGAAATCTATTAATAAGTCTCTGAAGGAAACTTCATGATGCAAAAAATGCAAGTTTCAATCCTGATCTCTAAAGTTGATGATGTTAATGGAAGCATGCCATATAATTTGGCTTTATCTCACAAATGTCTCTAGCAAACTGTATAGTGCTCAAACTGATCCTGATCTGATATTTTTACTCGAATTGAATTTCATGCTACATCAACAGTTCCTCATTATCTAGCCAAATCATTGTCTACAAAAAATGAGTACATTAGCTACGTGATGAATAGAACAAATCAATGTTCTTCTTGGACCTTAATTGGAGCTTGACATAATTTGAAAAACAAGAAGATGTCCTACAATATTAATTAGAAATAATTAGACACATCAACAAAAATTTTCATTCAAACTCAAATCAGGGTCTGCTAGCTGAACCTGCCATTTCCCTCCGCCCAACCCCAACACACACCAACCAATTGAAAAAAAAAATAAGAAGAAGAAAGAAAATATTGTTTGACACATGTACAACTTATTCTTCTGTAGCAAAATGACCATATACACTTCATAACTCTAGAACATGTGAACGAAGGACTTTTTGACACTTAAATCACCAGCATGACTCTTGAAGTCAAATTTCTAACATATACATTCCACAACTTTAACTATGATGAAAGTTAAGATGGGGAAGAAATTATCAACATTTGGAAAAGAAATTATTTGGTTTCATGAGAATATGGTGAGACAAAAGCTTCTTTTTGCTGATCAAAAACTCAAATAAATGTATTGTCAGGTCACTACTTTTGACTTCAGCAGTTAAGCTACTGCAGGATTTTGAGAACTACTATAATGCAGCATATGTAGAATTTCGTTAGCTGAACTCTTGATAGAAATTGAGGAATAATGTCAGGTATTCACCAATATCAGAACTCTCAATAACTAAACAGAGTTTTCATCATGAAAAACATGATACCAGCAAATCAAGAAAATAAATATTGATCAACATTATCTGCCGTGGCAGCTGCATACTATTATCTCTGACATTTGGGAATGTAACCTCACTTGTTCTAATCAAGTGCCTCATTCTATGTAAAATTTAAGAACAAAACAAGACAGAAGCAGCTACAATCTCGAACATCTGGAACTTTATGCCTTCTTTCATACAGTTCTTGATTTATCTTAATTTTTCCTCATGATCATAAGTATGCTGTAGTTATGATGGTTAAAGCAACAATTAAGAAAAGCTACAAAGTGGACATCTCATGTTTATTAATTCTGCAATTATTTATTCTGAGATGCATGTTCTGCAATCAAGAAGTTTGTTAAATCTGCTTGGAGAATACTCAATATATTACTACAAAGGCACTGCAGACGTGAAAAGACAAAAATGGGAAATGTTGAATCATGACTACCTGTCCATAGGTGATAATTGCCCCATTAATTCCATCAACAGCAGCTGTTGAATCAAAAAATAAAGAAGAAAAAGATGTGAACAAGAATTACAGGTTAAACTTCTTGTTAAAAGACAAATGTAGGAAGTGAAAGCAAATCCAATTGTTCCACTAATACTGCCTGTTTCATAAAAAAAATCGATCAGCTTAAGTTAAGGTTTACTGACTTCGTTCCTGGTTTACAAACACAAAACGAGATTTTGAATCTACTAACATCAACCGCTAACGTCTTCAATCTTTGGATGTAACCAAGATATAGAGTTTTTGAGTCGTAATCTTACTAATGTTCCAGTATAAAGGACCAGATCAACTTTGATATTTCCATTCTTTTTTTTTTCACTTCTGATCAACTTAGCAATTCTAATCTACAGTTTGTCTCATCTTTTGTTTAAACCAACATCAACCAAACATTAAAAATTATAAAAGCGCTAACAACATTCAATATCTCATTGTAGAAAGCTGAAACCAGAGAATCAATAGAAATTTGATACCTTGCACAAGAGGCAGAGCAATAAAATCATACACGTCAGATTGCGGAGATCCTGGATAGAAAACTCTATCGAAGCTAAAATTGAAGTCCTCCTTCTCATCCTACCATACATCGACAAAATTCACAAAATTTTCTTATTTCACAAATTCATCACTTGAAATTATGCTTCGACAACTCAACAGGATACAATTTTAGTAGAAAAGCATATAACTTTCGAACACATACCAACATTATTGTTGAAATTGAAAATTAGAACCTTGAATATGAAAGATTCAGAGTCTACGCGGTGTATGCAGATGGAATCGCCGTGATCTGCTCTTTCTTTCTGATTAAGAGGTCTGAATAGCGCGCAAACTTTGATTTTCGACATTTTCTGTGTATGAATTGATGGGAACCTGAAAATCGACCACAAAATTCAACTAAAAATATTCAATCGATTATTGATCAAAGTTCGGTTTTGAACTACATAATCACAGTTCACAGACCAAAAATGCATAAGCACAGGGAACTATACCTGATCGGAGAAGAAGACTGAATGAGAATTCGAGGATTTTTTTGAAGATTTTCCCGCCAAAATCTAGAGAGAGAAAACTTTGGAGTCGAAAATACTGATCAGCCACGTCTTAACGGAAAAACAGGAATTCGGACCTGTATTTATAGTTAGCATACGTGTACACTTGTGGGCAAAACATGCTATTGCCGAGTTGAAGAGAATTACGTGAATTGCCCAACTAAAGCCTATATTTACCTTTTCAGACCCTAAAAGTTTTTCTTTTCTTTCTTTGTGTTGACAAATATTGACAAATAAAGGATTAGTGGTTTCCTATGCTTCAAATTGAACTGCCCGAAAGCGGAATATACCAATGAAGGGATCTCAACTCATTTGTTGGATTAAAAATCAATTTTTACAAGTAGGGTTTGGTTAAGTTTGCCATAAAACTTATTAACGAAACTAGATAGAATGATAGTTAGTGTGTTTGGATAGGCATTTTTTGCCTTATTCCAAAAAATATGTCAAATTGGTGTTTGGATAACAAAAAGTAGACCAAAATAATATACATGTACATTCCGTCTCGTATGTTCCAACATGGAGATTATGGTCAAAACCAAATCTAGTTGATGCTTGTAGTGTAGGCCCACACCCACATGGACATATACCTAGTGTACCCATTTGGAGTTAACAAGTTTTGACCGTCAGGGGCCCTCCACTTCTACTGTGTTTCACTATTGGCTTACAGTTACAAATTTTTTATCGTTGCTCCTTCCGTCTGAGTAAAGCAAAGGGAAAGCTGCTCCATCAAAGCCTTCGTCAGAGAACTTATTCGGCCGAGCCGCTCTTTCACTGAGCAATTACTTCAACATCCAACCCATTCAACGACTACATCATAAAGGCAATTTGAAACTATCAACAAGACTGAGTCTACTGCTACCAACACGCCGAAGGAATTGATTCCTCTGCCATGAAGTGATAGCAAATTTCACTTCGCTTGCAGAAGTTGGGACAGCGGTGCGTTCTATAAATCTGTGAAGCTTGGGTTTCGATCTGCAATTACAGAAGCGCCTCTGCATATGGAGCGCGGTAGTATGTGATTCGTCTCACCTTTCATCGATCGATTGCAAGTCCAGCGTATTGGAAAGGAAGGAGGTAAGTGCTCTTATATTCCCAGGTTTCCTTGCCCTTGCAATAAGCCATTAAGCTGCCATACAGCGGTTGGTAATTTCAGTTTAACACTTGTCTAATTGGTTGGTCAATTTTGTCATCTTTGATTTCGGTAACTTCTTGTTAAAATTTCTCCTATTTCTTCCAAGTTGCTGCGTATTTGATGAATCGCATGAATGTTAAATTAGGGTCCTGTGACTGGCATTCTTCCCAAATATGCATTTATTTACAGTTGAAGAATCATCAATTGATGTTCACGGTTGTGTAATTTTTCTCCCATTTTAGTTTCTTATCTACCCTAATGCTTCAATTTTTCAATTCGCAGGACTAGTTGATCTTTATTATGTTGAAAGTTATGCTGAGATTTTCTTCCAATTTGCCTACGAGAGAAATTTTGTCACATTTATTAGAATTACGCATAGAATACAAAATATACTTTACAGTTACTAATAGAAAACTTGGTTCCCTTTGTTCATAAATTGGTTCAACCGTGTGAGTAATTTATGGGACTCCCTCATTGAAGATTGTATTTGTGTTTGGATAGCGTTCTAAATTTCGCTGTCGTCTGATGAAGAACTTATGGCCATCCTACTATGGTTGTTTTGTGTCAATTTTTTCCCATAACCACCCACGATGTGTTGATGTATGTCTGAAGTATAGGAAGTTTTCATGCCTGCGAGCAATTCATATATTCAGAATTCAAGCGTCGGTGAGTGTTCCCCTTGCTGTACCACAAATTATATTTGGCACCAATACTCTAATCCAAATGTGTAGAACCTTTCTTACTAATTGTTCTATGTTTTACAGAATCCCCTTGCAGCCCTAGTTCTTCTGTCACAGCCCATTCCTCTTGTGCCTCAAATGACTTTCACGAGTCCCTACAAAACTACTTTGACCTAAGATATCATTTTCTATGCCGATTTATTTCATCTGCTATTGTGCATACAACATATTTATAAAAGAATGATGTGCTTATTGGTTTGTCCATAGATGTCTGAAAAAAAATATTAGCATCCCTGGGAGGAGGATCTTTATGTTCGCACCTACGTAGAGTGGCAGCAAAATGGAAAATGGGAGGCAACTCGTAGCACGTTGGCTAACTTCACTGCATTGGCTAACTACTTGACCTAAAAGTGTGGGCTCGGTTGCACTGGGAGCCAATACCAGTCAAAATACTATCGAATGGTGGAGAAATGGAGGTTGTTCACTCATCTCCGGGGAGATTCTGCCATACCAGAGACTGGGATAGGGTGGGATGCCGAGCATAAATGCTTCCAAGCTGGAGCTGATCAGTGGGCTTATTTGTACCAGGTTATTTCTAACCATTGTATGCATGTTCCATTATATTTCCTTAACATGAAATTCTGCAGTACTTACAGACTTTCATTTACATAATTAGTCTTCTCAAGGCCAATGGTTACATACATGCCAATTCTTAGCATAAACTAAGAATGGAAGAACACGTGTTATCTGTTATTAGAACTTTTTCAAGTAGGCTTTTTAAAGCCATAGTAGGAAAAAAGCTACTATCTATCGGAATTTTGCTGCTGCTCTAGTTCTGATAGTATTACAGAACAATGCGCCTCCATTAGGGTCATCCACCTTGTGTCTAATTGTTTCATTTGAGACTACAAATTCGCTCTCCACTTTTATTTTGTGATCATATTGATTATGTATACAGAATTCAGAGTTGGAAGGCCGTGGTAACATCTGAATTATTTTATTTCTTCTACTTCAATTCTTGCTCTGTCTTATACATTTTGCACTATCTGCTGGATATAAAATGTGCATCTAACTTAGCTTCTTCTTCCAAATAGATAAACAAGCACTATTTGGACTTCCAGTACCTAAATAGTACTGATTTAGTGATGCAATGGGATGCGGTTATGGGTGGCAAACACGCCACTGGCAGTCGAGCTCAGTCTTCGGCACAGCTCCCGGGCAAAATGTGCCTCCCCGAGTAAGGAGACGTAGGGGAGATAGTAGTGATATCAAGGGGAAAGGGGTGGCTTCAAGCTCTGTTATTGACCCTCCACATCACTTCCTTTCTTCAGACGATGAAGACAACCCTGTTCCAAGAAATCCTGGGAAACGTCCAATTTCCAGTGGTGCTTATAGCTCAGAGAAGGATGGATCTAGAGGTGCGAAGTCTCAACGGTCGGGCTCTGAAAACTACCAAGAAGCGCTTAGCAATTTCAATAGATTCTCTTGTATTGCATCAAATGAAAAAGAGTCCAGAGAGAAATATTCCATAGCTGTTGCCAAAAACGCTGTCAAGAGCTTGGGTTTGGAGAAGCGGCTGCATATGTTCTTGTTGAAGGAGTTACTGGATGAAAAGTTTCGAGCTTTGTTTCTTAGCTTCAGTAGGGATTAGCAGTTAACCTGGATTGAGATGTTCAGCATCCCGAAGATGGAGGGGAAGTGAAGTTGTCACTGCTTATTGGCTACCCGTAGTTCTTGTTAACTCTTTGTTGCATGGCTTTTATAAATTTTCGTTATCGGCTAATAAGTTCTTGTTTAATGCTGTGGGCATTCATGGTTGTCAAAGACCAGATTTTGATTGGGTTTGCTATGACCCAAAATGCTTGGCTTAGTATTTTGATAGGTGCTGTTTATACTCCCACAGGCAGTCTTTTGGTATAAACTTAATTCATTTAAATTAACATGTTTGTTAAATTTGTTGGTTTGAAAGTGGCATCAATTTACATGAGTGTTGTTGAACTTGGTTCGATTTGCATATGCTAATTTCATAAATTTAAGGGCAATTTGTGTACTGCTGCTGATACAGAGGCACTGACAAGTAATTTAAGATCATTCTTCTGCCAAAAGTGGACATTTCACAGGCCCACACCTCCATACGGTCTGTTAATTTAGCTTGTTAAATTCAATTCAAATTCTGTCTCAATGTTTGAATGTAACAGTTATTATATTTATATTGTGGCACAGATTTATCCACATGGATCAAAGGACACACTTCCCTTTGCAACCATGGGAAATGATTCCCTTGCTGCCATGGCTGTCTTTGAGTCTAAATACCGTGAAGGTCTGACTGTAAGTTTGTATGCTGTTTTGTTTGGGCATTCATGGTTGTCAGTTGCTTGGAGACTACAAATTGGTTAATATTGGACTATTATAGAGAGATGAAGGGGTTCAAGTAGTTGCAGAGGCCATCAGCTCTGGCCATTTCATTAGACTTCATATGTGGTAGCAATGTTGCTATCTGTGTTTTGACTAAGGTGCATATTTAATCTTTTTGGTCATTTATCAAATCAATATTAAGAAATGACTTGGAAACTACAGAATGGCTTGATAACTCTGATGTCCGGTGGAAACTGTGCAGGGCCGCAAGGAGTACCTGAGAAACCATCTTCAACTCTGGCATTCAGACCTATATCAGTGAGAAAGGTTACTCCTTTTCGAAGAAGACTGGTAAGTAGTTGCATAGAATTTTCTTATTTGGTAAGTAGTTGCATAGAATTTTTTCTTATTTTGAGATGGTTAGAAGTACAAGTATGTTTTCTTCTGAATGCGATCGCTTCGTTTTGGAGTGTCCTCTTGTTTATTCTTGTATCCATTCCGCTTGCAGAAGTTCTGCTGACAAAGATCACGCTATTACGAGACTCCGTACACATTATTGAAGATTTAGAGGAATTGGAGGAGTAGGCCTCTTCGTCTTTGTGTGATAGTTGAATTTTAAGCTTGGATTGGAATTTCTTTAAAAAGGATTTGCTGCATTTTCTTAATAGAAAAGTCGACTGCTTTTCAAGTATGTATTAACATGAAATTTTTTGGGACTAAAGTACTACCATGCGCCTGTTACTCTTTGCTATTTAAGCCAAACTAAATCAGCAATGTTACGTCCACTATAGCCGTCTCCTCTAAACCAACCTGTGGACAGTAGTCCATCAAATCTTGGTGACCATCTTGGGCCCTCACCACAAACCAATGCGTCATCGTGCAACTTAAAACAAAATCATCTCTCAGTCCACGGCATGTAACAGCGCCTGGACTGAACCCCCTCATACAATTCTCAAGTCTCAACCCCTTCTGAAAATGAACTATTGAGAAAGAAGACTACAGTTTACAGGCTGATGGCCTTTCAATTTTGCGCATTTTCAACAACAAGCAATAATCCATAGTCAGATGCTCTATAGGAATGTTAATTTATGGTGTCAATGATCGAGCTGTGAGTGTGTATCTGCACGTAAATACTACTGATAATACGGTGAAAGCCTCTATATTATCTTGATTTTATGAACAAGAGTCTTTTATCTTGAACATTTCATTGACTTGATCCAATCATGGTCGGGCTACTGTCTGTTTATTCTTTAATTACAGCCTCTATATACCGTGATATTTAGTGGAAGTTTATGTGTTAGACAGGGGTTTAACATAAATATAAAAACTTCATCAGGTTCGTCGACATGAATTGGAATTGGGAGCCTCACATTTTCCACTAAGTAATGCGTGTCAACTTCCCAATTATGACTTTACATAATTGAGCTACAGTCTTGAATCAGGCTTAAAGTTGTAACTGCTAGTCCTTAGACGTTGGAGATGGACAAAAGCAAGAGCAATTCATATATCTTTTCCTAATCGCACCCAGTCAAAGACAAAAATCTCTCATATCAGGTGCCCTCAATTATTTTGCACAACTCATAGTGAGATTCGTTGCAGCCATTATGGAATTGAGATATTTCCATACGTCAAACCAATAGGCATTCACGCTTGCTATGTTTCATGGAAACAACAAAACAAATCTCTGAATGTTGATTTTATTTGATCCATTGCATTTCTGAACAGATGAAGGACAGGCTAAATCTCCACCTTATGAAAAAGTTTAGGTGTTGTTTTTATTTTATTCGATAGCATATTTTTCAAAGCTGTCGAGAGTAGGATACTCTCTGGTTCTTTAAAAAAAAGAATTGAAAAAATAACGCCATTCTATGTGTGATAAACATATGTGTGCATGATTACAGGAACGACACTAATCAGAACAATACAATGGAAGCCGAATCTTGTGCATATAAAGAGAATAACTCCAATTGCTAAAATGTGTGATCTTTTGATATGACAAGAAGAGATCTTCTGAGAGTGTTTAAATTGCACACTATTAATGAGAATAGTTCCATTGTTGCATGTCTTTATGAAGTTTACTCTTATCAAAAGGTGAGCTTTTTTAGATAGCAATTGGACATTTCACGGGGACTTATACATCTTTAAAAAAGGGGACTTGTAAGAGAATAACTTCACGAGTGAGAATACAGACAACTATGATCCCATGTGTATCCCAATTACCTTGGTTACATCAGTTTTTTTGGCTTCCATACTCTGACCCGCCCTTTAAAATCAGGCGAGAATAGAGTCCTACCATGCATTCGACATCCACCTACCATCTCGCTTTCACCAGCTTTCTATAACAATTATATCTCTCTTTCACCAGTTTTCTTGCTTTTTTTCCCTGCTTTCCCTTTCGCGAAATTCTTTAGCAACATTTGTCCTGTTACTACATGGCAAACTTCATCCCAAACTTCTCAACTTCGTATGGCTCCAGTTCTGAGAATGATGATGAGGCAATTCTCAATGGTGCAGCAATTTTGCTATTTGCACCTGAAGCAGAACAATATGATGGGCCTCTAATCAAAGTACCCTGCCGAACTGAAGATATGCCTGGTTGGAAGTGGGTGCAAGAGCTAATCCTTGGTCACCTGCTTCGTATATTGGAGAATTGTCGAATAACAGTTGACAATTTCATGAGATTTTGCGACATTCTTGTTCAAAATAACTACGTCCCGCAAAATTCCCACAAGCATGTGTCTATCAAGGAATCACTAGCTATGACTCTAATCATGTTGAGCCATAGCACGCGTACCTGAGTAGTGGCGGAGAGATTTCAACACTCCACCGAAACCATCCATAGAAATGTAGCGGAAGTATTGTTGGAACTGTGTAGATTTGCACAACGGATTATTCGACCAAGAGAAACAAATGCTGTGCATCCAAGAATATGATATAGCACCAAATATTATCCTTGGTTTATGGTTAATATTGGGATACCTCCTCTAACATTTATTTTTCCCAAAAAGTTTCCTATTTCCATGCAAACATTTACATATATTTTGCTTTCACACTAACAAACGGAACCAAGTCATGCTTATGGTTCTTATTCTTACCAAACTGCTGCTTCAGAACTTCATAATAGCAACTGTCTGATTTTTTAATTGAAGGTTTGACAATCGCCAAATTCTTCATCTCAATGACCATATCATTTACTCGAACAAAATGCAGGATGCTATTGGTGCTATGGATAGTACTCATATCCCTGCTTCAGTGCCTACAAATGAGCAAATGGCCTACACTAATAGACATGGGACCCAATCTCAGAATGTTTTAGCTGTATGTGACCATGACATGCGCTTTGTGTATGTCTATGCTGGATGGGAGGGAAGTGCACACAATGCTCGGGTCTTCAAAAGTGCACTGAGAATGCACACTGACTTCCCAATTCCACCCCCAGGTTCGATTGCACGTGTTTATTTCTCGTTGGGCTGAACAAACATGAACCTATGTGTGTTTTCTGGCTATACAGTACTTATAAGTGACATCCTGCAGAGGCCTTAACTGCTCCCTCATCATTATTGTGCATTGAATAAATCCTTAGACATGCTTCCAGTAATAGGTGGAAAGGAAAAAAAATGGGCAAATGGACTTCATCATACAAACCTGTCTTCTTATTGTAGTACCTCTTCGCTAAAGACTACCAACCGTAGCATCTGTTCTCATATCAAATGGAAAATGGAATAACAGGTCTTATTCTGGTTTTTTTTTAGTGGCAGACTTTTTTAAATTTAGAATGAAGAAGGAGTTGACCTTTGAGTTTCTGCACAGGGTTGCTACCAAACGAAACACTGTGGATATGTGCCCCATAGTAATTTTTTTTCCAGAGCTATATGCGTGTCTTATCCTTCTTAGCCAGACAAATAGATATCCAAAGTATTCCACTTCCATTTCTTTCTTAAGCCTGTGCACTCGGAATTATTTTGACATATGATTTATGAGAATTTCTTAGGCCTCCCTTAAAGTTTTCACAATTTTGAATTTGCCAACTGTCGCACCCCATTTTTTTGCGATGGAAAAAGAAAGTGTTTATAAAAAATGTGATTTATTAATAATAAACGGAAAAGGACCAAGAATGGGACTTAAAAAAATGCGACAATTTGGGTCCAAAATTTAGTCTAAAAGGGTTTTGAAGAAAAATTAGGAGTCGCCACTTGGTATCGAGTTTGGGTGTACCAAGTCACCCAAAAATATTTTTAACAAAATAAAATAAAATAAAACCCTTTTAGACAACTCCAGGTCTTTGAAAACAAGAGAAAATGAGTTCGGGAGTCACGGTTGAAGAAAGGGAAGGCAAAGGTTCAATCAACTCAAACCTAAGGCACCCTTTCAACCTAGTCTAAGCTAGTTGCGTGGTTTAGTCAAAATTTTCTTAATTTAACCCTTAATTTATCACATTTGAATGTTTTCTACATGGATGCAAATCTAAATTCATAAAAACATCGAAAGGAACAAATGTTCATTCAAGGGTTTAATTGAACCAATCGCATTAATTGCAAAGGCCAAAATAATTCCTTGAAGGTGTCACGAGTATGCAAATGATGAAATTAAAAGTAAAGAAAAGAAATTAAATTATATACATAGTTATAAGTGATCAAAGAAAAAGGAAATGCAGCATAATGGGTACGGGAGACAAAAACTCGTGACATAATTTTCTTATACAAGGATTAATGGGATATTTAAACTAAAGAGTTATAATCACCCATATCCATGTTCAAAAATAATTCTCCTAATATGAACAAGCAAATGAACTAACTTATTTCACAATTTCTTAAATGAAGTGCAATTCTAAATGATTTGATTAACACATATAGAGGGTAGGGGGTAGAGGATAATATAATAGAAAATATCATGCAAATGAGAAAATTCTAAAAAATAAAATATACATGGAAATGTAATGGATATCACACAAAAGATGAATCTAATGCATGAACAATCTAAGGGTATAGCGTTGGACTAACCCATTTCTAAAAATACTTACTAGCGTTGGACTAGCAAGTAAGCGGAGGGAGAAGCCACAACTAGCGTTGGACTAGTGTGGTGACGTTATGCATTAACAATATATAGTGAAGCAAATAAATTAAACAACATAAACACATAAGAGCACGTAAACACATAACATGTAAGCATAATATCTAGATGCAAATATCCTAAAAAAACAGTAACACGTAGCAAGAAGCACGCAAATGACACCAAGTAAATAAAGCAAACAAGCCCTACTATTACATAGGGGAAGCCTACTACAATCTAGAAGGGAAAAATATAATAAAACAAATCTAATTATCCTATCTATTACATTTTTGAGGTATTTAAATGCCTCTTGAATCATTGTAAAAATTAACTAAAACATATATAAGAAAATTTGAATGAATATTTAAATCAAATAAATAAAGCATATAAAAATATAAACACATAGGAACACATAAGAGCACATAAGAGCACGTAATTGACATTGAAATAATAAAAATAGGGGTACCTCCCGTTTGAAGTGGTGACTAAATGGAGTCAAATTGTCCTATTTATACTCACAATGAACAAAAGAATCATGGCACCAATTTAATTGAAAAAAAACAATAATAATAAAAGTACTAAACTCACGCTAATATGTCAAACATAAAGAAATTTAAAACATCTAAAAATTACAAGTTGAATATGTTCAAAAGTAACATAATTAGTTATTGAAGAAAAGAAACAATCATAACAAAGAGAGCCAAAATTTGCCAAGGACTGAATTGCAAAAATTGAAAACTTTTGGGGGATAAAAATTATATTTTCCAAAGTTCAGGGGTCAAAATTAAATAAAAGATAAAATTCAAGGACCAAAATGAAATTAATTTAAGGACCGAGTTGAAAGGAATTTAAATGTTCTGGGCCGCAGTGAAAGTACTTGAAAGTACAGGGACTGATATGCGAAAACATTTTCTTATTCCTTAACAAATCAGGCCACTGGGCCATCATTTTATTTATTTCTGGGCTAAAAACTACCTAAGCCCAACCGAAATCCAAAGCAAAAGGAAAGAGCCAGTCCACTATTCTAACCTCAAGAATAAATCAACCAGCTGATGGGCCTTAACCCTTCAGCCCAGGACAAACCCAAATGAAAAAAAAAACCTAACCCAAATCCAAGTAACCCAAACAAATAGCCAAATCCGATTCCCCTTTCATTTTACCAAAACCCAACAAACTAATAGTTGAACTAAAAAATGTTAAAGTTTAATTTCATTCCAAAATCCAGAATTAATTAACTAAAAGCACAATTAAAACATAAAAAAAAAGATTTAAGCTTGAAAGGGGTAAAAATGATTGATTTGCAGAAGTTTTTGGGCTTTAGTGAAACAAGGAGAGACTTGAGGGGTTAAAGTGAAATTGGCTAAAATTTCCCATGCAAAGCTGCGTTCTTCTTCTCAAATTCAGAAGCTTTCTGCAACCTTGCTTCGCGTAGCATTTATGTCAGATGCAAGCAACCAAAATCCAGTCAAACATCAAACATTAAACATTCAAACTAAAACTACATGACTTGCAACTCTAATCATCAAAACTCAACCAAAATCTAAACTAAAGTGAACCATCCAAAAGATACAAAACAAGAATAGACGCAGCAAATTCTATGCAACAATTCTTCTGCAACCTTCTGGGTTTGCTGCAACATTCTTTCTTATTCCACCCACGTATGTTAATGCAATAAAAAAAAACTCAAGTAAAACCCACTAGTTTATCAATCTAAGACCAACAAAACTTCCACCCATTTAATTTACATAATCTTAAGCTATGGTGCACACTTTGAAAGATCAAACACGGAGGATTTAGTTGAGGAAAAACAACAAACAGCAAATGGCTTTGGCTTTTGAAAGAGATCGGACCTGGAACCCCCAAGAAGCAAAAACTCTGTGGTTATAATATTAAAACTAACATCTAACCATCTCTAATACTCTTTTAGTAAATCTGTAGCCATCAAAACCCAAATCTTTGAAGCAATAAAGATCGTAAAAATGAAAAAACTAACAGATACATGTATCATCGAAGAAAATTCATGCAATGCTTCAACAAAATCTTATAAAAAATGTTAAATGGGCAAACTTAAGAGGTATTCGTTACCTGCAAGTAGTTGGGGACTGAATCAATGTGAGGAAAATTAGGAGCTTGTGCCTGGAATGTTGGACACGAAGCAGAAATTTTCTTTCGCCCCCTCTCCAGTCTCTTGCTTCTTGTCCCTTTTATCTTGGATCCGTTGCTTTCCTTCCTCTTTTTTTTTACCTATTCTCCCCCCCTTTATCTCGTCCAAGAGAAAGTGCCAATAATAGAAGCCAAAAGCTCCTTTTCCTTCTTCTTTTGCTTTTTCTTTTTGCCTTTTTCATTCCTTTTTCCATTCGTTACTGGAAATGTGTCTGCCAAAGCTTGGTCAAAGCAAAATTTGGTGGCCATCATGATATCTAAACATCATGATGGCCAACGCCACTTCCTCTTATCTTTTTTTCTTCTTTTTTTTTTTTTAAGAAACAAACCTGGAAATACATATATATATAAATGTAAGAAAATAAATAATTAAATCAATAAAAAGTATTCAAGAAAAACATTAAAATTTTAACAAAATTTTGGTGTCTACAGCTTGCCCCTCTTTGTCTAGAGTTTCAGGGAAATTCAAGACAAAGACGTAGACACCAAAATGCTTACCTATCTCTTCTAACTGCATCTGAGTTAAAACAAACAAACCAACACTTGGCTGAGATTATTGAATACAAGATACAACGAAATTACAAAACACGTGACCGAACTCATGTAGAGTTGCCTACGTATCCCACCATGGGAATCAGGTCAAACGTAGTTCAAAAACCAATGAATCACAATGAAATATGTGCATTGACCATCTGTGATCTTTGCAAAGTCTAAAAAGTCTGAGCTCTCAGAACTTCTAAACATGAAATACAAAAATGAATGATAAAGCACAATTATTAACCAAAACAGTCAAGAAAAGCAACTTGTCATAACTAGAAAAAGATGCGCGGAGGGACGCGGTTACGCTCCAAGAATGGGGATAGAAGGGTGCGCGGTGGACGCTGAGACTCACCAACAGGAAATTTAAATTGTCAAGAAGGGGAATAGAAGGGTGCGCGGTGGATGCTGAGACTCACCAACAGGAATTTAAATTGTCAAGAAGGGGAGGTAGAAGGGTGCGCGGTGGACGCTGAGACTCACCAACAGGAATTTAAATTGATGCGCGGAGGGACGCGATTACGCTCCAACAGAAAATTAAATTTGTTAAGAATGGGAGATAGAAGGGTGCGCGGTGGACGCTGAGACTCACCAACAGGAATTTAAATTTGTCAAGAAGGGGAGGTAGAAGGGTGCGCGGTGGACGCTGAGACTCACCAACAGGAATTTAAATTGATGCGCGGAGGGACGCGATTACGCTCCAACAGAAAATTAAATTTGTTAAGAATGGGAGATAGAAGGGTGCGCGGTGGACGCTGAGACTCACCAACAGGAATTTAAATTTGTCAAGAAGGGGAGGTAGAAGGGTGCGCGGTGGACGCTGAGACTCACCAACAGGAATTTAAATTGATGCGCGGAGGGACGCGATTACGCTCCAACAGAAAATTAAATTTGTTAAGAATGGGAGATAGAAGGGTGCGCGGTGGACGCTGAGACTCACCAACAGGAATTTAAATT